>NC_084891.1:28311000-28637500 GCF_958979055.1 Alnus glutinosa | reverse complement strand
GTATTTAATACACGTGTCCAATTGGACACGCGTATTAAATACGCGTGTCCAATTGTTGAAATTCTATTTAATTAAAAAAAATTATATTTGGAAAAAAAATAACAATTTGACACGTGTATTTAATACGCGTGTCCAATTGGACACGCGTATTAAATACACGTGTCAAATTGAACGCGTGTATTTAATACGCGTGTCCAATTGTTGAAATTCTATTTAATTAAAAAAAATTATATTTGGAAAAAAAATAACAGTTTGACACGTGTATTTAATAACAGTAAAGAGATCTCTTTACCATTTCGCATGCGAGATCCGCATGCGCTTTGGTTTACACCGACTCCATGATCAGAAGGTTGAATCTGGTTGCCGACAAAGACTTTTGGGGTTTACAGCCTCGTTTTGATAAGTATGTTAAGTTTAAGTTTAAGATTATGTCAAGTTTGTGGTTAAGTTTATGTCAAGTACGTTGTTAAGTTTATGTTAAGTTTGTTGTTTCAATAAGACGTTTTATTTGAAAGTTTATCTAATTAATGCTCCGTTTGTTTCGGCGTAAAATGATTTCTGGAAAATGATTTCGGCATTTTCCGGTGTTTGGTAGGGGCGAAAATAATAGTCAACCGGAAAATGATTTCTGTTTGACCAAAAATGCTTAGTAAATTTTCGGAAAATGATTTACGCTTTTTAAAAGCGTAAATCATTTTCCGAAGACGCAAGACGCAGTCGATCTATTTTAAACGGCACAGTCGACCTTCACGTTCAAGCAACCGACCACCATCGAAATATTGCCGGTATCGGAATCCAACATCCGTTAATGTCGCCGGAATCTGGCGACGGAATCCGGCCACCTTCGCCGGAATCCGGTCAGCCAGATTCCGGCGACCAATCTGACCGGAATCCGGCCATCTGGCCGGATCTGGCCAGACTGGCCGGATTCCGGCCATCTGACCGGATCTGGCTAGAAAGGCCGGATTCCGGCCATCTGGCCGGATCTGGCCAGAGAGCCGGATCCCGGCCGGCCCTGGCCAGGGAGGCCGGTTCCCGGCCGGCTCTGGCCAGAACGGCCAGCCTGCCGGGATCCGGCCTCTCTGGCCAGATCCGACCATCTGGCCGGAATCCGGCGAAACTGCCGGAATCCGGCCACTTTCGCCGGAATCCGGTTATCCCATATTTCGACGAAACTGTCCGGATTCCGGCCTTTATCTCGAATTCTAGTTATATTAGCCGGAATCAGGTGAAAATAGTCAGAATCTAGTCGGTCAGTGACGAAATCTCGTTATCGATGATTTTTATATTTTTTTACATTAATATTTTTATGTTGTAAATAAAAATTGATTTTTATAACTTAATATGATTGAATAAAAATATAAAAAAATATTTACGATTTTCCGTACGCGCCAAACACTGGAAAATGCTTTCGACGGAAAATAGTTTCCTGAAAAATGACTTCCCTGAAACCATTTTACGACGGAAACCATTTTACGTCGAAACAAACGGAGCATAAGTGAATGAATTAATGCCTTCACTAATTATCTAGTATTAATATCACGTTTAAGTACCTCTAATGTTCAAGGATGTTTAAACTTTAAATCCTCGCTATCTGTCTCTGTTTGACGATTATGAACACTGTTTCCTGTTTAGCGTCTTGTATTGCATTTCATTCATATATCTGTTATATATCTGTTATATGTGAACATTGCTATATATATATATATATATAATGCCTTCACTAATTACCTTGAAAAACTATCACTAATTATACACGCATGTTTAATCAATCTTTTCAGAAAAGAATTAAATGTCTTCTTACTATTCTACGTGTGTACCTGTTTACTTTGTACAAAAACAATATTCAAGTGTCTTTTCATATTTCTATGTATGCATTTAGATGTCCTTTCGTTTTTCTGTGTATACATGTTTAATTTAATCGATCTATATAGAAACATTTAGATGTCTTTTCATTTTTCTATGTTTATACATTTAATTGTGTGTTTTCATTTTTCTATGTACACGTATTTGATTGAAATCTATGTCACTAGAAGTTGAGAAATAATATATATATTTTTTCTTTCTTTCTTTCTTTCTAAATGAATCATTAGATTTGTAGGACCTACTAAGGCCTACATGTGGATTTTACAGATTTAATGGTTGATTTATAAAAGAGATGTATATGAGATGTACTGATAAAAAAAATAAAAAAAAATGAAAAAAGAACGCCATGAGGTGTAGGAGATTGAGAGGTGTATGAATTATATATGAATGATGTAGGAGAATCATTTATCTAGCATATACGGTCATATGTGAAAATGAGAAATGATTTTTGTACATATCTTGTACATCTCTCATAGATATATATATATATATATATTTTTTTTTTCTAAAAAAAAAAAAATTAATCATTTGACCTATACGACTCCTAAGGACTCACACATGGTTCCTACAAATTTAATGGTTGATTTAGAAAATAGATGTATAAGAGATGTACATGTAACATGTTTCATGAAATAAATACATCATCTTTCAATCCGACTGATATTGTTTATTATTATTATTATTATTGGAATCTAGTACATTTTATATAAATAATCAATTTAAGCACATTGCTCAACAAAAATAATATCCATTGATATTGTTAGCTAGTATTGTAGTTTTACTATTACTGAATATTACTCAAATCCGCCTTAATTTATCATCTCCAAACCTTTTTTATTAGATTTATATTTTAACCACAAATTAATCTCTACCAATTTGAAAATGAATCAGAGAGATTATAATCTTGGTATTTAGGCTTCTTTAGAGCGTATGATTCTGTTTTGATCGATAATTTTAGGCTGACTCTACTATTTTTTATTTTTTATTTTCTTGGAAGTATTTTTTTCAATCTTTTTTACTCATAAGGAAAACGCAATAAAAAAGATAAAAACGATGGCTTTACTTTATAGTGATTGAAAGTAAATCATATTTTATTTAACTTTTTCAAATTTTTTCAAATTTTATCTCACAAAGTCAAACTTCGTAATTAGAGCAGTGTATTCGAATAATATTCAGATTCAACACCCAAACAGACCATAAGTTTTAGGCTTATTATTATTATTATTATTATTATTATTATTAGAGGATATATAGTTGTGTTCATTGTGTAATTAAGTACACATTAGAGAGAGAACAGTATAGACTGTAGATAGTCCACAATTTTTAATCTCCATCAATTTCAAAAAGGAATATGAGAGATCTTAATCTGGCTATTTGGGATTCTGAGATTCTTTGGAACATGCACGCGATGGCCTTGTCAAACTCAAACGCCCCATATTGGTCGATGATTGCCAGTAGAATCTTGACTACCAAAGAGCTCGCGATGAAATACGGTTGCCCACAACGTACTGAAATCATTTTAATGATTTCGATCAATTTCTTGGCAGAGTCATGGTGAACATTTCTTCCATTATCGCTGTAAGCGTCTCCCAGCACAAGCAGTGTGGAATCAATATCGGCCTCGGAGGGTGGTTGTTCAAGCCATTTTTTTATCTGGACAAATCCAACTTTTCTCTCATGAGAACTTGAAGAGAAGATTCTTGGGAGGGCAGTCTTCATCGTGCCCTGGTTCCCCGTCAATTGAAGTATATCAAGAACTTGAAATTTTTTATTACAAGAATGAAGATCAATTAAAACAAGAACCTAGCTACATCATTCATAAAAAAACAACCAACATCCATCTTTTCTTTTACGTTTAAGTAGAATGCACAGAAAAAGAAAAGGCCATGAAAACAAGATTTTAGCAAGAACTTCAAATCTTTATTATAAGAATGAAGGTCAGACATGACATGATAGATCGAAGAGCTAATATGAAACCAAGAAGACCTTATGGAGTGATCAATTCCCACAAATGAGTGGAAAATAAGGCACGTGCGCACACCGTTCCTTACGACTCATCAAGAATCTCAAAAGTTCATAATGAATCAATGATGAGGCATGCATTGAAGGAAACAAAAAGGAAAAATAGAAAGGCATCAATGCAGAAGCACAATAGAGATCTAAAAGATAGAAAATGAGATGTACCTGATTCTCCATGGTTAGAAAGGTGAGAAATATCTTGCAGGCAATAGGATGCGAAAATGAAGAAGTAGAAGGCAGAAGGACGTAAGGCAATAGGATACGAAAATAATGCTATATTATATGTCACCCCTTGTTATCGCACTCACTTATAAGTTTGATTAAAGTAAAGATTAATTGATGCGCCTATTTTAATTATCGCACTCGCTTCCGACCAGGGGCGGATCAGGGCCAGCATTTAAGATTTAGTGTTAAATTGGGAAAAAAAAAAAAAAAAGAGGGTAATGCTTGGGAGAGGGAAATTTTCATCCGGAAATTTAGCTGTGCAGTGGCATACTTGTAATTAGTGGCATACTTGTAATTAATTATAATTACAAGTATGCCACTGCAAAGCCCAAATTTCCGGATGAAATCCGGAAATTTTCCTTCTCTCGAGCACTGATCAAAAAAAAAATTGGGAGGCAAAACTAAAAAAAAAATTATGGGTAATATATATATATATATATATATATATTTTAGAATTTTATTAAGGGTTTTTTTTTTTTTGAAAACCTTGAGGCCTGGGAAGGCCCGAGACCTGATTAATTTTAAATGTCATATAAGTGTCTATTAAGTGTCCATAAAAAAAATGATGCGCTTTTAAAATCACTATTGAACATGTAATTGATCACATGTCAACTTCTGAGGGTAGACACATGGCATAAAATAAATAATAATAAAAAAATCTTTTAAAATTAATTAATTTTTTTTTAAAAAAAAATATATATATATATTAAAAAATTGAAAAAGAAATAAAACTTCTTTGAAAAATTAACCTTCTTGAGTCCCATTTAGGGGTGGGCAAATTATCTGCCTATTGCCTACTAACTGCTTACCAAACCATCATCGACCGCCTACCGACTAATTTCGGTTCAGTAGTCGGTATAAAATTTTGCTTCGAAAGCCACCTTTTAATCGGTAACGAACCGAACCGCCTTTATTTCGGACCGATTAACCGAACCAACATAAAACGAAACAAAGAAAAGCAAATAAATGCAATTTTAATAAAGTGAATTATCAGTTCAAGAAATTAGAGCTATAATGTTTAGATCATGAATGGAACTGGAGATAGCACAACAAGGGGCTTGCATGATCCTTGTTTCTCTAATTTGTATTTATGGTGATGGTGGCTAGTGAAACATAAGTTGAAATCAAATGTAATTTTTTTAGGGGAAGTTTGTGTGTACTTCCCATATACATGAATTTTCTTCTATTCTAGTAATATTTCTTAGGGTCTCTGTAGAATACATGAAGTTTAAATTTGGTGATTGAAGTTTAAAAAGGTGCAATCAAGTTTTAAATAATTTAGAAGTCGTAATTAGGTCCTTTTTTTAGTTAGATGTGATGGAAAGTATCAAATAGCAATTTTGACTAATATGCCATGCATATGCTAGACAGCCAATTATCTACGTGATATAGCACTGTCGACAAATAAACTCTTAAGTTATATAATTTTGTTATTAATTAAATACATCATTTTTTTAAAAAAATAAAATAAAAAAATAAAAGTATGTTAACATGATACATCATTGTTATTCTTAGGTTTGATACACATGCAAATATTTAGGTGGACTTCTGTTAATTAGTCACGTCAACTACCACATAAGAAATTAATACCAACACATCATTAATTTTTATTAATCAAACTAACGGAAGAAAATTATATAGGTACTTAATTGTAGCTTTCTAGATTTCAGGGATCAAAAAAAATTTATGTAATTTTTCAAGGACTATAATAAGCATTTAGCTTATTTCTTAATACTAAAATTAAGAAACATTATAAGGCTGAATAAAGTATTGTCAGATTTATTGTTATTTTAGAATGCTGGGCTTGTGAAGGAAAAGATATGGATCTTTTTTAATGATTCTAAACTATGCTTTTTGATTCATTTGCATGCAGACGTGGTTCTACGCAATGGAAGAGAAATTCTTTTTCAGGTAAATTTGACAAGGATGTTGTTTCTTATTGTCTCCATAGACAGAAAGCCATGGCTGGGACCATTATTGATTTATTGCCATCTATATTCTACACAGAAAATCTGTAATCTTTATAAGATAAAACAATTGATCGAATTCTGTCCAAATGTGATTTTTCTTCTGTCTATTACTTGAAGCTTTTCTAGCTTTATTCTTAAATATATCAGGATTTAGTCCATTTTTGAACTTCTAGATTCATCTCTTATCTTTTTAATTTACACGCATATACTTAACTCACTCACTTTCCTCTCACTTACAGGCTACCTTCCACAGAACCTGTACTCCCTCAATTCTTGATATGGTCCTGAGCACCTGTTGAAAACTTTGCTTCAAAATATGAAGCAATACAAAGTTAGAGCAATGGACGACATATATAGTAATAATTCATCGTGTTGGAACATCACAAGGGCATGCATGGGGGAATGTATAACCGTTATGATGGAATTCCTATAGCATGGGATGAACATGCTGTCACATCTTGTACTGGTTGATTTGTGATGATATTTATTCTAGCTAGCATATTTTCAAAACCGATAAGATTTTAGAGTTACCGACGTCGAGATTTATTATTGTATACCATTAATGACCTAGACTGTGGACCAAGAAGGAAAGAGACAACTAAATTAAATATGACAGCTTTTCATATTTCTCTAATTTTTCCATCTAGATGATTCCCATCTTTAGATTGCTTTGAGGGCTAAGTCGATCTTTCCATAGTTATTATTATAATGTTCTTTGTTTTGTTTTGTTTTGTTTTATTCTCCTCCCTAGTAGATTTTATTACCTTTTGTAACTTGAGAATTTCACTATAAGTTGGAATAGTTGTAATGGGAAGAGATAGTTTTTGCGATCAATAATATTTCAATTCAGTTTGTGTTGATTTGTGTATTGAGAACAAGTGTATAGACTATAGAGTTTAGGAAATGTGTAAGATTTTAGATGTATAAAATTTATAGTAGTGAACGGCTGAAAATCAGAAAATGTTGATCAGTTGCAATACATTCACATACGGTATGTATATAGTGACGACTGTGCGCACAGTAAAATTAAATAATCAATGGTTGCAACGTACGTTTGGTGCTGGAAACAAGCACGTCCCAGTAAAACTGGAAAAACACAGCAACTACCCATGCAGTACGTGGACCAATCAGCATCAGCTGGACCACCTAGAAGAACCACAACAAAACAGCAGAAATGATTATTTCCTTCGAGCTAATAGAGATTCGTAATTATCTGTTGAAGTATGAACAAAATTGCTATTCTGCTTTCAAAGTCGATCGATTCATCGTAAGCTTCTGCATCAAACAAATCTACCTAATTTTTTCCCAAGAAAATTAAATACAATTATATATATATATATATATATATATAGTATAATTATTTCCAAATAGGTATACGAGGGAAAAAGTAAAAGATGGTGGATTGCATTAAAATTCAAGGGAGCGGTTAGCCTACCACATTAAATCTGATTTATTTAAATTTTAGCTGACCAACGTGACTTTGAAATAAAGTAAATTTTCATCACTTTGTAATGCATCATATAATAAAAAAGTTACAAAACTATGTAAACGGGTTGGGGGTTTGATTTTGTATTTTCTTTTTTTCTTTTTTTTTAAAAAAATAATAATAATAATTATGTTAATAATAACGAGTAATTCTAAAATCACTATTGAGCGTGTGATTGATCAAATGGTGATTTTAAAAACCACCTCATTTTTTTATGGATACTTAATGTACTCCTAGAATTACTCACGTATGATTGATAAAATGATGATTTGATCAAATTGTGATTTTAAAAACCATTTCATTTTTTGATGGACACTTAATGTACATTTAAAATTACTCGTTATTATTAACATAATTATTGATTTTTTTCTTAAAAAAAATAAAATAAAATACAAAATACAAAATCAAATCCCAACCTGTTTACATGGTTTTGTAACTTTTTATTTAACAAAAATAAAAATAAAAAAGTCCATAATTATATCAATAATTGTGTCATTAGATAGTAACATATCACATCTCTTTCGTTTATCTCTAACATTTGAATTATGTTGTATTATAATATAAGTTTTTAATTCTCTGGTGATAGAAATTGTACGGATAACATTACATTGTAAATGCTGTTAATATTACACAGTAATTCTACCCGTGGGTGACAAAATTTCAATTCTCTTGGCCCCGTTTAATAACCCCTCCCCTCTCCCTTCCTCTTATTTTCACTTCTCTAAAAAAAACATCAACTTAAAACATTCTTAACATTTTTTACTTTTTATATTACATCAACAATTTTTTATTATTATTTAAATAAAAAAAACTTACTACAATACAAATTTTTTTTTTTCACTTTTTTATATAAATTCTTTTTACTTTATATTACATCAATCAATTTTAACTTTTACTCAACAAAACATATAAGGGAGGGAGATTACTAGACGGTGAATGAAATAAGACTCCCACATCACTTTTTAATAAAAAAATGATTTTTAATAAAAGAATGACAGTTGAGGGACAGAAAAACGTCTCTCGTGAATCGTTGCTCCTAAACACAGTGGTGCGGAGGTTGCGATGCTGTCTATCCACTCTTTGAGTTTGACTGATTAGGAGAATTGACTGTCCCCTCTCCCTCATTTTAATATAAAAATTAAAAATTAAAAAAAAAAAAAACAAAAAAAAAACAGAAAAGTGTATTTTTGTTTTTAAAATTGATTTTGCGAATTCAACAGAAAAAAGATCGGCCCAAGAGACCAGGAAAAAAAAAAAAAAAAATTGATCCCTACACTCATTTCTCACAACAATTTCACAACAAGTTGATGTGGCTGGTAATATTTTATTACTTTTTTAGAAATGATTCCTACACTCATTTCTTACAACAGTCCCACAACAAGCTGACGTGGCTGGTAATATTTTATTATTTTTTTGTTTTGTTTTCATTTTTTTTTGTAAAAAATTAATAAAATATTACCAACCACGTCAGCTTGTTGTGGGGCTGTTATGAGAAATGAGTGTAGGGATCATTTCTCTTACTTTTTTTGTTTTGTTTTCTTTCTTTTTGTAAAAAAATAATAAAGTACTACCAATCACGTCAGCTTGTTGTGGGTCTGTTGTGAGAAATGAGTGTAGGGATCATTTCTCAAAAAAAAAAAAAATTCAAACACACGTGATTAGTCTGATAAACGCCACGCGTTCCAGCGACCCCCCAGATTAAGCCACCTGTGCATGGAACAGACCAAAACTCCCAATCCAAATCATCTCTCATACTTCCGATCAGAACCCATCGCCCCTTTTATTCTTCCTAAAAAACCCTTCAGACGCCTCAGCTCTCTCAAACTTCCTTCGTTTTATTCTTTCTTCTCTGTAGAAATCTGCCTCTCTCTCTCTCTCTTTTTTTCTTTACCCAAATCGCCTTTAGATTCATTACATTGTTCTCTCAAATCTCAATTCCTGAAAAAAAAAGGAGATCGATCAGCAGAAAATGGCAGTTGACTGGACGCAACTCCCGCAAGAACTACTGAAATCAATTGCCGACAGCATCAAGATCTACGCCGATTACCTTCGTTTCCGCGCCGTCTGTCACAGCGTGCGATCCTCCGTCCCAAACACCCCGCGCCACCTACCTCCTCAGCTCCCATGGCTCATTCTCCCCACCGGGCAATCCGACCAATACAAAACGGCATTCTTCGACCTACAAATCGCCCGAAAACTCCAACATCTCGAGGTCCCAGACGCCGTCTCGCACTGGACTTTCCTTTGCGGCTCGTCTCACGGCTGGCTCGTGCTCCTTTTCCAGTCTCCAGGGGTCCTTCTCTTCAACCCTCTCACCCGAGCCAGCTTCCATCTTCCTCCGTTCTCTGCCTACTCCAATGCCCAGATCGTCAACTTGTTTGAATTCGAAATAAACGACGAAATGGGCGAGATTTACATGCGAACTTTCCGGGAAATGCTCGACTCGTATATCAAGAAAGTCGTTTTCTCTTCGTCCCCACTAAGCAACAACTTCGTCGCGCTGGCTATTATCAACCAATGTGATATTTTAGCGTACTGTAAGAAGGGCGATCTAACATGGACTTTGATACCCCGCACGATGTTTTGCTGCGAGGATGCTATATATTACAACGACCTATTCTACGTGGTGGACAAGCACGGAGCGGTTGCTGTGTGTGATGTAAACGGCGCGTCGCCGATTGTTTCCATTATCAAACCTCAGTTACAGATGGGCGGCGACCATCAATATTTGGTAAATTCGGGGGACGACGAGTTGTTGTTGGTGACGCGGTATGTGGATGTGCAATACGACGACGTTGACCCTAACAAGATCGTATCCTACAAAACAGCGCGGTTTGAGGTTTTCAGAATGAATTGGAGCGAGCCACGGTGGGAGAGGATTAGAAGCTTGGGTGATCGAATGTTGTTTGTTGGGGAAAACTCATCGGTGTCGTGTTTGGCTTCTGATTTTAAGGGATGTTTAGGGAATTGTATCTATTTCGCAGATGATAGTGATTTCAAATATAATAGTGTTAATGGAGACTATGATTTGGGTATATTCAAGTTGTTGGATGGGAGCATTGAACATTTACCTTCTTGCCAGCGAAATTTTCGTTCTCGGAATGATTGGCCTCCAATTTGGGTTACACCAAATCCGTGTTAAGTATTCGACCCTGAATGTAAGTGCGAGGATCCCTTTGGTGATCTCTTATGCCTGATATTACTGTCTATATAAAATCTGAGTATATGTTGATTTTAGCATGCCTGCGCTAATTGGTGATTTTGTGTATTGGATTTCTACCTGATGTCTATTACTTGTTCAATTGTTCAGATAAGAATCCATGTGACAGCCTGTTAGATTTTATCATGAAATTGTTGTTATTTTTCTTGAGCGAGTTCTAGAGTTTGCAGCATGAAATTAAGAACAATTGATTGAAGTTAAACACAGAGAAAGAATAGCAGATGTGTACTCCGTAATCCCAAATTGAAATCCTTTGAATTTTAACCCAAAACCAAAACACATTAGACAACTGATCAAGAAGGAATTTTCTGTCTCAAAAACTCTGCTCATGTTAGATGTCTTTTACTTTACTCGAGAAAACACAGCCCATAAAAGGGTTAGAGCTTACGAGTTATGGCGAGCTTACGAGTTATGGCGAGCTTACGAATTATGGCGAGCTTACAAATTATGGCCGAAGAGTCTTTGTTTGTAGTCATTTTGAACAATTTGCAATACAGGTGAATGAAAGGGTGTAGCATTAAATATTGATTGAATTGAGGTAGGATAGCTATATTTTATTTCAGGATTTGAGCTTTTGTGAACTGTGGAGACAGTGAAAGGCAATCCTTATTATCTTGTTGTTGAAAGTAAGAAAAAAACTTGAATTTGTGTCTGAAACTGAATTTGTTCTACATTATGATGCAGAAAAGGTTACATTCAATAAGCACAATCAGAAGCTAGCCATTTCATCCAGCCTTTTGGTAACAATGTACCTTGAATATGTGGAGACTGTCACAGCAATGCAGAGTTCATAGCACTGGTGGAGAAGCCTATTAACTATAATAGGAGATGGGAAGCAATTTCACCCCTTTGACAACGGATTCTGCCCTTCTGGTGAATGTGTTGATAATCTCCATGGCATACAAGTTACTGCAGTGACTGTGGCATTGCAATCACTGAAATGGAAAGAAACTCGTTTATCTCTGAAGTATTGCTATTGCTTAGCTGATGCATATGGCCTGATATGAGCTCTAATATTTGCATCGATTCAATTTTTTTCTACTATGTTGACATCTTAATGAGAAATGATTTGAAGAGAAGCCCTACACATTGAACACACAGAAATGACTCATGTACCGCAGTTGTGCAAATCTTGGGCAAGAGTCTAGAGACATGAGATGGGTTCCACCTGTGTTTTTAGACTCTGTTGAGCAAAAATCAAGTCTCAGAACACAAGCCAATCGTGGATCTATTTACCTATGTGTCAGTAATGTGGCAGTGATGTGGATTAAAGCCTGCTGAATAGTAGGCTTGGCAATTCGGGTTGTCGTGTCAATCTATTTAGTTAGCGTGTCAACCCATTTAACTAATTTGGTAAAAAATGTGTAATTATCGCGTCATAAATATGTTATAAACGGGTTGGTGGGTCATAAACGGGTCATAAACAGGTTGGTGGGTCATTAACGGGTCATAAACATGTCATAAACGAGTTATAGCCTAAACCCAAACCCTATATATTTGTGTCGTGTTCGTGTCGAATTCGCGGGTCGTGTCAAAATTGTCAAGCCTACTGAATAGAGAATAAATGAAGTTAACATTTATTTGGAACACTTCTCAAATTGTGAGAGGGTTTGATGTGAAATTCCATTTAAGTCATTGGCCGGAAGATGGATAAAAGTACCAACAAAATTTATTAACTATCCAAATATCAACTCAAACAACTAATAAAAATAATAAATAAAGTACTTAACTTGCTGAAACTTTGAATTCATTGATAGAACTGTGCATTAAAGCCATGCGGTAATACTATGGAATACTGGTACAAAGCCAACTCATTACATTTTGAGGTTTAAAAGGGATGGTTTGTATTGAGGTTCAAGGGAATGGTGACTAGTTTAGGTGGGGCTATTTTTTATTTTTTTATTTTTTTTAATATTTAGATATTAATTAAATAATATTTATTTATATCAATATTATAATTTTGTTTTGTTATTGTTAATCCTAAATTTATTTAGAGATTATTTTTTAGATTTAATTAATCTTTTCTATTTTTATCTTCTTCTTTTTTTTTTGAAGTTTTTCATATCCATATCCATATTTTCCGGTAGGCGTTTATAATTAAAAATATTATTACAAATAAAATGATTTATAATAATAAAAAAATGACTAGAATAAAATAAATTTTAAAAAAATAGAAAATAAAACTTGATTTGTCAAAGAAACTATTTCGAATTCATTTTAATTTTTATGATAGGATTATCTGGTCCTCTAAACTTACACAGAAAAAGGCAAATTAGTTCTAAATAAATTCATATTATTTTAAAATGAGTTTACAAACCTATGTGATATACTTCAATTTCAATAACAAAATGATCACTATGTATGAAATTATAATTTACTCTAATGAAAATCCAGTTATGGAATGATTTAAGAACTTGAACAATGAGTTGTTGGAAAATAATGAAATTGGAGAATAGAAGAAAGAATTCAAATTTGAATAAGAGAAATAGAGGAAAAAAAAATGTGAAGTTATAAAGAGAGTAGCTTGTAATTGAATAAAATGCACTTTTCATCTTTCTAACATTTTTTTTTCCCATTTTGAACTATTGTAAAGGAGAATTAAAATTCCTCTTTTACTTTATTTCAAAAACTCCAATTAATTTTTAATTCTTTTTTTTTTTTGCCTATTCAACTTTTAGGAATTTAATCCAATATTCAATAAATAACTTTATATTGTTTGATTCGCCAAGTGTGATATTCTCCAGCTACTCATCATTTCTTTGTGCCATGATCGTTAATGCGTCGACTTCATGCCTGCAGCCTTTTCAGATGAGAGGTGACAAGGCATGAATGACTCCATCTGCCACCTCAGGGAGGCGTGGAGCACCCTAAATACAAGGCCATACAGGCATGAGGCATCCCTCTAAACTAACACATGCCAGGTAAGAGTCAAACCTACTTTTGCTTAGAAAAAAGGGTTAAATATTTTACAAGTATTTGAGTTTTTAGTTTTTTTTTTTTTTTTTGTAATTTAGTATTTGAGTTTTCATTAGGTGGTACCTAAATTTATTGGTAAAAATCTTTTTAATACTTTTGTTACATTTTTTGTTTATATATATATTATGTTATTTTATTAATTTTTTATAATTTTTAAAGATTTTATTTTTAAATTTAAAATTTCTTTTTAAATAGTATCTTGCGTCAATTGTTGCACTTGACACGTAAACCAATCGTGTCAAGTGCAGCAATTGACGCATGACATACCGTTAATATTTAGATGAAAAATGAATCGTAAGCAGCTATGAACAGGTTGAGCAAAGTAAACTTAAACTGTTATTTTCTTAAAAAAAATAAAAAATAAAAAGAATCATTTTCGGCTAAGCTGTGATTTTTTTCAACTTTCATTTCGCCGGCACGGCATTCTTTGTACATTCTGTCAAGATCGATGTCCTAATCTCTTCTAGACCTACCCCAAAAAAAAAAGAAAAAAAGAACCCAGTACTGAGCCTATCACGCAATACACCTCATGGAATACATAGAAACCGGAGAGTCCAGCGAGGGCGCACCGTGGACTCTAGGGTGATCGCTCTCCAACCCGTAGTCTATCATCGGACGGCACTCCAACTCCTGATCGTGATCATACACAAATTCTGGCATCGCAATCTCGTTCCTCCTCACGTGCTCCCACAGAAACTCCACCCTGTTCACATATTTCAGCTTCCGGTACAACCTGCAGTTTGCACGATCAGAGCGTTAAAGGACGCAAGAGAAATCTTTTTTAACTCCATCAGAAGGTCAAAGCAAGAGAAAATCTTACCCTCCACTGAAAATCAAACGTCCAAAGGTGGCGAGGAAGAGTCTGGCCTGTAGTCCCGGGTGCACGAAATAAACGGCCTCAAGATGATCTCTGACGTTGATCGGAATAGCCTCGTAGACTGATCGTAGGGTAGAGATTCCGGGAAAGTTCTCGGTCCTTTGCACGCCCGTGTGCACGTACACCACCGAGAACGGCCTCTCCCCTAAGTTGACGAAAATCTTCTCCTCCAAATACGTCCTCAAAGCCTCAGAACTCACTTGCCGAGCTGATCACAAAACATAAAAAGAAACCTTAAAAAAGGGTGATTCCAGTTGATCATACAAAGGAACCCCAGAACGGCAACGTTCTTAATTAATTACCTGGGAAGCGGTTTCCGATGATGCGGAGCACTTTATGACCTCGTTTATCTCGACCTTGGATCTTGAAAACCTGGAGTTTCTCGATAAGATGTTGTTGATCAGAGAGGGAGAGTGTTAAAGGAGAAGCCATAGGCAAAAGCTCTAAGTTAGCTTGGCGGTGGTTTCAGTTTGAGAGGGAATGTGATAACGTGTAGAAGAGTAGAAGAGTTTTTAAACGTGGAGAATCAAAGTGGAGTTGGAATAGGAGTAGACTATTTCTCTTAGTAGTATCAAGAATGGGGGTTTAGGAAAAGGAAAAGGGTGGCGTTATCACTTATTATATATATATGACTTATCCGAATGGGCTTCAAAGTTCAAACGCTAACGGGTGTTTGGGAACTTCGGGAGAAGGTGAGCAGTGGTATATTCTCAAGCATCTGCCGTTTTGGACTCAGGTGACTCTGGCTCAACTCGGTGGTGGTATCTCTGACTCGCCGACACTTCTGGGCCCACTTCATCTTATCTGGTCTTCAGGATCTATCTCAACCGTTTGATCTTAGTACAATGCTAGACCAAACAACTATTACATAAAATTCTTACCAAAAAAACAAAAAACTATTACATAACCCGCCATGTGTAGAAAAAATATATATATTACTGCTACGTCAATTTATAAAAAAATATTTAGTGTTCGGTAGGCAGGACTCTATCACAGTAGTAGGATTCAAGAGCAATTTTATAAGGAGGATCGGAGGTTTTCTTTCTTTTCTTTTCTTTTCTTTTTTTCTTTTTCTTTCTCTACGTGATTTTTAAAATTACTAGTAGATCAAAATTCAATAATAATTAACTTAAATAAAATTTTGATTTTAAAAGCCAAATGACATTAATTTTATTTTTTTTTCTTTCTTTCTTTTAACTATGGCTAATGTTAGAATGGAATGACGTTGAATATAAAACATGAAAAATGCTTGACATCCTAACATTTTTTTTTTTCTTCAGAATTTGGTTCAAAACTGATATGTCACAATCTTATGAGATTGTGACACATCATGTTGAAATCAAATTCTAGAAAAAAGTGTTTGGATGTCTAGCATTCCTCATCGACTATTTAATAAAAATAAATAAATTGAGATATTATAGTTTTTATCATATTTTTTATAGGACATAAATTTCCCACAAACTAATTTGTAGTAAATTTTCTACGACCCATATATAAAAATGACGTGTTCTTTAAACATGTGAGAATCACATGTTTTTTTTTTTTTTAATAATGCTATTAAAAAGCATGTGAGAAGTACATGCTATTAAAATAACATGTGCTTCTCATCTGTCAAGAGACACATGTCAATCTTATATGTGAGTTATAAGAAATTTCTTATAAATCGATTTGTGGGAAATTCCTATATTTTTTTATGTAAGTAATTCATCAAATATAACAAAATTTGACAAATGAATTTAATTTTTTTAATAAGTAACATAATAAATATCAAACGTCAATTAAATTAATTTAATAATTTTTATTATAATAGTCCTGCGAACACAATATCATCATCTTCTGACTTCTGTTTCTAATGGGAAGGGAGACGATCTTTCTCTTTCCCCACTGAAAGAGACTTACACTACAACACCCACGCCGTTCAGAAAAAAAGAATGAGAAAAAGGTGGTCCAACAAAGCAATTATAATATTGTTTGGTACCATGCATGGTTTGTAAAGAAGCTTTTCTTTGGTAACAAACCAATCATAGTAACGGGGCACGCTCTTGGAAGTTACGTCAATGACGATGGGGTTCAATCAATGGGGAGGAATGGAGGATAGAGTTGGCCCACCATTGGAAAATAATGTTCATAAAACAAAATAGAATAAATGCCCACTGGTGGAGGTTCCAGTTTTCAACGAAGTAACCGATAAAGGCGGGTTTAACTTTATTCCAGCACATGTTGGCGTGAACACGACCCATTCATTTAGCAGGAAATAAAATTGAAGATGTCCCAAGTCAAAACACATCCCACCCCATTTTTCCCCTTATACAAAAGTTAATTTTCAAGTGATCATGTTACGAGAATAATTTATCAAGCACGGAATAGAATAAATTGTTACATTTTGAAAGAAGTTAGACCTTAAATTTTGAAGAATCTAGATCTTTTAGATTCTGAGGGAAGTTAGACATTTTCAAACACAAAGTTTAAGATTAATTCTGCTTTACTTTTTATTAATTGATCTCCCATTAAATAGGAGACTACATGACTCAAACTAAAAGACTTAAAGATAAACTCCTATAAGGACTTAGAGATCTAACTCCTATTATGACTCTATCAAGTGAGAATGAACATCCACCGAAATTAAACTACTAGAAAGCGTTAATTTAGATATGGAGATAACTTCTAATTAGAAATAGACTTCCACTAAGAGCTCAACTCTCCTATAACCCATGCACCATACTGCAAGGCTCCCAATTAAATACAATTGACTACTATTATTAAATTCTACTTCATAAGGAACAAGTCACCCAACACAAAATTATTCTTGGATAATTAACCCAATGTATATCTCATATTAGGCCATATATATTTCATATCCAATAGAAATGTCAACATAGGAAAACAATCAAATTGATGCAAATGTGTATCTCATATTAAGCCATATATATCAGCCAATCAATAATTATGTTTCAGAGAGATCCATGAGGGTTTCTTACATTCAAGTGATTGTTATGCGATACTCATGCTGTAATTTGTAAATCATCATTTTGCTTGATGCAAAGTTTCACCAATAATCACCACAAGAGCACAATCCATTGTCAAAGCGGTGAAATCGCTTTGAATCTCGTATTATGATGGTCCGCTTCTCAACCAAAGATATGAACTTTGCAGTGCTGTGACAGTCACCACATATTCTAAGGTTCTTTGTTATGATTAACGGCATGCCTGCATTGGTCACCAAAAGGCCGAATGCAATGGCTAGCTTCTCACTGTGCTTGTTGATCATATCCTCTTTAACCTCCTCTTCAACATCATGTAGAACAAATTCAGTTTTAGACACGAATCCGGCCTTCCGAATCTTTCCAATCAGTTCTTCCAATTTTACATGTATCTTCTCCGATAGAGGGTGAGATCGATCACCAACTACAAATCTATGGATTTTGTTTCCATGTTCAATAAAACTGCAACCGGGGTTTCTGATGAGACTTCTATCCTTCATTAAAGCCCTCACCTTTGAAGCATCTCTCCATAGACCAGCAGCACAGAATATATTTGAAAGCATGATATAGTTTCGGGGATCTAATGGGTCTAAAGCAATCAGTCGCTCTGCAACTTCTTTTCCAAGCTCAATGTTACCATAAACCCGACAAGCACTAAGGAGGGCCCCCCAAACACCAGAATTAGGCTCCATTGGCATGTGTATAATCAGCTCATAAGCATCATTCAGAAGACCAGAGCGGCCGAGAAGATCAACCATGCATGAGTAGTGACCCAACTGGGGCTCAATTCCATGCACTACAGACATGATCTTGAAGTAATACTTTCCTTCCTTGACAAACCCTGAATGGCTACAGGCATTTAACAAATGCGTGAAGGTAACATGATCAGGCTCCAAACCTTCCTTAACCATGCTTTCAAAGAGCTCCATTGCCTTTCTTCCAAACCCGTGGACAGCATAGCCTGCAAGCATGGCTGTCCAAGCTACTCTATCTGGATGAATCATCTCTCCAAAAACTTTGTGTGATTCATTTAATCTCCCCAACTTCGCATACAAATTCAAAAGCGCAGTTGCAATTCTTTCATTTGCATTAAGACAACAGCTGAAAATTACACCATGAATGCCCTCTGCTAGTTTTCCTACACCTAAATCTTCACAAGCCTGAAGCAAGGCCACCATAGTACCTTCATCAGGTTTAACTCCAGCCGTTCTCATCAAATTAAAACAGCTCACACCTTCTTCTGCAAACCCATTCTGGGTGTAAATGATGATCATTGAATTCCAGGAAACAATACTCTTAATGGATATTGCCTCAAATAATCGACAAGCCGCATCTAAATACCCAGACTTCCCGTACATATTAACAAGAGAATTAAGAACCTTAGTTTCCAACAACATCCCCATTTTCAGTGCATACCCATGAACGTACTTGCCTACATCTAGAGCTCCCATATCACTACAGGCTGAGACTACAGATAACAGTGTAACCTCGTTAGGTTTCATTCCCATCTCAAACTTCATTGTGAAAAATGCACTAAGGCACTTACCAATAAACCCTCTGTTCAAAAACCCCGAAATTAACGAATTCCAGGAGACAACATCCTTATTAGGAATTTCATCAAACAGCTTCTGCGCATCTTCTGCACAGCCATATTTGATATACACAGAAACCAACTGATCACCAATAAACCCATCATTGCAATTTACAGATTTGACTACACGAGCATGAATTGACCGGCAGTACGAGAAGGAAGAGCAAGACTTTATAGCAAAAATTAGAGTGGAAACAAGTGGTTCTTGATTAGTACACGTCGGGGAGAAGAATCGAGGGAAAAGCGCATTGTGGGTTTTGCTCTGGCTGAAGAGTTTGTAAAGAATCAGAGGGTAGTGATTAATGTAGGAGAATGGAAGTGAGAGACGAGAAGGTACTGTTATCATCTCCCATCATTCAAAGTTGCCAAGAACGCTACCATGCTCCCTAAACAACCCACTAAATCTTTGACTTTGAGATGCCCTTTGTGGTCCGACTTTTAGTCCCACATCGGGAAAATACTAGTTAGCGGAGGCAAACGAGGACTACAAAAGGAGATGGGTGCTACGATGCTCCGTATCTTTGCGCTTGGGGCAATGACGCAGCTAGTGAGGTTCTAACCGAGGCGCGTCTATTGCTGGTTGAAAACTATTTCCAAACCCCCTCAAAGGCCTGGGTTTGGCCCAGGCTTTTGAGAATTTCTGGAAGGGCTCCCTTCGGGGTAAAGCCCTACAATTATAGTTCAAGTTTTTCCTTTACCTATATGTAGGTGTTTATTCCTTTGAAATGGTTTGAAACACCGAAACTTATTGAAATTTTCCTATTTGGGTCGTATTCTAAAATTTAGGCGATCTCTGGCCTGGTTTTGGGCCTAAGCACATAGTTAGTAGAGCCCTTTTAAACGAAGGCCACTTTTGGGCGTAATGCCCAATAATATGAACCTGCGATTTTCTATTAAGAGAATGAATTTTAAAATGGATTAAGATAAGGTGATAGTGAGAGATTATTTGTGGAACTTATGAAAAATTAAAATGTATAGTTAGGGTTTTATAAAGTCTCTTTTAATTATATGCTCAAATCGTCTACGTTTTGAGTAAATAATTGTAGACGATTTTAATCCTCTTACAATTGGCTTGGCGTATGCAATTATATTAACTCAAACCGTTGATAAAATGTCATTTGCCAATCCCAAGTAGTAATTGGTCGGGATGGTGATTACTTCTTGGTCGGGTGGTCTTATCACTTCTCATCTTTTGAAGGGTGGTGGCTGACCAACTTTAGTTTTTCATTTTTTTTTACGTATTTTAATGCTTGTATGGCTTAATCCAAATATATATATATATATAATCCAAATCTTTCATTTTCAATGAACATTTTTTTTTTTAATTGAACGAGGGAAAATGGTTATAAGGGAAGATCATTTCCATTCTTGATCTAAAAGAAAGAGAAAATAGAAAATCCTAAAGAAAAGTAATAAAAAACCGAAAAAAAAAAACATGAAATCTTTAACAATAGATCTGAAATGAAAACAAATAAATACAAACAAACAGTAAAAAATGATACAAACAAGTGATTTGATCCTTTCAATATATCCACATAAAGCAGTACAGAAACAAAATGGGTACAGATTAGAGTAAACCTATTTGAATCAATGAATAATTTGAATTGGCTACGCTTTTTGCCCAAGTCTTTTTCTTTCTACCAAAAAAGAGAAAGTATTAACAAATAATTCAAAACACTTACAAAATATTCAAATTTACTTTCATGCTAAGTCAAAATATTTTCCCAAATAAAAACCAAAAAATACCATTTAAATTTTTTTGCCAAAAGAACCCACGAGTACGTACAACTGTGGTAATGCTTCATTCTTCATAGTTTTCTCGTATTTCTCGATTTCTATTTATCAAAATAGACATATATAGTGGATATAATCAATCCCCACCGTCGCACTACTCCTTATCTCATATTTAAACTCGATCAACAGTGCGGGGTATAGCAGCATGTTTGTCCTGATTAAGCAAAGGAACCCAAGATATTTTTTTTTTAACGTCTTCAATTAATTGTTATTTTTCCACTATTGGGGTGCTACAATGCCGTGTACGGTGTACGCATTCAATTATCTTCGGCCACCATTCTTTTTTCTTCGGACTATTGGAAATTTGGAATCTACAAATGTTCTTAACAAAAATGAAGCTTGTTAGAACAATTAACCGCGGACCAAGGTATCGGTTTGAAGTGCCTCCAAAGAAAATAAAAGTTTAACATAAAAGCTAGGATCATAGGAACCGATGCTAATGTGTTAAAATAGATGATTTTTTATTTTTTATTTTTTTGTAACTGTACTCTGATAAATTGATCAATGGCCAACGTATTGGTGCTGATAGCCAACCATTCTTCGAAGATATAAAAAAACATTTTAATAATTTTCTGTTGCAGATAAACAAAGGTGTCTCCGTGTCAGCGATCTTAAAAGCACCCAATCAACAATTGATGACAATACACAACAGGCCCTAAGAGCCACTAGCAGCAGACTCACTATCATTTTCCCTAATTTAAGGAATCAAACCACTTTTTTTTTTTTCCTTATATAAAAATACATCACAACAGCTTCCCTTTATCTTTTCATATATATTAAAATATTATTTATTTTGCGTTTTACATTTTTTTGTTTTTAACTTTAATTAGTCTTCTCTCTCATCTGTCTTCCTATCCGATTCCATCTCTTTCTCATCTCCATCTCCCTCTCATCTCCATCTTCCCATCATGTGAAGCAAATCCACAAAGAAAAGTGGATTGTCCCGCTGTTTCTAAAGGAAAGTGCAACTCGTCGAGCTTATTCATGTTGTCTAGCAGTTGTCTTTCCTTTTTGTTTCTACGGTGGGGGTTTTCGGGATTTTTTTCATGGTGGGTGGGTTTTGTTCTTAGGGGGATCTCATATCATGGCATAAATTCTAGAAATCTCACATCATGGCGTAGATTCTGGAAACCTAAGGCAAGGATTTCATGTTCGTCTTTGTTGAATTGGGGTTTTCTTTCTGTGGAAGCTTTCAAACCACAAAGAAAAATGAAGAATTGAACGCTGGTTCGTGTCAGTAATTCATGTTCTTCGGCGGTTGTGGACATGGTGAGACGACAGGAAAACAGAGAGAAATCTGTGCGAGGACATGCGTGAAGGAGAGAGGATAAAGACTTTTTTTTATTAACAACAATCTATTTGGTAGCTACAGTGTTATCCAATGTATTGGGAAGCACTATAACTTCTCAAGGAGGTGCATGAATAATAGAGCAACTGTTGTGGTGTCATCTTTTGCAATTTTTTTTAAAATTTTCTTTATTTTAGGAAATAGAATCACTTATAGGGCATCTACTACTAGTTCTCTAAAAGTTCTCAATATATTTACCACCAAATGTACTCTAAAAGATACTTGAGATACTATCACCATCAGAACAAGAAAGCCCAAGTGCATGTCACAGAGGACCAGAGGAGAAAGAGTAATGACTGATCATGATTCATACACCTGCAGAGATGTCAGGTTTCAAATGGTACCAGAAACCAAAACAAAATAAGCCACATTTGATAATATAAACTCATATTGATGGAAGTAAAATTGAATCGTAGAACAAACTTTTGGATATATATTATTATCACACTAAAAAAATGCAATTACATGCTTATCAATTAAGAATTAATCCACTTGAATACTTAATTAAGTTGGTGATGAGCTCAAGGTTGTTGGAGAATGTGAGAAACACCTAACTTGAAAATTATTAGTGCAGATGGTTATTAACTGAAATTAAGTTTACAAGTGCACAAATCATTGATGAGCATTCCATTCCTCAACTTATTTACAAGCATAGGTTGAATTTATATTTCAAAATTAACCATTTAGTTACAATTAGCTCTAACAATCATCAACATAACTCGCCAATTCGATACTAACACGACATAAAATTAAAGGATTATAATTTAGTGTAATAGGGTTCAAGCCAAAATGGGCCAATTTGTTAGACATTATTAATAAAAGGATCAAATTAGTGTCAACTCACTTAACTCTGCACCATTTTTCCATCTTATGCTTGGCTTATGTGGCATATGTGCCTCCACGTCGGTTGGGGCACACACCTATTCACCTACGCATTTTTTATCCATATGACAGATTCATTGCCCCTTTTATGTGAGGAGTTTTGGGTACGTTGAACTTTGCACGATAATATTCCTAGGAACACTTCTATATGCCTTCAAGCAAGGCCCCAAACAATTGAATAAACGATGCCCACGTAATGTCCAAGCCTTTTTTTTTTTTTTTAGAAAAATATAATTTAACCCTTTAATCTATCGGCCGTTTTATGGATAGTCTATCAAACTATTAACGCTTGGACTACCAAAATATTTGAAAAATGTTCATTTTGACAAAATATACCCATAATACATCTGTCAAAATCATTTTCCAATTAAAAAAAAATTAAATTAAAAATTTTAAAAATTAAATTAAAAAAAAAGTAAAATTTTATTTTTAATTTCTTTTAAAAAAATAAAAAGTTGATGTTTAGGGTGGTTGCCACCATTGGAGAGGGAGTTAACCTGCGAACCACCCTTCTTAGAGGGTGACAGCTACCTCTAAACACTAATTTTCTTTAATTTTTTTTTTTTAAAAAAAAATAAAATTTTAGTTTTTATTTTTTGATGATTGGTCTATCTCACGCATCAACAAACCAAGCAGAAACAAACCAAGCAGGCATTCATGTGGTTTGTACAGAATGATTTGTAAAAATGGGATAGAGGAATTCTTCAAGCTTGGGATCAGACGAGTTAAAGATTAGAGTGTCCAGATGTAATAACCAGGCTTTTGGGGCTGACACCCATCCGCCATCTTCATTGCGAGAACCAACCACTCATCACTTCCCGTTCACTGCCTGCAGGATCGTGGCTTTCACGTGCTCCAATTTGGCATCTTATAGAAGGGACTTCAACCCGTGCCATTCTTTTTCTACTCGATGTGGGATTACCGAACAAATCCATTCTCTCCGTCTCTCTATTCCAACTATTCTTTAAAGGTCTCAGACTCTCAAAAACCGATTAGGATCCGAAGCTCCTTGCTGAATTTTGAGGTTCTGTTTAGATTTGGGATTTAAAAATAACAATTTTTAAATGTATGATTTGAAAATAGTAATTTTAAAAATATAACAAAATTATAATTTAATATTTAAAATTACAGTTCAATTTTTAAAATTGTGCGTTTATAAAAATATATTTTCTTGCATACAATTTGAAAATACAGTTTTTTTTTTTTTCGAAGTTTTTAAATTAAAATTTTTTGAAAACGCAATTAAAAACAATTCATTTCTACTATTTTATTTAAAATCACTTAAAATCAAAATGCCAAACACACTCTTATGAATCCAAACAATAATTGTAAGTGTTTATAAAATTCACCTCTTTTTCTTTGACCTGCTTAGATAAGTAAGATCTTTATCCATCAAAAACATTTTAATCTATGAAAAATGGTTCTTTTTTTCTTGTGGCCATCCTTTTATCTTTTTTATTTTTTAAAATTATTATTGAATTTGTGGGTTCGTAGGATTCATACAGATTCATAAATCTTTGATTTGATTTTATTTTTTTAAAAAAAAGAATATATATAGCTAGTCTCTTATACATTTTGTGATCACGTGATTTTCCCAGTCAGCAAACAAAAGGATCTTGTTTTCCATGTCAGCAATCATAAACCACCCAGTCAAGCTTATATACGGGAGGCCGAAACATGTTTTCAGGGATAACAAGATGATCTGCTAAAAAAACCGGACAAAGTAAAGGTCCATCCACAGAACCCAGTCTATTGACCAGCGTCCAAAACAAAGCCATATATCTGATCCAAGCCTACGATTGATACACATACCCTTTGTACCTCTGCAACAGTAGTACACTCGAGAGCACTCGATAACAGCCCCTAAAGTCTCTTCAGATATCTTCCACCAAATGTACTCTAAAGATACGCTTCAGACACTACTATCAGAACAAGAAGCCCAAGTGCATGTCAACGTTTGGAGGGAGAGGGAAAGAGAAAGAGAGAGTAATCACTGGTCATACTGCGGCAGAGATGTCAGGCTTCGAGTGGCACGAGAAAGAGAGTAATTCAGAAGAGGAAGTAGAGGCGTGTAATTATGAACGTAGCCTGTGAAAAATAAATAAGCATTAGGGATATTTTTTTTTCACTGTGCTTAAATAGCCCGTTCTTTTCATAATAGCAGAAAAGGCCAATTTTGTGTAACCGTTACCTCCCACGCGTCCAACCCTCTTCTTTAAATACTGCTTTTGGTCAGATTTACTGTTCCTTAATTACAATCTTATCTTGGAAATCATCTTTCTTTATTATAGCCATTAATATACGTTAATGTCTTTCAGGCTCTTCACTTCAATCTAGCCATCTAGATTTTCCGGTGACTGTGAAAAATGTCGCCGTTTGGGAGCAACAAGAGCTGGAATGGGGTGGAGGGTAAGCATTATCCTGCCTCACTTGCCTCCCATGAGGATGCTGTCAGGGACCCTATAGTCTTCTGGGACACTCTGAGGCGCTTCCATTTTATGATGAACACCAAGTTTATGTAAGTCCTTTTTTTTTTCCTCTCATTTTTTCTGTTGGACAATATAGTTTTTTGGGGGGATTTCCACATTGATTATAACACACATAGCAGTATGTGATGTACATGGGATTTCCACATTTTATTTGGAGTTTGTTTTATGCTCCTATTTTTATGTTTGATTCATGTGGTTGTGTTTTTTTAATCTTCCATTCTTTTTTCCTTGTTATTTTAAGGATTCCCGTGATTGGGGGGAAGGAGCTAGATTTGCATGTTCTTTATGTAGAGGTTACAAAAAGGGGTGGTTATGAGAAGGTTTGCTCTTATATCTAATCC
Source organism: Alnus glutinosa (assembly GCF_958979055.1). Taxonomy (NCBI): domain Eukaryota; kingdom Viridiplantae; phylum Streptophyta; class Magnoliopsida; order Fagales; family Betulaceae; genus Alnus; species Alnus glutinosa. The sequence goes on along the minus strand of NC_084891.1, from coordinate 28,611,435 downwards.
AATCTTACTGTGGATGCATTATGATTTTCCACCGAGAATGAAAGAAAAATGTGCAGGTTGTTGCAGAGAAGAAATGGAGGGAAGTGGGTAATATTTTCAGGTTCTCTCCAACCACAACAAGTGCTTCCTTTGTATTGAGGAAACACTACTTCAGTCTCCTTTACCATTATGAACAGGTCTACTTCTTTAAGCTGCAGGGTCCTGTTTTCACTCCAACAGGTAGTTAAAATCGTTTTATATATCCTCTTTTCTTGTCTCATTTTCTCTGTTTTAAGAGGTAGTTTTGTTCCTTAATCTTGTCTCTGATAATATTGTTTCTTGATCCAATTTTTTCTTTTTCTTTTAAAAAAAAAAAATCATTTTATGGGTCCTGTTTTATTTCTGTCCAGTTTCATTTCCTGCTAGCAATCCTTCGTGGAGACCTGAATTGGCTCTTGTGGAATACTCCCCCAAAACGACGATTGTTGAAGGTTTTTCTTTTTCCTCCCTAATTTATCGATTTTACTTGGATAATAATGCAAGCTAGTTTTTCCATTCTCATTTCACTTACACGAAAATATAAGAGGATAAAGTGAGTGTCAACCACACCACACATAGTTGTTTGTTTTAATTTCTCTGCCACATAATGTTGTGTTTAATTTATGTGTAAGTCAATGAATCTCTTAGGATGCCAAGTGGATTGCCTTTATATGGTGGTTAACTTATTTAGATATGTTAGATGTGCATGTCAATCTAAGAAAATATGTGGCTATTATGTGTCTTAAAGGTTTAAAATTATTTTTTAGTTGCCTTTAATGGTAGTTGATGGGTCCAAAGCATGAAGGCAATAACTCTGTAGCCAAGGGCCTCACACGCCTCGCAGTATTACTAAAGCTTCTCTTCTTTCGTGTATTATTTTTTGGTGTTTCTCAATTGTCTGGGTTTTCTTTTCTTCAATATATATATATTTTTTTCTTTTTAGTTCTTTCTTTTGGTTGTTTTCAAGAACTAAAAACTACTATAGTTATCAAATAATAATTAGAATATATTATAGTATGCAATCAATTGACTTAAGACCCCATTTGATTGTTTTGGTGCCTTAAGTTGGAATCATCAATTGATTTAGGACCCCATTTGATTTCCTCAAAAAAACTTATTCAAACTAGACAAAAAATTGGATGTAAAGAGGCCAATATTGGGTTTTTCTATGAGTTTTTAGAGTAATGCGAAATACTACACCCTCATCCCATTGGGCATTTTGGCTTGATCTATTCTTGTTATATATATATATATATACTTACTTTCCCGGATCGGTAAAGCGGTTGTAAGAGCCTAGCTACTAGCATTTATAAGAGACATATATATATATCCACCGGTAGGATAGAGGTTTAGTATTTAGCATTACTCGAGTTTTATAACATGGCCACAAGGGTCAAGCCAATAGGGGCCAAACTTAACATTTTGGCCCTAATATAACATATATGTATTAGTGCCCATAGGGTTTAAGCCAATACAGGCCCCTCCCTTGGTCCGTCTCTTAGTGCATATCATTCCACTTAAAAGGTCTTTGTTATAGGTTTTATGAAGATTAGTGACGTGGTTGACATGTTAGCCACTAACTAATTAAACTTAACCATTTTGCCAATTATGGATTGTCACATTAGCTGGTAAGATAACTTGTAGTAAAAGCTGTAGTGTACTCCCTAACAGCACTCTTTTCCATAACATAGTTAGGGGCTTCTTCTAATTGCTATGGGAGCAACTAACTAGCTTTATATCAAACTTTCTGCTACCATCTTGTACAGGCCCTTCATGCTTCTCAGCTCTTGGAACAATTGAAGGGAAATTCGATTGTGGTTATTTGGTGTCTGTGAAATTAGGTTCTGAGGTTCTTAGAGGAGTACTTTACCATCCGGAGCAGCCAGATTCTTCTTCCTCAGTTCCCGAATCCAACACTGCCATTATACCATACACATACAAACCTCACCATTCCGGTCGTCGTCGTCGGAGAAGGAAAAGTAAAAGAAGGGGAGACCCCAACTATCCAAAGCCCAATCGGAGTGGCTATAACTTCTTCTTTGCCGAGAAGCATTACAAGCTCAAATCTTTGTACCCGAACAGAGAAAGGGAGTTCACAAAGATGATTGGCGAGTCATGGAGCAACCTCAGCCCAGAGGATAGGATGGTAATCTCCAAGACACTTTACAAACCTCTTCTGGGTTGTTTCTCTGTGGAATTATTTATCTCTTGCATGGTAGAATGAAAAGAAAAGCAGTAAGCTTTTTGTTAGAAAGGGTGCTTTTTGCTTTTACCCTTAAATTAATTTTCATGTTGATTATACTTAGATTTGCATTTGATTGTTAACGATTTCTGGTTTCCTAATAGGTTTACCAGAACATTGGGTTGAAAGACAAGGAACGGTACAAGAGAGAATTGAAAGAGTACAAAGAGAAAATGAAGCTCGGCCAGGCAATGAACTATTAGGGATGGAGAACAGAGGAAGCCAGGAAAAGCAAAAGAAATTTAAGGCAACTTCTTGGGTTGTACTATTTATGTGGTTGGCTGTTAGGAAACTGCAATTCTTGCATGCATATTGATACTACCCTTCACTGATGTTGCTGGTGACTATTCTGCATGGACAGGAAGTGGTTTTCCTACAGCCAAGTGTTCCAATTGTACCACTTTGGAGGAAGATAAAAGGAAGGGTGCATTGACACTTTTTGAACCGGATCGGGATCTTTAGTAATTTGGTTTTTCAAATTTCAAAAACTTCGGATTGGATTAGGGGTGCCTGTCCTAGGATGTTCGAGCAAGTGAGCTTCAGAAACCTGCTCGAGCATCTCGAGACCTGTAACAAGTGAACCATGGTAGAGGGCAAGCTACGGGCCTGTCAGTGCCACGGAATTTTTGTACAAGGCCTCTTTCGAAGTCTGAGAACTGATTCTCATATGGCGACTTGAGGCTCTAGGTTCATTTCAGGCAGACTCTTTTACCTAGGTTTAGCAACCTAAATATTCTAGTGATAATGTGATAATTGATTCCTTAAAGCAGAACCTTCAAAGCCTTGGATTCTTAAGCCTCCCTCCATAGATAGTAGAGCATAAATAACACGGAGGATTTTTTGCTGTTTTCCCCTGTAACGTTTTTGTGAGAACTTGCTGAAGAAAAAGCATCTCCAGATGAATCCATGAATCACTGAATCCTTTTACTAAGAAAAAATTGAATAGTATAACTAAATAAAAAATAAAAAATTGAAGGGTGAATTTTTAGGGTGAGTTACCCTTGGTCACCATCTACTTCGTCATACAGAAGATGCGTTTTAACACCAGATGCTATCACCTCCATTATTACATTTTAACCATTGTGAATAGATGTATCTAAAAAAAAAATAAAAAAATAGGCCATTGTTAATAGATGAACAAATAGCATGCTTGGCTACATGAGTAGAAAAAAAAAATATCACCAACGAAGATCCAGAACAAATGCAACACCAAGAGATCAAGCAACATGATTGATTGTTCATCCACACTAGTTAAGACCACAAAGAATCGTGTTTTCTACCTTCAAAAATAGCACATTTACTTTACCAAAAAATAAAACAGTACACGATCTCATATAAATGATATAAAACATACCTATTCCATGAATATATGGATATTGACACATCCGAAAGCCAGTCTCATATTGAAAAGATAATTCATATTGAGTAGGTTAATTATAAAAGTGCTCATAGATGCTTAGTCCTATATTCTAGAGAGTTTCAATTGTAACTTAACTAGATTAGAGGGGTTTAAAAGGTTACTCCCACATTGATTAAACTAATAATCGTTACATACAAGACAATGAAAGAGAAACATATTCCCACATCGGATGAAGTGCAGTGAAAGAGAAGGTAAGAAAAGTCATGATTTTTTAATAGAAATGTTATTAAGAAATATATATATATTTTTCATGTATTAAGAGACATTTGACAATTTTATACATGGAGTTACAAGAATTTTGTCATGCTGGAGTACACACAGCTATAGAATCAAACCGACAGTGACACCGTATTTTCCCTTCTTTAATCTTTTGATACATATAGTGCTTGAAGACCGTAGTAAATTAATGTATTTTGCTAAGGTGTTCTGAAATTGAAAGATTACACGAGACCAATTAACATGGATCACTGAAGATCAAAATGCCATCAAATCAAGATACCAAACCAAGAAGAAATGTTATGTTTCAATTATAGTAACTTTGAATAGTAGTTTCATAACCAAACACAAAGATATAGACGGGCGGCAGAATCCTTCGTGAATTCAGCAAAACGACAATTTAACTGAATTTGGTATTTAGATATCTTGATTCAGTAATACCCAAAGAAGAAAAGTCTCTGATTTGAAGCAATTTATCAAGAAATGCTATCAGGTCCATCACTGAAACTCAGGAAAAAAAGGGACCAAAAGGCAAAAGCACCAACCAAATTTCAAGCACTGGTCTTCTTCTGCTGCATATCAACCACCTTCTTCCACGAGTCTCGGCTAGAAATCTCGTCCCACCACCTACCCACATTGTCTCTGGAAGTGAAGAGCTCACCCCTATCAGTGGCGCTCACCAAGTACTGCGCGTTGGGCAAGTGAGAAAGATCGGCCAAAGAGAATTCTTCGCCGGCCAAGAACCGGGTCTCCTGCAGCCTCTTCTCGTACACGTCCAGCACCTTGGACAGCTTTTCCTCGTTCTGCTTGATCGCCACCTGGTCTTGCTTGATCTTCATTCGCGGCGCGAACGCAAGCTGAAACACCAAAGCCGAGCTTGGTGGGCTGAAGCTCTGCCCTTCCGCCTCTAGCCACTGGTCTATGGATGCTTTTGCCAGTGGGTTCGTCCCGTATAGTCCTTTGTTTCCTTGGTCCGCGTACTTCTCACAAATGTATCGGCATATCGCCCGAGACTCTGAATTACCCACAAAAAAAAGAAGAAGAAGAAATTGTTACCTATGGATTTACAGCGAAGGAGTAAATAGAATGAATGAAGATGATAAAATTGTGGCTATATTTACCAAAGAGGGATATGCCGTCGTCTTCAAATGCTGGTACTTGGCCAAAGGGCTGGATCTTGAGGAAGTCAGGCTTCTTGTGCTCCCCCTTCGACATGTTAACGGGGATGAGCTGGAAGTCGACGTTTTTCTCAAGGAGACAGGCTAGGACCCTGGACACAGCTGTGGACATGGCTGGTCCGTACACTTTTACTGGAGTCGCCATTGGAAATTGGAGTAGGAATGAGGTTGGATGGGGGTTTCGGGTTTTGGGTTTCTTTTCTGTGTTTGGAATGTGTATTCTTGTTTCGTTTACGACCACTCAAAGAAGAGAGGATCGGAGGACCTTTGCCTCCTCTCCCACTTTATCCTTTGCTTGAGCTGAGAGCAAGGGAGCCAGGGAGGGTAGTTGGCTTGGGTGTTGGGACCAGCCAGCAGGAAGAACCTAAAAAGTGGGCGCCCGGCTTAACGGAGACAATCTAAGGGGCCCAACTATGCTTCGACCTATGGGCAAAGGTCTGCAATGGTCAATGGGCTTCTTCCACGGGCGTGTATGGGCCGAAATGACATGGAAATGGGAAAAAAAGACCCGAGGAAGCTCGGAAGGTTTGCACAGGCCGATCGTCTCAAGCTGTCAATGGCTCATAATATGACGCTAACATGATTTTACAGTAAACGGATTCTCTTCCTTTCAAATAAAATGCAGAGTAGCCGGTTAGTCAAATAATCAAGGGTAAACTTGTTATTTTTCATTTTTTTAAACAATTTTATCCTTTATTTTTTGACTAACCGGCCCGTTTGCAATTTTACAAAATAATGTTAGAAACCACATTTATGCCCGTTATTATTTCACTCGACTTATGTGTTAGTATTAATAAAATCTTAGATCAATCTTTCATTCAAAAAAAAAAAAAATTCTATCAATTATTATTAAAAATAAATAAATTTTAAAAATTAATTGACACTATCATATCAGTAAAGTAAAATTATAATAAAATAAAAGTATAGTTTTTATCATTAATCAGTTTCATATAACTGACATTTTAATCTTGTAAGTGTGATCGTCCTTTGCTTTCAATTAATGTGTTTTGAAAGATAATTATTATTATTATTATTATTATTTGAGAAAGTGTTGTGATGTGATATAAATGTGAAAACTTTTTTAAAGGTACTTTCTATTTTAGGAAAGCGTTTTGTGTTGCTTGTGACATATTTTGTTTTTTTAAGAGGAAAAAACAAACATAACTTGATGGGGAGCTACCATACCATGTTTAAGAATTAGTACATTCCGTAGCAATTTTAACAAACGTGTAATGAATTTCACAATAAATCATTTCCTAAATACTTCAATTCTTACAAGGAAAACTTGCGAACTCCTCCCGTATAGAGATCTAAAATGTTGTTGTTGCATCACTATCAACTAGCACAGGTTGCCCAATTTGAAGGAAGCCTGTTTGATATCAGAGGTGGCATGTTTCGGATGTTCACGTCAAGAGGCAGCATGCGGTATTCAATATCGAGCTCCCTGAACACTTTGATCATCTCTTCAATTAGAAGGGCCCTCCTTGCCCATCTCTCCCCCATGTCCTGATAGTTCATTTTGTGTGTAAGCCACACTGACAACATCAGTTTGTTCATGTCTATCACATCCCTCATTATCACCATTGGAGCTGTGTGCCAGTGCTCATTCTTGCTTTCAATGTACCTACAAATGCAGTAGCCACAAGGCCCACAACAACAAAGTAACTTGAAAATCAAAGGATTTTATGTGGCAAAACACATTGCTATTTATTGAAATTAACAAAATATTTACTAAAAAATAAAAATAAAAAGGCTATAGCAGTAGACTTTAACGTATGTTTGAGCCAAGACAATGCTACTTTTCACACCCATTTTATATCGGCTTACGTGACCTGTTTTAAGTGGTTAACACTTTTGTTTCTTTAAGTGTTTAATTTACATGAGAAGAGTAGTATTAGACTTGGGCCGAAGTACATATAGTTTTTTGAATGGAGAATATATAACCCTATGCAACTTTATAGAAGAAATTGTATTCTATATTGAATTTCAAATTGTTATAGTTCATAGTTCATGGGAAGTAAATAGTCATATGTTTCGGCTATGCTCATTGTAAAAGTGAAGTGGAGGACTAGTTAAGTCAGTGGTTGATGGTACCATGGTGAACCAAAATCAACAATGAAGGAAACAAAGAGCTCTTTTCGAGTAAAGTACTGCAATTTTAGAACAACTCTAATCCTAACCCAGCTAATATATCCAAATCATAAGAGATAAAAGTCCTAAACCAAATACCTATAAAGAGTTCTAAATTTTACTATTCCTGCCCATTACTAGACTCCTTCATGGCTTCTAACATGAATGTGGTAATTCGCATATGGATCTGGGGTAGTGCTAAATAATCCTTCTTGTTCTAACTCTTCTCTTTCTCTCTGCTTTGACTATGGGGATACCATGCCCATTACGGGTGTCAAAGAGCGGATGCTGTCCATCTTCGGAGGAAGGATTTGCTGCTAAGACAGAGTCTATATCTCTAGGAATTAAGTTTCTAATGATGGCAAAACGAAAATCATTATGAAAATAAAGAAGATGGATGTCGTTAAATACCCTGTTATTCTCTCCTTCATCATGGCAACCTTCTCCACTGGGGTGGAGATATGGATACAGAAATCAATTGCATCTCCCATGTCTGGACTACGATAATAATTACCAATGGGCTTGGTAGCCAGAATGCTATTAGGGTATATGATCTTTTGATTATCATATCTCAGAAAAATTGTAGTTAGTATGTTCATCTCTTCAACTACCATCTGAGACCCAAGAAAATATAATTTAGAACATAAATGAAAGACATTCTTATATGAGAGTGCATGATAAAAATCTTATCAAAATCCCCTTTTTACCTGGACTCCTTCAACTTCACAACGATCACCAACATCAAATGGGTGCATTACGAATAAGAAAATTATTGCTTCAAATACTGATTTGCAGGTATTCCCGAAAATAAACACCACCAAGAGAAGTTGTGAACTTAAGAAGACAAGAAAGTGGGAGATTGGAACTCCAAGTATAATAAGCCATATTATCAATATGATGATAGCTACAAGGACGTTCAGCAAATTATGGAGTTCATCAACAGCTGTTTTTGTATCATTGAGAGACAATGCAAGTGCCCTTCTCTCTTTAAATGCATTAACCTAAAACAAAACAATGAAGCATTATTTATTCCACTAGGAGATGCAGCCCATTAAATCAACAAAGAGCATAACTATGTTCTACTTTATGAATTCCATAGCAAGAGGCCGAGAAAGGGAAGGAAAGTAGCCATACCATCCAGTCTTTAAGGGAGGGCTTGCTGATTCCCTGCTTTTCATTTGCTATTCCAAACAAAGTCATTGTCTTCAAAGATTTATCTTTACTCATAAAGCGCATCACATCTTGGAGGTAAATGTATCTTATGCAGTGGTTCACATTTACATAACAATATATCAGGATCGATGTCAAATGTGCATATTTAGAAGACATAATTCCAAAAAAAAAAAAAAAAAAAAAATTAACTACTTCGAACTTCATTTGATCAGAAGAAAAGCAAGGGTAAAAGAACATAAGAACTTACTGCAATCCTGGTTTTGCCACATTTTGAAATATCCTCTTGGCTGCCTCTTTTGCCTGACGTTCACTTTTAATTTGCAACAAAGCTTCATCCTCAATATTAGAATTATGTATCTGCTCATCCAGAGTGGATAAAGCCCCATGCTGAATAATATTAACCATCCTCCTCATATTCCAAGCCGATATATTCTTCAGATTCAGCTTATGCAGGTGATCAACTGGGATCTCCTCATCTTGCCTCTTAGACATTAACCTCGAAAATCTAGAATTCTTCCCAACCGCAGGAGATTGCAATCCACCGCTTCCTATCACTCTCCCACTCCTCGGAAGCAGAGTTGCCCTAAGTTCACCAGGCACAATAACCCCAGCTTTCTCAAACTCCTGAACCTCAGCCATAGCTTCCTCTTCTTCTACGCCATGTCTTTTAAACAATGGCCGACCGGAAAGCGTTTCTATTACATACTGATTGAACAAAGCCTCCCGGATTCGTTCAAAGAATGTGTTTACATGAAAGTTCGAAGCCAGGACCTTGACAAGCAGAGTCTTTAGAAGCCATATCAGGGTACCCAAAAGAAAACAAACAAGAACCTTATTTACATGAGGTAAAATCTTGCTCTTGGTCTCCTTCTTTACCTTGTTATCGAAAATACTATGCCACACAACCAAAACCAGACCCAACCAGAGGCAATTCTGAACAGATTTCCTTAACCCATAAACAAAATACAAAACCCTTTTTCGCAGAAGAAAATTGCGCTCTATAAAGAACACAACCACCCGAATTCCCCAGCCCGAGACTAAACGTCCACAAATTAATGCTAAAACCACTAAAACCCATTTCCATAATGGAAGATCCCACATTGTTTGCTTCTTTATAATCGGAACCCAAAGGCTACAAACTAAAGCCGCAATGATCAAAATAAGACCAACCCATTGAAGCAATGTCAGTTTGCTGAATTTTTGTCTCTTATACTCCTGTGGGATGTCTTCAATATCAGAATCCTCATAATCCTTATCTTCTTCACGCACTCGTCCAGAGTTTACTACTCTTTCTGAACTTTGACATGGCTCCTCTGGCGGGTCTATCAGCCTAGACTTGGTATTGCTTATCACTGACCTCCATGAATCTCGCGATCCTCGCTGAAACGAAACATTCGAACTACACCTCAGAACCTCTTCCCTACCCGAGCTCGAGGACCTTTGGCGGTTTTCTTGGTCCAACATGTCTTTGTTTCTTCGTCGTACAGATTCACTTCTTGCAACCATGAATGTCTCTGAGGAAGCTTGATAGTCGCTGCATGGACTTTCCCTACTAATCTTGTTTACTTCAATGGTTTCTTTGCTACAGCCATTACTATCATCAACCTCGACCACTACTTCGCCTTCTTTTTGGGCCATTTTATTCCAGTGATACATGAGAGCTTAGCGTTCCTCGCTGTGGTTTTTGGCAGAGAAAAAGCTTGGTTTGAAGGACTTTATGAAAGATTCCATAAAAAGAATTCGACGCGGTTCTCAAAAGCATTAAGAGCAACAACTCGTACGTGGGACATAATTGCCGATCTAAAGTAAAAAAGAACAACCCACCAATAGAAAGAAATCTCGACTGTAGAAGTTTTCATGTGAACAGAGAGAAGGCATCCGATAATGGCTGAGAGGGGAGCGTCCGTTAGCAACCGGAAAAAGGAGCATCGGAGCCGAACACTACATCCGTACACGTCATAGCACAGAAGTGCTCTTATGGGGTAATTCATTTTATTTTTTATTTTTGTTTACAGACTATTACTTAAGGAAATATCGTATTCTTACACGCTAGCTAAGACCTGCTTTGTACTAGTAAAAGATATATGGCTTAATTTTTCCACCAAATTGAGAAAAAATTCTCAAATTCTGTACCATCGGTCCTAATCAGCAGTGGACCCAGCCTTGAGAATTTGGGGGGGCCAAATTAAAAAAAAAAAATGTTATAATCCAAAACTAAAAAAATCTGAAAAACCATTTATTCTGGTCTTCCACACCTTAACTTGATATATCATATATAGTATCTTTACAACCAGCAAAAATTTGATCGAGTGAAATCATCACAACTCTAAACCATGATACGCTTTTGAATAGAGAGATTTAAGATTACCTTGTAGACAAAACCAGCACTATTGTCTACTGAGCTTAGTGGAGAAGCAGTGCCCAAAAATGGTGAAAAACCTCTTCCCTCTTCAATACCAGTAAACATCAAAACCAACTTTAAAAAAAAAAAAAAAAAAAAAAAACTACTCATAGAACACTCAAAAAAAAATACCTTCCCTGTAATGCACTAAATGCCAGTTTCCACAATTTCACTCCCAGCAGGAGACTTTCTTTTCCACTACAGGCAGGAACACCCTGCACCCACACCAGAAGATTTTATGTTTCGTATTTGTGAGTACGTGACTTTGTCTCTTTTTCTTTTAGAAGTACTTTTCTTTTTCTTTTTCTTTTTCTTTTTTCTTTTTCATGAGGTCTATATGCCATTTCTTGTTTTCTTATTTCCTGTCTTCTTGAGCCGTTGAGGTGCTGTCCACCAGTCGTCTGTCGACTGTCATGCTAAACTAGTGCCTACAAGTATGGTGTATGGCTATGGGGATGGACCGGATGGTTGTATGGACTAATGGAGAAAAAAAAAAATTTGAACGTGACTCTGACTTGGGGCTTTAATTGTTGCTTTGACATCTAAGACTCATCCTCACACTTGGGTGGAAAGTAGACTAAAGTCTAAATAGTACTTTGGTGGGGCCAACTACAAGAGTGCAAGTTTGCAAGCCAAAAATAAGTAGTAATTTTTTTTTTTGTTTTAGCAGCCAGCAGGGGCCACAGCCCCTACTGGCCCTAAAAGAGATCCGCCCCTGGTCCTAATTTTCCTCCAAATTGAAAGAAATTTCTCAATTCAGTAATATCGGTTGGTCTTTAGAGTATGTGACTCTTACATGCAGTTTTAATAAAACATGCAAGAATTACGTGTTCTAAAAATAAATCTCAATTTAATAAACTGGATTGAAGAAAAAATAGAGAATAGTTCACCGAAGAATGAAAATTTCAAATGTTGCTAGAAAATTTTAACAGTTGATTAGTTAGCTTGTTATTTCAAACTTAGTCTTCATCACATCTCCATTTTAGGGATAATTGCACTATTGGTCACAGGAGTTGGCCTAAATTACAAATTACTCCCTGTGGTAGAAAAAGTTCATTGAAGATCCTTGTAATAAATTATAATTATGAATCACTCCCTAAACCTGTTTTCGTCCACTAAGCTAATAGATTTCGTTAGTTTGTCATGTCATACCCAATAAGTAATCGACACGTGTCTATTACAATAAAAAAATTATAAATAAATAAAACTTAAAAATTATTTTATTTTATTTTATTTTTAAAAAAAATAGAAAATAGTAAAGGGGTGGTTACCGAGGGTGGCCTGGCCACGTTTGGGGGGTGACGGCGTCCCCTAGGCCTGAGGTGACCACATGTCGATTTCCTATTAGGTATGACGTGACAAATTAACGAAATCTGTTAATTTTATGGACGAAAAATGAGTTCATGGAATGATTCATAATTATAGTTTACCACAGGAACTCTCCATAAACTTTTTGTATCACAAGGAGTGATTTGTAATTTAAGTCAACCCCAAAGACCAGTGATACAACTATCCCTCCATTTCATAAAATTTTGCAAGAGGTAGCTACTTGTGAAAATTTGATAATTTCAATTCGAGTAATGCAATACACCAGATTTTTTATCTCGCTTTTATCACATTATGTTGTTGTGACATTGTCAATCAACCATTAGATTTTTTTTTTATTATTATTTTTTTTAAAAAAAACAATGGGAGACCCAAAAGCTAGTTAACAATACCACATCAACAAGTCGAATAAAAATATAATTTTTAACATTTCTCTTTCTATTCTTGATCGCCATAGTTTAAAGGCACTCGGGAAAAATAAAAAGCTAATGGACGAAGCGAATGGGTTAACTATTCAAGCATGGGCATACCAAATTTCATTCAAGCGAATATAACTAATCCAAATTTTACTAACCAAGCTTATAAAATAAATCGATAACAATGAGAACTAGTTTCTAGACAGTTTAGCAATTTTCTTATTAACATATGGTGTCTGTGTGTGACAAACTGAACAGCATTTCCATGGTTCGGCTGACAAAAGTGTTTGGATGATGCACTAGTCATAATTAGATTTACAAAACTATGTACCAAATCAAGAAAATATAAAGTGAAATAAGATCGTTAGTGTGTTATAAACAGCCTTCTCACTTGCCGCTTCAATGGCTGCTCTGCCCAAAAGCAGATAGTCTTCTAGATGATTTGCGCTTCTGCCGGTCCATTCTCTCGTCCTCAACCTGTTACAAGATAACAAAAGTTCCTAAAACCCCAGAGTGGAAGAAAAATGATTGAGAATTTTCTATACCATCTTGGCCATGTGCTGCAAAATTTGTACAATTTCTGAGAATTCTGGTCTCAAAGATGGATCTTGCTGCCAACATCTCTCGAGCAGTTCCACAAGCTTTGGATGAGTATCGGCCGGGATTGTAGGCCTCAGACCCTGAAATTCATGTCACCAAATCATTTCTTAATTGAAAGTGCTCCTAATAATTTCCATTATCTTGCAATGTCAGCTACCTTCATTAGTGACTTTTAAATTATCTCAAAAAGTAAGAAATAGACTAATCTACACTCTTATTTATACTAGCAAGCACACATTATTCAGTTTGGACCAAAAATTCTTCTTTGTAGCCATGGAGGTTAAGCAGGTGTGTCACCCTCTTAATGAACAAAGGTTCATGGGCTAGTAGCAGTTCTTATATTATTGTTGGTTATGGGTGAAAAGAGGAGATCAGCTAAAATTTATGTAGACCACAAATAAATAAAAAATAATAATAAAAAAAAAAAAAAAAAAAAAAAAAAATAAATAAAAAAAACCCCTTGTTGGGGCAGAAGAAGATTCACAAAATTTAATATACAATGTCAATATTTAGTAGAGGAATACCTTCTGGACCACACCAACTGCTGCTTGTAATGGGGTCAAGTGCTCATATGGAAGCTGGCATTTAAGTCAGAAAACACAGATGATTCATATGATTTCTGGGCAACCATCAAACTGTAGAAGTGAAGAGATAGCAAAACAACTATCTGAAGAGAGCTATATTTTCTTTGCCCCCACAAAAAAGGTGACTCACTACCTTTCGTGTAAGCAGCTCCCACAGTAAAACTCCAAAGCTGAAGACATCAACTTTGTGATCATACGCTTTATGTTCAATGAGCTTCCATGCATCAACACCAAACAAACATGTCAGATAGCTGGGGAAGCTACCAAAGGCACATAATAATCATCATCGTCATCAATTAAGCCATGCAACATTATCTTTTTCAGCCATATACACTAGCAAACCCATGAAAGTATTGAACAAATCCATGTATTAACTTTTAAAAGTAAAAAAGCTATCAAGATATCCACTACTCAACAAAACTATATCCCACTCTATATCTATTATATCAGTTTGTCTCTTGCTGATAGACTGCCATCTCTAAGACTCATGTCTATGGTTCTAAAAAATGAAGCAGACTAGATGGTTCATCCTGGTCAACTGCTAACTGGGACCTATACTGGTACGGTCAACCCCTTAAAACTGCACTTATCAAAAACCGGCAAAAACCATCAACCCAGGGGTCTTAACCATTTGATCAGTCAGACCATGATTTGCTTGTCTATGCTTTGTTATTTCCTTATATAAGTTCTAAAAATTTGATTTGAATTGTTTTGTTTTTTTGGATATTTCTCAGTAGATTTTGATATATTTTACAAAATATTTTATTTATTTGTTTTCAATTAATTTAATTTATAAAATGTCATAGTCCAATCATTAATCTATTCGTACATTGTTTAAAACCAAATTCCAAGCCCTTATCTCATCGTTTGGAACATTTTCATCTCTCTCTCTCTCTCTCTCTCTCTACCTGTTTTTATGTTTCCCAATCTTTTAGGGTTTTATGCAATAAAAAGATGATATTTTCCTGCAAACCATATTCCTATTTGTATTGCAGGAATTGCATAAGGAAAAAAGGCATTTACATAGTACAATTGCCTTACTTGGAAACTCAATTGAAAGCTATAAGAACTAGAAACTTTTGTCTGGCTAATATCCTTTGCTATCAAGTAATAAGGTTCAAAAGCCATGAATATACGTATCTATAGAATCAGACCTCTGGAGCCATCCAACGATATGTTCCAGTTTCTGCAGTCATAACACCAGATTGCGCTTGCATTCTAGCAACGCCAAAATCAGCAACCTTGACAACCTGGTACAAAAAGGTTTTTGGAAATTTAGTAGATAGAAACTTAGACCAGCCTTAAATCTATGTACAGCCATAAAACAACTTCAGAAAAGCTCCTATCTAGAAGAAGAAATTAATCAAGGACAAGCGAGCATGTGGCTACCCTCTACTCTTAAAGCCTAAAGAAAAGTGAATATTAATCTAAAAGGAAAACATGGGCTATAAAAAAATTGGTGATAATAAATATTGCCTTCTTTTTTTTTATCAATCCATTAATACTAATAAGCTCTCATGCTTGTAAAACACATCATTCAAGAAAATTGTAATTTGAACCCCACCTTTTAAGTCCCTATTAAACTTAAATTAATGTCGATTAACATCCTAACATGCTATCTGCAATTCAGGGCTATTTTCAATCAGGGGTCACTAGTAAAAATTTTAAGTTATGAGACAAAATCATAGTTAAATCTATCCCTTTTATTTTCAGTAGACATAGATGTCACTTATGTGAGAACAAAAAAATAAATAAAAGAGTGGACACAGCTGTCTTTGAATTTAAGCAAACAAGTCAACTAGGGTTCGAGCATCCATTCGACACGAATGCTTACCCATGTCATCATCAGCTATGATGGTTCTGAAGCAGAGGACCAGTATGCAACAATCTCTCTAAACACAAATAGATTTTAAAAGCAAAAAAAATAAAAATGTAGATCTCTTACTCCATTTCCATCAATCAAAAGATTGGCAGCTTTCAGATCCCGATGGATTATATTATTTTGGTGCAAGTAGTTCATTCCCTCAGAAACATCAATGGCTACTCTGATCAAGGATGGAAGTGTCAAAACACTCTTTTGTTTATGCAGGAAGTCGTACATGCTTCCACCAGACATGTATTCTGAGAAAGAAACAAACAAATTTGAGCAAGGAAAAAAATATACAAACAAATAAACAAAGGAATACTGCAACAAAAATATACCAATCAAATATTCAAAATCAAAATTTTATAACTAAAGAATAAATCAGAGCATGTAGCATAAAAAAATTAAAGTTACCCGTGACAAGACACAGCCCTGGAGGACTCGTACATGCCCCGATGAATTGAATAACATTCTTGTGCCGGAAATTCCTGCAAGTTTCAAAAGAAGAATTGAGAGAGTGAAAAGGAAAATTATATATCTAAGAGTAGGCTATGGATAAGAGCCTTTCTTTTCATAAAGATCCTTGAAAATACTGACTAAGCATGATAAAAAGTAAATATAGAAGACCCTCCATCCAGAGTTGTGGAATTTCAAAAGATTGACAACAACAAAAAGAAAAAAAGAAGAAGCATAACATAATGAACTGCTCAGTTTCTTTATAAATTGAAATTATATTACTTAACAACCAAAGTCAATATTTATGAAAATTATGGAAAAAATTCAGTCTCATATTACATTCTAGTAAAAGGAAATGATGACAAGGAGAATATGTTGAATCACATCAAGTGATGCATAACTTGCCAATAACAACATAAATCTCTCTCTCTCTCTGTCTCTCTCTCTGTCTCTCTCTCTCTCTCTCTATTCAACCACTATATCACTTGATTGAGGGATATTACAAAAACATTCAATGACCTAACAAGCAAAATGATTAGAATATTACTAGTAAATTGAGGGATGTGTTCATTATAGTAACAAATGAACACCATTCAAGAAAGCCTCCCTGATAAATAAACATAAATTGTGAAGGAGGGAAAACACAGAAGAGAAAGATGATGATGAAAGTAGTGCTTGTGGAAGAAACAAGATATGACAGAACAAACCTCATAATATAGGCTTCTTGAGCAAATTCCCTCTGCATTTTTTCATTTAAGTGCTCCGCCCTCAGAACTTTAATTGCCACATCTTGATTACAAAAGGTACCTTTATACCTGCATGAATCACAATCATACTATTCAAGGAATACTCAAACAAACAGATAACAGCTATAAAGAATGAAAATACTCACAAGTCACAAAATGAGACAGATGCAATTTTCTTTTCATATTTCAACAGGCTTGTATCAATTTCCCAGACATTGATTCCGCTAGTGGATACATTTACATTATTAGAGATAAACTTGATCCCAGTTTGCTCTTGCTCCCCAGCAACAGGAACCTGATGACATTTCAACCAAGGTTCACTCCCAAGATATCAGATCTAATTAGATGCAGTAAGCATTCATAACTTTTAGTATCACTCAATTTGCATAGGTTAGCACGGTATGAAAAGATGATCAAAGATCAGACATGTAAGGACTCCTTGTACAGTGATTCCTACTAGATTTGATATTTATCACAAAAAAAGTTGGTTATGATAACAGAAAAACAGAAGAGTACAGATATGAGCTTTCAATCCTAACTCAATTTAAGCCAAAGTATAACGGTTTACCTTTTAATGATGCAAATTCTGTTTTTGTCCTACCATAGAGAAATTTAATGATAATGGATGCTAGTTTTGAGCAGTAATTAGGAAATTCAAGTGACCCTGCATAAAGGGCTAGTGTCCAGAACCTATCTCCTGGTAAAAGCAGATTGTTGTTTATCATTTTCATATGATTCACGATTTATCAACCCTTCTGAGATAATTTTCGTTCATTTCATTCTAAGATTAACCAATAACAATTGCTCTCACTTCCTTTTTTCCACCTCTACAAATTCTCGGGTGCAAATTTCATAACTTTTTCTGGAATATGTATCTATAAAATTTGCTTTCTTTTGTCTCGAAACAGTAACAATAACTCACTACTAATTACATGTCTACCATTTTCCAATTTCCAAGAAAGCTCTAAGTCCTCTTTTGTCATCTATCAGAAACCTCAATTAGGAAGCACTGGCATCAGAACAATGTAAATTATTCACAGAAGCAGGATACTTGGTGATCACAGATTTAACTATATCAAGCAAGATGGGGACATGTCGTGGTTGGTAATATTCACACACAAATCTTAAAGTTAAATGTGTTATTTTTTCAGCCTTCAGTGTCATAACATATAGAAACTCATCCTGAATTAACACAATCTATTAAGGCAACTAAAACTGCAGTTATCTGGAATTGTCTTGTTGGATCATAAATGAAACTCAAGTAGCTAGCAGCAATGACTGATACAAGTTTTCAAGTGAATGGCAGTAGTAGCCATGATTGGGAAACTAAACACATATCAATTTCCACATTCATGTTCTTGATCTCTTTTAACAATAAGTTTATTGTGCTTGGGTGACTCATTTGTTCATTATAAATTGAAATTCAAAACTTCTAGTAACTAAAAGGTAATCAAACTTAGTTTTAAAGAATGCAATTCTTCCCAGCTTTAGTGTAGGGACCTAAAATCATCTTATTAAACGTAAGACCTGAAAAGAAAGGTAGATAAAGGTTGGCACTTGGACAACTAAGGAATGAAACAGCCACAACTTTGCAACACTTAATGATGAGTTTCCTCTAAAATACCTCTTCTTTTCAGTATGTTAATATTCTCATGGTAGCTTATATAATAATAACATTAACAAAGGCGAAAATGAGCATTATCAAGCATGAACACTCCCTATTAAACACTTCAAATAGGGTATGAACAAATTGAACACTTGCCTGCAGAAATAATCTTACTCTAGGATTTTATATCAACTAGTAGAACTAAAGCTGATAAGAAGTATGTTTAATTTTAATGCCTTAAAAAATAATAAAAATTTTGTAGGAGGGGGAAGGAAGAGGGGAACATCCATCTTTGAACAATGTAAATTGTTCCAACAAGTAGTCTGTAGAGGGGATACCTCAATTCTTGGTAATTTCTTTAGCAGTGTATTTCTAAGCTGCTCGGTCTCCTATAAACATAGAACATGCATATCAGTCAAGTAGTTCACAAGGAATTACAGAAGAGACAGAAATAGAGAATGTAACTATATTTTCTTCAATAATTTAAGAAAACCACACTGAAACTTGAAAGCTCATAATAACAACCCATTAAGACTGACAAATGACAACATATGAATAAAATATTTATGTTCAATCAATTGTATAAAGTCACTATTAAGCATTTAAGCAACGCATATTTGAATTGATTCCATGAGATAAATGAATATTCTTCCCTAGGACTAGTAATCAATTGATGAAAAAATATTAAAAATCAAGAAAATGAGAACAAGTAAAGAAATACCTCAAGTGCCCAGCCATCAACAACAAAAACATCCAAAGAGTAGCCATCTGTAGTGGAAAAAGCATGTGCTTCTTGAATGTTCAGCCCAACATCAGACAGTAAGGAACTCAACTGAAAATGCACCATCAAAAGTTTAAATAGTTTTTTTTTTTATAAGTACCATCAAAAGTTTAAATAGTAACTGAAAAAAAAAAGGAAAAAATATTAATATAGATAGTATTGATATAGATAGAATATCTTACTAGTAAATTACTTTTGGAAGTTCCACATATAAGTATCAAATCAACTATTCTATCCACCATCAGATCTTGCAGAAGCCTGATCTGTTGCAATCTGTGTCTTACGGCATATGAATTACAGAGAACATGCTTTGGCGGTGACAAAGATACGTATGAAAGAAGGGTAAGGGCACAAAGAAGTAGATGTTTCTGTAACTTGTGAACAACGGATCGAAACATATGGAGTGAGATCCACCATAATATGTATTTAGTGGACATTGAAAATTCAAAAAATTGTAAATAAAATCAGGACTTGGCAACATATATAGACAGAAATTCAATAAAACTAGGAAAGAACAAGAAGAAAGTAAATCTTAGTGGTAAATAAATCCTCAGGACGGTGGGCAGGCAGGAGACTAAAAAGAAACGGAGGATTATGTAACTAGAACATGATGGATGAAGGGGAGAGGTGCTTCTTTAGTGTTCTGCAATTAACTGATAACTATCAATATACCAAAAACTACTATGAAATGTAAAAACACCAACCAAGCCTTCTGCCGCACAACATTGAGAACATAACAAAAATGTCCATAAAATAAGCATGGTGAAAGAAGGGCATCAAGAAGGACGAGTGAAAAAGAAACAATAGAGTCAAAGATAGAGCACTAAAGTTGGACAGAACAAATTAAGCATAAGATGAATGAAACGCAGCAGGTGGGTTTTAAATTTTTTTTTATTTAATTGTATAAGTACAAGAAACTCAACAGCAAAATATCAAAGCATTTCTAAATAGCAACCAGAAAGTGATTCAAATCAGGTCCAGTAAGGGGTATGGATCTAATGTTACATTACTGAAGCAAATTGTAGAATTCCAGCCTTCAAAACAATAATGTCCATTAGCAGCATCAAACATAATTTTTTTTTTGATAAGTAATAAACCAATCTTATTAAAACCGTAAGGCGCCCCTAAGTACACCGGTAATATACAAGAGACACTAACTAAAAAGATAAAAGCGAACAAGAAAATTATCATAACTAATAGACAGATGAGACACAAAGGCCGCAATCCAAAGGTACAAAGTATGGAAGAAAGAGTAAATAATATCCTCCAAGGATCTCTCCAAATCCTCAAAGCTCTTATTATTCATCTCCCTCCAAATAGTCCAAAAAATGCAAGTGGGCACCATTTTCCACACCGCAGCACTCCTAAGCCTTCCAACAGACCACCAACACGCAAACAAATTGATAACCCGTCTAGGCATAACCCAAGACATCCCGAAGAGGTTAAAGAGAACACTCCACAAAGCAGAAGCCGCATCACAATGAAGAAGAAGATGGTCCACATATTCTCCATCTCTCTTACACATGCAACATCTATCTATAACTATAACACGTTGTTTCTTGAGATTATCCAAAGTAAGAATTTTGCCTAAAGCTGCCAACCATGCGAAAAAAAAAAAAAAAAACTGCCCTAAAAGGGACCTGGGTCTGCCACACGCTCTTCCAAGGAAAGCGACTCCCTTCAAAACACAAAGACCAGAAGAATGACTTAACCTTGAAAATACCTCTTTTGGGAACCCACCAAAGCTTATCTTCACTACCTCTTCTCATTGTAACTGAATGCAAGAATTGTAGGAAATACGCAAAAACACCCACCTCCTAATCATGCGCCTCTCTAGTAAAGCTCATGTTCCACTGAATAGAACCGCCTAGGAGCTCCACATTAGCAGCTTCAAACACAAATCTCTCTTGTGCAATATATTTATCACCTTGTTCTCAAATTTTAATCTCATAAATGTCAAGAATATTCACACACCACATATGATACAGCACACATCTAAAGAAATAATGCTAAAATAAGAATTCGAGCTATCCTGGATATCTTTCTGATGCTGAAAACAGTGGACATTGGAAGGTATACAACACAGATGATTCCAAGAAATGGTTCAAGACATTTAAAGTTCAACATGCTCCCTATGAGAGAGAGATAGAGAGAGAGGTCAGCTACCTGACTGAAAAGCTTGGGCTTGTCGTTTGTTGAAATTGTAATTTCATGCATTGCCCTACAAATTTCGGAAAGTATTACAACGTTAATTAACTAAACCTATAAAAGCTTCCAGCAATCTATGAATTTTTTTTGTTTATGGTAAAAATATTTTGAACATCTCAACATCCACAAAGAAAGCAAGAAACATTAAGTTGAATATAGATGAGAGAAAAATCATAAGAAATTCATACATACAAAATAGAATGTATAAATAATAGGATACATATTGTAATGTCTAAGAAAGGTCCAAGGATATATAACTGTTCAAAGCAAAGTCACAAACCAGTATGAGTTAAATGTGTAGTTTTCCCCAACCAGGAGAGAATATTCTGATGAAGCCACGGATCTCAACTTCTTCTGGTAGGAGAAAACTTACGTACTAGAAAGACTTATTCCTCCTCAAACTTTACCGTCGGGATCCTGAAAATTTCAATGGTATGATTGGAAATTTTCCCAACTCTTCTCATTTACTTTTCCAGAAGAGACTTCATACCTATTGCATGGAACCAGAAATTATTCTTTTCTTGAACTATCTAGTATAATAAAACCTATAAAATCCTGCCAAACCTAATGCACCCATGTCAGTATTACAACTCATATCTATAAAGTATCCACGTCAAAATTGCTTATCAAATTTTCAACACTAATTTGAAAGACAAAAATATATGAACAGTACAATAATTGGCCACAAAATATCATGTTAAGGACAATTAGAGAAAAATCTCACAATCAGGAGAAAACCTTTTACAATTCTTTACCGGGAACAAAGACGAATATCAGTCGTGCCATTTTGCGTATCTTGAACATGCAAGTGGTTGACTTCAAGATTTGGTTCGACATCAGTTGACGAACCAAAGGCAGGTGGTGGATGAGCACTGAAAAAGTCCGAGTTAGAATACACAATGATGCAGTCTATCAAAATATTATTCATCAAAAGCTACCTACCACAATACAAAATTATGCTTAAATAGACTAGGGATTAAACCCTAACCCTAGTGACACTGAAATAATATAAAGCCCAACTAAATTAACACAACCCAAAGTCTGAAAAATAAAATAATATAAAACTGAAAAAATAAAAAATAACATAACAATAAATGTGACATAATCAAAGTGCCAAAAGTAAAATCTCCAGCTCTCAAGGCTGGTCATCCTCCGATATTAGGTCCAAACACACGTATAATCACTGGCTTGTATCCAGTGTCCCCATCACACGAGTTTTTAAAGAACTGATAATCCTCATTAAAGAAATAGAAGGAGGTCAATTAACCATACCACTTTTCGCTGGAATGATCAGAACATTGAGCATCCTCTTTTCTTTGAGAGTTCGAATGAAAAGAATAACTACAATTGCCACCAGTAGAAAAACGAACCTGCATGTGTTAAGATGCATTGGCCAATCACAAGTGATTTAAAAACAAAAAAGTTATAGAAAAATGAAATTATAATAAAATTGCGTCCAGTTTTTTGCATGGTCAAAATGTCAATCACCTCAAGAGACCTATAGAAAACCAACCATTTCCAGAAATGCGCCCAATTATAAATCAACCCGGTAGTCAAACTTCATAGTATAAATGGAAATAATGAATTATATAACAGAAGGTTAAATCATCGCTTATTCCAAAAAGCTTAAACTTATAGTAAATGGTGAATTTAATCATTCAATTAATATTCTAGCGTTGCTCTTCATGTGTGGGTCAAACTCTCTTAGACCCAAAAATTTGACTGAAATAGAGTCGGTCAAATCACCATTTATCCCAAAAGTTAAGCTTATAGCAAAAAATGGTAAATTTAATTAATATTTGAACAAAGAAAGAGGAAAATTCAGAAGAAAAATGCATAGAGCAAATAATTCTTGATGCTGCTAATGATCCAAGCACAGTTTCTCGTATAAATTACCTCCACGACTCGGACTTCAATTGCATATCTGGTGGCAGGGTCGCGTGCCATATGCAATAATCTTTTGTGCGTAAGAACGTCTTGTGCCCTCTCGGAATTCACATCCAATGCATACCTATTATTAGAAAATTAGACCCATAAACACCAGCTCTGATTGTAAGTACTCCAAAACATCAACACCGTTGATAATTGATATGGAGGTCCATTCTTGAAAGCCACAATTAAGTTCTCACACATAAAAAAAAGAAGAAGTTAATCACCAGTTGTGAAAATGGTGAATTTTGATAATTCAGCTAATGATCTAACAAAACAAAAAATAGTAAAGTCAGGGTTGGGGAACCTAGCAGGGAGGCGATTAAAATGCGCCCAAAGCTCATCCTCAAAACCAGGAAGACTGGTCTCTGCGAAGCTCAACTCTCTGAGACGATGAAGAACTTGATTGTACACATCGAGCTTCTGCCTCTGCTGCCGACTAAGAGTCGGCGCGAAATCCACGGCTCTGCTACTGCAGCTGTCTGTATCTTCCATGATCACCGCCAAAACGACGAGCCGTTCGAAACTTTGAACAGGGAAAACGAGTGGCACCGCTCAAAGGCGCGGTTCCAACGCGAAGCGAGGAGAAGGAAACGACGGAGAGAATTTAGAGAGAAAAGGCAAGAATGGCTTTTGGAAATTGGAAGTGTTTGACTTGTTCCTCGCTCGCTTTTGGCTCTCTCAGTCTCAGACCTCACTCTCTGCCTCTTCCGTTGTTTCTTGAACCGTGTGATTTGGTTGCTTAAATAAAAGAGCAATAAGCCATTAATTGGCACAATCTGGCTCCTCCAATGACATCGATTCCTGCGAAGCTCCCTCGCTTTGCTTGTATCACCACCGCCTTTTAGATTTAAAAAGGTCAATAATCACAAGTACAAATAATGCCTACTTTTCATTGAAAATGACAAATAAAGTCTAAGATATTAATGTGGATAATGTCTTCACACCAACCAATTTTACTTCTAAATTTTCTTTAACAATCAAGTCTCAACAGCTACGTGACCGGTCACTCACAAGAAGGAAGAATATATATATATACAGTCGAAAGAAATTCACTTATAATATAATCTTTCATTATTTTTGAAATAAAATATTCAAATTTTAAGAAATAATAATTTAAGGTATTCATCTTTTAATTCTTTTCAATTTTAACATTTCGTTAAAATTTTTCATTAAATCCTATCAAAATTCTCAAAATACCCATTTTTAAAAAAAAATAATAATAATTACAAGAATTTAGGTGTTGATAAGAATTTAACGGAATTTATAAAAATACTCATGCATAAATCTTTGAAAAAAGTTACAATTTTTTTTTTAAAAAAAAAAAAAACGGGTATTTTAAGAATTTTGATAGGATTTAACGAAAAATTCTAACGGATTATTGAAATTGAAAAAAATTGAAAGATGAATATCCTAAATTTATATTTTTTTAAAGTTTGGATACCTTATTTAAAAAATGATGAAAAATCAAAGGTTATAACAAGTTTTTCCTATGTAGTTTCAACCAATATAGATATAGCCGTGGATAAAGCATTTTTTATTTTTAAGGGAAAATGTAATAATTGCGTTCAAACGGGGAGGTTATAACCGCTTTAAAACCGCTAACCGCTTATAACCGCTAACCGCTTTTAAAAGCGGTTATAAATAACCGCTAACCGCTTATATATATATATATATTAAAAAAAAAAAAAAAAAAAACTGACCTGAGAGCCTAGAGGTAGAGGGGCGTCGTTTTGGGCATTGCTGAATGCCCAAAACGACGCCGTTTTGGTAATATATATAAACCATATTTTCTGAGGTTTAGGTTTCCATTTTCCATTCCCATTTCATTTTTGTTGTCGCCGACGCCGTCTCTCTCGTCTTTGCCCTCTCGTCTCTCTCGTCTCTGCCCTCTCGTCTCCACCGCCGCTCGTCTCCGCTTCCGGTCGTCTCCGCCGCCACTAAACTGTAAGTTTCTCCACCGGTTCGTGTAAAATTGGATTTCTCTCGTTTTTTTTTTTTTTTGAAGAGGTTATTGGGTGCATATTTGTGGATTGCCAATATTTTCTCTTTAGATCTGTTTTTCTCTCAGTTTTGGTAGATAGTCCTTTTTCCTTTTGTAGTGAATATATTCGTAGATTTAATTTAATGATTAAAAAAAAAAAAAAACTGTATATAGATATATTAGAGGTTATTGTATTCTGATTTGGGTATTTCTTGGATATATTCTTGGATTTTGATTTGGAGGAGTCTACTTCTTTTATTGTGGGTGGAATTAAGGCTAAGCAAGAGCTTTCTCTTCCGTGGATGATAAGGCTTTGAGTTTTGCAAACACTCCAAGTCATCTGTTTGAGTTTCTGTCCTAATTCACAGATTCAAACATGTGCCACGACAACTCCGGAGCTTTTAGTATCCAATGTGATCTGCATGTCCTTTCGTTGTAAATAGTGACTGTAAATCCCAAGATTTATAAATTTTATAGTGGAAATAATATACTAATTTTGTTGTTTTTCTGTATTTTTGTGTACTATTATTGTTGGGTTTGGCTGAACTAGAGTTGAAATTTGAGCGATCTTATATTTCCAGTCATTACTCGAGCTCGCAATTTCACATTTCAATTTCTTTCTTTTAAAATGATATATAGTTTATTTTTATAAAAAAGATACATAGGTATTTTTGAAAGTGATATAGAGAAGTCAAATGAGTTGGCTTTTATTGGTGTTAAGGAGATTTTTTTTCTTTTTAAAGTGATATGCTCGAGTTTTTGATGAGAAATTGGAGATGGACAAACACCAATCTAGATTCTGTAATTCTATGTTAATACACTGCTGAATGTAATTAAAATAAAATAAAAGGCCCAAAAAGTATTAAAATTTTTTCTTGAAAAATCTGTACAAAAAATGGCCCAAAAAATATGTACAAAAAAAAGGCCCAAAAAATCTGTACAAAAAATAGCCCAAAACAGGTGTAAACCTGGCCCAAAACAGGTGTAAAAATAGCCCAAAACCGGTCTAAACCCGGCCCAAAACCGGAATTCGAAAGCGGTTTCAAACCGCCGGTTATAACCGCCTCCGCCAAGGCGGTTAGCGGTTTTAGCCAATAACCGCTTGTACACCCCTAAGTAGCAGGCAGCGACTGAGCCAGAGGACGACGACGAGCAAGGCTGGGGGGGCGCATGTCGACTAGAGGGTGATGGAACAGCGCAGATCTAGCTTCAAAGATTGATACAAACTGAGGCACGGCCAAATCTCTCCGTTAGCGACACGAGCGGCGGGCTCTCCTCTTCCGAAACTTCTTTGGAGTGTTTTCCTACCAAGAACAAAGAAAACTAAAAGAAACTAGAAAACTACACAAACTTCCATAGTTCAAACGGACTAGGAAGACTAAAATCACCAACGGAACAAGTCCAGGGGACTCAAAACTCCACAGTACTAGTGACTAGGAGACTCTAGCTTCTACTGGAACAACCCAGGGAGGAACCAAAACCTCTTTTAGCCCTAAAAGGGCTAAGGGAAGAAGCAACAACCGGGAGGAAGGAGGTTTGGAACCTCCCTCCCCCGGCCAACGACACCACTGTTAGGGAGAGAAGGTTATGGAGAAAAGGAGAAGCATTTTGGGAGTTGTTTCTTATTTTATTTTTGATTGATTTGATATAAGTGTGATAATTATTTTCTGAGTGTTTTAAAGAGTATTTTGTGTGTGCAGTTTATGTATTGTTGTTTGAAAAAACTAAACAAAAGAATAAAAACAAAAAGTTTAACAAACGGAACATAACTCTATGCTCTAACTTGTCTTTACATATTACAATTACTCGCTAGTAAATAGATTTTTTAACTGCATAGATCATTACATGTGTACATTGAATTCTGAGAAATACTATTTTGTATTTTGTTTTATATATATATATATATTCATCTAACGTGACATGTTTAATCACCCCTTAAAATAATATTTTTTTTTTAAAAAAAAACTAAAAAATTATGTTTAACTATAAAAACAACATAAAAACAATGTAAAATAATAATACATTGACTAACAATGATCATATATTTTCAAATTAGGAGAGCCATAAATAACATCCAACAATAAATTTAAATTACCGACAAAAGTTTAATCATAAATATTATCATTCAAATTCAACTACAAATATTGTGAAGTTTTGGCCAACGTACTACAGCCATCAAAGTTCAATCATATATGTTATTACAATCAAGTTAATTCGTATCTTACTACGTATCAATGATCCACAAATTCTAAGCTCCATGATTTTTCAAAAAGTTGTCCAACCAAAACTTTTTAAGCTTAGCATTTTTTGCCAAAAATGCTCTTGCAACATTCTCATCTCTCATCAAGTGGTCAAATGCAAATGCAAGCATAAACTCGTCATATCCTTCCACCTTCATTACTTCTTCATAAAGAGTATCTGCATCGACTCCCTTATTGAGAGATTTAAGTACTAATGCAATCTCTTTCAACTGTTCAGATATCAAACTATAAGTATCTTCACTGTCAGTACGGCTCCTTTTCCTGTGTGACCTTTGGGCTGAAGCATAATCGAAAGAAACATCTATATCAGCAAAAGAATACTATCCATATAAATCCATCTTTCATACTCTCAATTAACATGAGGTTCCTTACATAATAATCTCCTAGATCTAATATCTTCTAAGATTATAGCCCCAAGAGCAAGGATAGATGTGACTGCAACCACAATTGTTGGAAGAATTTTTTCTTCCATCTACAAACAACACATAAATGGAGCCAATCCTAAGTGAGATAAGGAATAAGAAAGCAAAAGTTAACATCAGATTTCGCGAACCAAACATAAACTGTGTTAGATTCCATCCAAATAAAGGGTACAAAAATCCCCTTCTATTGGCAGAGAATGTAAAGATTATTACATGAAAGAATACACTCAAGATATTAAGTCATTAGGGCCAAAATTTGTTGTTTTGAAGGCCTTACCTTCCAAAATATAGGGCACAAGTCCAGTTCCCATCATTATGTAACAAATATCCGTTTCCTTTATCTCACGAAAAGAGGACATTACATACATCCAAAGGGTCAGTGACAAATTTTACTGATGGGCTTCCTAAACTAGCAAAGGGGAAAAAATCGAACACCATCGTATAAACTTTTTAGTTCACAAACTCAAGCTTCAGAAAATTTAACAAAAGGGAATTTTACACCAAACTTCAGGGAATAAAATGCAATAATTAAATCTGCAAAACTAGCACTAAGGAAGCAGTACAATCAAGTGAAACTTTCCAACATTCGGTGCCCTTCAAGAAAAATCTAAATAAACTGCCAATGCTAATACTAACCCACCCAAATCTTTTAACAAAGAACTTTCCCTAGCATCCAACATTACATAGTCTCAAATTTCTGCACAATACCACAGAACTTTCCCTAGCATCCAATATTACACGGTCTCTGTAATAACCCCGACCCCCTTTCGAGGGTAGAATAGTCTTTACCACCTATGAGAATTTTTATTTCTTTATATTAATTCATATTTCTTGATATTAAATAACCACTCCTATATTTTATTAAAACACCTACTTTTAAATTTAATAAATTTATATCAATTTAAGTTCCACTTTTATATTTTATATTTATATTAAAATATGAGGATCAGATTTTATATTAAAAATATTAGATATCTGATTTATTATTATTAAAATACTTATTTTAGTATATATAAAACTCTATCCGCCAAAGAATGAAACCTTATTCTTATAAATAAATATTTGAGCCATCGCTCTCTTCTCCCGTCTCAGAAGAGTTTTCAAGCCTCCTCTCCCTTGCACAATTTTCGGCTCTGTGGACAAGGTACCATCTTACCTCCTATTTCTTCTCCTTAGTTCTCTTTTTCTGGTGAAACCGTAGCATTCATTTGTTGATATAACCATTGTTTATTGTATTTTGTCTTGTTGTATATCATGTCAGCATAACAATCAAGAAAAAGGATTGCTATTTTTTCTTTTAGACTCCTTCCTCTCAAAACGTGTGCCTCATGTTCAATATATATATATATATTTTCTTCTCTTTTCTAACCATGAGATGCAGCATCAATTGTCCTTTTTCTCTCTCCTTTGTCTTTCTCCAAATACCAACGTCACATGCCTTATTGTATTGTCTTCATTTTCTTTTGTTTTTTTTTTTCCCCTATTCTTTCCTTTTTCTAATACCACCGAGAGGTATATAGATATATATATATGTATATATTTTTTTTTTCTTCTCTTTGTCTTGGCCGAACTCAATTCAGAATTGATGGATTATGAAATCCTCTCACTTTTCAATTCAGCCAGGCTATTTTGGGGAAATCATAAATTGTTGTTTATTTTCTTTTGTTTCTTTTCTTTTTACTTTGATGTATAGATTTGGGTTTGCCCTAAATTCTTCCACAAAAAGATATATAGTCCTAAAAATTCTATTTTTGGTACAAAGTAGTTTAATGTAAACATTCAAACCTTCTTGTAAATTCCTAAAAAATCATGGATCATTTTTATAAATTACTTTATTTAAGGGTACAGTTTGTGATATCGGAATTTATTAAACTCTATAATTATAAAATAAAAAATTTCTGATGACAATTACCTTTATGGAGTCGTATTTCTAATGTCAATAAAAGAAAACGTGTTAGTACTTATTTAATGATTTAATTATTATTCGAATAATTAATGCTGTTAAACATACCTAGAGAATCCATTCTCAGTAGGTTAGCAAGACAAATCCTAGTGGTGTTAGTGTGTAGTTTAGTGACTAGCACGAGGTATTGATTTATTTAAACCTGTACCAGGTGACTAGTTAGCAGTCGAGATAGTCCAACGACTTATTGCAATCAGAGAGGTAAGGGATCCTCTACCCATTTTCAAATTGTTTTATGTCATATTATTTTATCCTTTTTTTTTTAAAACATATTTGCAATTAAATGTTCTTGTTCTATATTTCAAATTATATTGATGCATGAATGACTGTTTTAAAAATAGTTTTGAGATGAAAATTGTCGGTATAAATGTTAATCTTGAAATCACTGTTTTAAAAGAAGCTTTGGTTATAAATGATTTTCTAGTTATTCGTAAATTGTGTAGTTGGTTCCCGAGACGGGAAGTTATAGCTTTTTGAAATTAATGAGAAAATGAGAGTAAAAACCCTCCCACACATTGCCTCAAGAGTTATCAAAGGAATAAGAATAATTTGTGAGAATGAGATTTTTATAAATGAGGCACATGTGTGGAAGAGACTATTATTTTGGCCCCAGAGATATTCACAGAGATTTACAGAGTTTAAGCTTGGTAACGTTGCTTGG
The DNA here is from genome assembly GCF_958979055.1 of Alnus glutinosa. Taxonomy (NCBI): domain Eukaryota; kingdom Viridiplantae; phylum Streptophyta; class Magnoliopsida; order Fagales; family Betulaceae; genus Alnus; species Alnus glutinosa. The sequence continues at coordinate 28,580,850 of NC_084891.1, read as the reverse complement.
ATGGAAGCGCAACCGCTCAAGGACTTTGAGAAAGCGGATCCATCCCTATGTCATGCTAAGTGCACTTCAATTAATTAGCTGACGGGGCAGGGCCTGTGGCCACAGTTTACCTGCCTGAGGTCGCAGTAGACCGCGCAACCCTAGTACACAGGGCGTAATAGTGTACATGGGCCCTACATATGAGAAATTTATTTATCAACCAATAATTTTATATGTTAAGTAAAATGCCGAATTTTTATTTGTATTATAGAAATTTAGATTTCAAGTGTATTTTAATAATTGTTTTAAAGAAAATGAAGTTAACTCAACCGTTTTATGGTTGAGGGTTACCTTACTGAGCATTTCTCGCTCACCCCTTATTTTGTTTTGTTTTCAGGATATGATCAGAGAGACCTAGGCGGCCAGGATGGGATCTAGGCTAGCAGTAGGATATTATTTTTCTGTTACCTTAATAAGTGCACTTGCACAATAAATCCAGTTCCTTTGCATTTCAATTATTGTATTAAACATTATTACTCTTTTTAAAATAATCGTTTCCGCATTTATTGAAGCTCTGAGTTTTAAAATTAATTTCTAGTAATTTACTTAATTCAACATATTAGCTAGGTTACCTAGTAGACCTTATGAATCTTTGCGGTTTGGTGTTTGAAAATGGACGAACCTAACCCTTAGCGGTTTGGGAGCGTTACAGTCTCAAACTGTGAATTACCGTATTCAGAGGCTGAAGTCATAGATAGAGATGAGGCAACTTGTTAAGAGACATTTTGACAAACACTTTGAGTGCATATATTTATGCAGACTCAAAAGCAGAGCCAAACCAACCAAGAAGTTAATTTTGATAGGAAATATGCAGCAGAAGAGAGCTGAGTGCCTTATATTTTAAAATTTCAAGGTGCATAGTATTAAACAAAATTCTGCATCAATTAAAAAAGGAAATGAAGTTGGGAACACCCAAATCAGGCGACAGCAGAAAAACAACTAAGCAGGCAGGCTCTTGCTCTCATGTAATCCCTAAAGCATTTTCATAAAAAACTGCAAAGTCCCACAATAGACACAGAGAGGTCATTTTCTTCTCATAGAACATCCTATTAATCGGCCACAGAAACAAGACGAAATCCACCGATGAATAGATAGGAAGGATCTATTTTTGCAAGTATGGATCTCAAAAATAGATGCTTCGTACCTGTTTTTTGGACGATCCAACAAATCCAACAGAGAGAGAGAGAGAGAGAGAGAGAGAGAGAGAGAGAGAGAGAGAGGAGCTGTGAAGGTGTACTGGTCTGTGTGAAGGAGAAGACAAGAGAGTCTGTGGATTTACTAAGTTTTTTTTTTTTTTTTTTTTTGTCGAATAGAAATTATTTTTAGGTCGGTTATTATTTTCGTTTTCACCAAATATATATTTTTTAAAGAAATATTTTACGCAGAAAAGAATATTAAAATCATAAAATATAAGAAAAATAAGCATAGTGGTAAATATGGTAGATTTAAAAAAAGTGAGAAAATTACTTATTTGATTATTAAGGCTTGCAATTGTACTAAAAAAACTGAGTCATGGGAGATGCATGTCCTGCTCCCCATCAAAATCGCTGCATCCAAAGGAGAAACGTGTACAAAATGTGCTTCCTAGGAAAGAATAAGATATAATTAGGAAGCTTGCAAAATCAAAGAATTTTACATACATGAACATGTAGTGGTAGCAAAAATCTGCAAGAATTAAACCATTCACAATTTTGGAGAGGACTTTGAGATAATAATAAAAAAAAATCTAACCTAACTTAAAGGTCATAAACTTACCAAATTCAAAATTACCTTGTTTTAGTGAATTTAATTAAATATATGTTATATATTATATATAAAGGGAAGGCGGATGCAGATGCAGTTATTGATCATATCCTTACCCTAAAACTGCTATCTGTATTTTGTATTCGTATACGGGAATAGTAATTTTTACTAACCGTATCCGTATCCACACATGTGAATAGTAAATACAAGCCGTTATTATCTTCTCGCATTTTCATTCCTAATACAGAGAGCCCAATGGATGATCGGGATCCTTATTATCGATGGTCTCATGGCCTTCAGTTTTTCCTCCCTTTTTTGCAAGATTATCAAAGGAGGGCAGCATTTTGGCCAGATGTGCATCTTGGCATACTTAAATCTGGGACGGATGCTGGGAAATCAATACAATATCCTAAAACATATTTCATTACACGTTATCCATTCCATATCACAATTAGGGCTGAGCATGGGGCGGGGGGGGGGGGGGGGCGGGGATGGGGATTTTTTGAACCCGCCCCGCAGAGGTGCGGGTTCCCCAAAGTGAACCCGCACCCCGCACAAAATCCCCTCCACCCGCACGGGGCGGGTGTAGGTGGGGCGGGGATCCCCGCGGGTTTTGACCCATTGACCCATTAACTATCTTTCATTCCGATTACAAGCAAGAAATGACTATAAAGACATATCTTCTTAATTATAGCATTAATAATAACACATCAACATATGGATCTGGGGCTTCAAGTAGTGGGATCAATTGTGTGAATCCAACTTTCAATTTCAAAGAGATATACTGATGAATCACCACCACCAAAAGAAAAAGAACCAAAGAAAGAAAGAAACAAGAAGAAGAAGAAAAAGCCAGAGTGCTCTACCCGAAATGCCGTACCTTTTGGAAGAAATGACCAGGTAGATAACTTGTCCTCTATACCAGCAATTATAGGATCCATGTATTGTGCTCAGCAGAAATATCAGTTAATTGATATGGAAAAGTAAGGAATCGTGTATAAGTCCTAAAACGCAACAGAAAAGAACTAAAGAAAGCACAAAGATGTAGACTCACAACCAAAAACTAAAGTCAATAGCAAGGTCTTAGACTGCATTTTGCCCTAAAGTGATTCCGTCAAGTTCTAGCAGTGGGCAGTAAGGGCCAAGGGGGGGGCTGCGGCGCAAGGTCGGGAGTAAGGAGTTAGAGAAGAGAGGTTAGAAGTTAGGGACTTAGGGTTAGGTTAGAAGTGTGTTTTTGTTTCTGCCGCTTTCTTCCTTTTTCTTTTTTTTTTTTTTTAAATATGCGGGGCGGGGGCGGGGCGGGGCGGGGACCCGAGAAAATTCAAGGGTCCCCCCCGCAACCCGCCCCGCACCGCGCGGGGGGGGGCCAAAAACAACCCCAAAACCCGCCCCATGGGTGTGGATTTTGGGCTCTGCGGGGAGGGTTGGGGCGGTTTCTGCGGGGCGGGGCGGGTTTCTGCGGGTTTTGCTCAGTCCTAATCACAATTGTCTTAATACATTACTTTACAACACAAATATCCCAATTTCTTAAACTCATTGAATTCATACCCACATTCTCATTAATATCACATGCCTCAAAGAGACCATTGATTTCCTTTGTAAATGAAATTTTGCAACTTATTGAAACACTTTCTCAACTCCTCATGATCTATTGCACCATTTGAATCCTCGTATGCAACCAAAAGAAACACACACATCTAAGTAGCTATTGTTAGAGACAATCAAATCATACAATCTCATATATTCTCATACCATATCCATTCACAATTATATAGAGAATATATTATCTAACAACTATATCACTAAAAAAAAAAAAATTCATGTGTATCATGTGATCACGCATGCATGATTAGAACACTAAACACATTATTCTTAGCAGTCATAAGGGAAAAAAAAAAATGAAGTAGATGTTTTTGTGTATGTTTTCCAAAATAACCAATTAAGCATCGATCTTTTGGATGATAGGATCCAAGGCTTACCAAATTACATGCAACCCTAAAATAGATTTGAGGAATGCTAGGCTTACAAAATATTTTACAATTTTTTTTTTTTGGCAAGCCTAGCATTCCACAATAAATTTTAAGTTCAAAACAATAGAAGATAAATATATAAATTTCTGTAAAAATAAAAAATAAATAAATCCACAGTAAAAGTGTAAAACTCAGCTAAATCCCTCACCCTAAAAGAGTTATTTTATTAGCTGCATCAATCAGCCTTTTAACTTAATTATCTATACAAACAACAGTTCTTGGAAAGACATTGATGCATAAGTGCATGGCCTTTTTTATTTTATTTTATACAATATAGTAACATTTAATTTTATGGTAATGAATTTTGTGTTGCAATATATGTTCAACAAACAACAATCATTTATTTACAATGCATTGAATGCAATTAAAAAAAATAAAAAAATGAGGAAATACAGTACAAAAGGCTCCTACAATGCTACAATTAAAATGGGAAAAATACGTAACCAATACCATATCTAACACCACAGTCTCGTATTGAGAAGAGATAAATAGTCCACATACAGTAAGTGGTTTATAAGAGATAATCATAAGTGCTAAGTTCTACATTGCCTAATTAATTAGTAGGTAAAATTGGACTTTATAAGGAATTATAAAAAAGTTCCAAATTGATTAGTCATTTCAAGGTAATAATACAGATGTGACTAACGCTTTTTACTAAGTTATTTTACACTATATATAGCTTATACAACCAATATGGTATAGGCTTGAAGTAGGGGTGTGGGTCTGTAACAATAATGAAGAACCGAAGCGTAACCAGGTACGTAACAGACCAAACGGTTAAAAAGCTTGTTTGGAGACACCATAAACAATTAATAATGGTTTCAAACAGTAAAGATGAATAAGGAGGATTATAATTAACAGTTTTAACTCCCCAGACACACTATTAACGAAAAAGAACTAAGAAAATTAAAAGAAAAACAAAAAAAAAAAATCAACATAAAACCTTCCTGGACACTTTTCTTCTATCCCTTTATAAGATTTTCTTATATTTCAATATTATATTCCCAAATATTGTTTGAATTTATTTTTACAGGCAGATCGATTCAATAAATAAATAACAATAATAAAAATAAAAATAAATCTTCCCAAAATATGCTATTCCCAACATTTTACACTTCCGCTGGCTACTGCCTCATGGAGCTAAAAAGATGCCCAACCAAAAATGCCATCATCCACCTCAAATGTATTCCGGCCTTATTCCAATCTCAACAACTAAAGAAGACCAGTAAGAATTAATCTTCTTGGGGCCACAAAATGGATCTTCCCATTCAGCAAAGCTCCAACTCGATCAATTCAAATTCTCTCTCTCTCTCTCACTTTTCTTCATAATTTTTATAAATATATATATATTTTATTGTTATGCATGTTTAAAGTAAAAAAAACATTGTTTGAAACTCTTTCAGAAATCATATTATAAACGCATGCAACCTGACTTTAAAACGTGAGAATTTAATGTTTAATTCTACTAACTTTTACGACCTGACTTAAGAACTTAAGGATTTAATATGTTTGATTCTACTATCTTATAGTAATATGAATTTACTCTTGCTTCAAAATAAAGTTTTTAGCAAAGCATACTTGTTAAATTACCAATTATATATTCTGATAGTTTAAGATTATAAGAAATTATTGACTTAATCATTTATCATTTAGTTAAAATTTTAACGCTCACTTTTAATGAAATAATATTTTTATTGAAATGTAGATTCAATATATGTAACATTTTAATTGAAATAAAAGGTAAATGAGATAAAGTTCGAACTCAAGATTTTTGCTCTAATACCTTATTTTAAAAGTTAAAGCTAATAAAAAAATTGATTTAATTATTTAATTAATATTATATTAATACCGTTAGTATGCATGTATCAATATAAACATGCATAACTTTTCTCAAAAAAAAAAAAAAAAAACATGCATAACTATTAGCAAACTAACATGGTTTTCTTGAAAAGGGAACTTAAAGGGAAGTCGTATGTAACAAGTATGCATTCTTTTCAAACTGGCAGACATTGACCAATTATGTTTGAGAATTAATGAACAAATTCTAGAATGGAGGCCAGCTTTACTAACGTTCCATATATTCAATAAAGACGATTAATATCTACATGCATGGACGAAATTTTCTTTTACTATATGTATAAATGGTAATGTTATGTATCATATTTTAAATGATCCTTTGATGTCACAGTCCTAATGACAACTATTTAATCAATTATTGTTAAGAAAATTCACAACTCGGTAAGATTGTCATGTCGATATTATAGGATAATTAGGTGGAGTCTTCATTTATGCTTTGTCCCCCACATAAAAAAAATCCTAAATCACTCTTTCTAGACAAGGTGATCAAAAATAAGAGGAAAAAGTAATCTTAAAAATCACACGTGTCACTCATTAAATTAATAATATCACATCAACATAATAATATAATGATAAGATAAAAATATAATTTTTAGCATTATTTCTGTCTATCTTAAACGAATAAAAGAAAAGATAAAGGGGCACTAGAACGTACCATTTTCCACATCTTTCGTCTACGTTCAATTCTTTAAAGATCCAATATGTGACTTTGCCTCCTGATCAAAAAGCTTCCAAACGGTCCAATGAATTATTCAAAGCCACGATTGACATGAGACATGACGACATCAAAAGATTAAAAAAAATACAAAAAAAAGAAAAAGAAAGAAAGTTTGTCTAGGCGATTGAAAAGAATAAAACCTTAAACCATTTGGGTTCAGAATGGTATAGGTATCTCACGCATCCTCCACGGCGAATTTGGATACTCTCCATGGAATATGACTCATATGAGATAAAGAATCAAGAGGTGTTTTTTTTCTTCTTCCTTTTTGCACGTAGGCTCAGCGGCTCGTCCCCATTCGCCGCTCACGCGTAGTTTCCGCGCTTAGAATCAATTCGAACATACGCTTCAACTTGGAATTTGGATCCTCTACATTTCAACTTGGGCCACCAGAGTTTTTCACTCTTTCTAATCTCACATTCCACGTTATTAAACTCTCTCATATGAACAGGACATGCTTTTATTATACGCTATTAATGTCATATATATATATATATATATATATATATATATATATATATATATATATATATATATATATATATATCACATTTTTATTTTATTATAATTTTATTTTTTATTAATACGAAAATGTCAATTATTATTATTATTATTTTTTTTTTTATCAACAATCCTTAATTAAAAAGAAAATTAAATATTGATTGATATTGCTACATCATCAACAAATATTACACTGCTACAATGTGATTTATAATATGGAAAATGTTAGATTTACAACACCAACATAACAAAAGCACAACACCTCCTCACATGAGGGTGAAACTCAGTGTGTAGGACTCACCCTCATGTGAAGGGGTGTTGTGCACTTGTTATGATGGTGTAATGCAGGAATCAAATCCCTTATAACATTATTCTTATCCGACTAATACTATACTCACTACACAATTAGTTTACGATTCTTTTACCAGTGTTAGCATGTGATTAAAGTAAATAAATGTCTACTCTTGAGAGTCTCAATAAATTACAAATAAAAGAATTATACGTCAAATGCAGGTCTAACATTTTTCTATTTATCCTACTCTCTAATACAAAGCTTAATTACTGATAAATTAAATCCCACTAATAAACTAACTTTGTGCAGATTCTATTGGGCTCAAAAGGCGACTCAATTATAGAGCTCCTTTCCCCTTTTGTCCACCAAATGGCCAGTGGTGGAGGACCCTTCTTCTCTACCTATATATTCCCTCCAAGTCTAAGATACATTCTCTCAAACTCCCAAACCCAAATCTTTTCCTTTTTCTTCTTTTACCGTATTTAAGCCATGGGTTCCAGCCCAAAGAACCTCCAGGCTATAATGGGTGCGCCTGGGGTGCGGGGTAAGAGGGTCACGACCCTATCAAAAGCTGGCTTGATCGACTTCATGCAGTCCATCGTTTTCAGCAAGCAAGATTCCAGAGAACCCTTTTACTTGCTTGATTTAGGTGCGGTCGCAGGTCTCGTGGACAGGTGGACCCGGGCCCTCCCAATGGTCCGGCCCTACTACGCCGTCAAGTGCAACCCCAACCCGGCTTTCCTCGGCACCATGGCGGCGCTCGGTTCGGGTTTTGACTGCGCAAGTCGGGCAGAAATTGAGTCCGTTCTTGCTCTCGGTGTTTCTCCAGATCGGATCATCTTCGCGAACCCTTGTAAAGCCGAGTCTCACATCAGGTACGGGGCAACCGTTGGCGTGAACCTGACGACTTTTGATTCGAGTGACGAGATCGAAAAGATCCGGAAGTGGCACCCGAAATGTGCTTTGCTGATTCGGATCAAAGCTCCGGATGACGGTGGAGCGCGCTGCCCGTTGGGTCCCAAGTACGGCGCCCTTCCCGAAGAAGTCGCGCCGCTCCTCCAAGCCGCTCAGTCCGCGGGGCTCGCCGTCGCCGGCGTCTCCTTCCATATCGGAAGTGGGGCCACGAATTCGCGCGCGTACCAACGAGCCATAGCAGCGGCTAAAACGGCCTTCGAGACGGCGACTCGGCTTGGCATGCCTCGAATGCGCGTGCTGAACATCGGGGGTGGATTCATGGCTGACCCGCAGTTCAACGAAGCGGCTTCAGCCGTGAAAGCCGCTCTAAAATCGTATTTCGGCAACGAACCGGGACTAACCGTCATGGGCGAGCCGGGCCGGTTCTTCGCCGAGTCGGCTTTCACGCTAGCCACGAACATTATCGGGAAGCGTGTACGGGGCGAGCTTAGGGAGTACTGGATCAACGACGGGATATACGGGTCCATGAACTGCATTCTGTACGACCATGCAACCGTCACATGCACGCCTCTCGCGTGCACATCCAACCGTGCGAACCCCACGTGCAAGGGCGCCAGGACATACAGATCAACGGTTTTTGGGCCCACGTGCGATGCGCTTGATACGGTTTTAACGGGACACCAGCTACCGGAACTGCAGGTCAATGACTGGCTGGTGTTCCCCAGTATGGGTGCGTACACGGCGGCTGCCGGGTCCAACTTCAATGGGTTTAGTACGTCCGCCATTTTGACTCACCTCGTGTACTCGAATCCAAGCTAGCAGCTTTCTTTTCTCGTGATTAGAAAAATAGTTGTCTTAATTTTATGTAGTATTAATATTAATAAATGGAAAGAAATCTAGCTAACTTTTTAATATGTCCTTCTCAACACAAATTTTGTGAGAATTATATTTACTACTTGTTTTTAATGAGAATAGCTTATAAAAAAAAAAATCAAATTATATATTTTGTTTGAAAACGAGTAATTCTAGACCTACATTTGATCTACAATTCTTTTACAATTTATCAATACGTGTCAGTATGTCATTAGAGTCAATGGCTTTTGAAGTAAAAGATTATATATAGTACACTAAACATAACATATTTGAAGTAAAAATATTTAAATTAAAACAGAGAAAATAGACTTAGATATCAGTCATGCAAATCCTATGACATGCGGAAGAGAGTTCAAGCTCAATAGACTTATTTTTGTATAAACATCATGGGGCGGACGAAGGTAAGAAATATATATTTTTTATAGGATGAGCTCCAAAAATTAATTATTTTCCCCAAAAAGAAAGTTTTTTATTTTATAGTTTTGTACTTCCATATCAAAATTTATGATTTCACCCCAAGCTACACCTATTCGTTCCTTACATCAAATTGAAATATTTAATAAAAAATAAACAATAAGATTCTTGTGTGATAATCTTGTTAATAATTAAGCTTTGTGCATTGATGTCTACGATGAATTCATTGACTTGATCTGAAATCGGAAATATAATATAGAAACTCTTAAGGAGCTTCCATTGTAAGTTGTAACCTTTCCTTAGTATTGGGTGTCATTGTTTTCAGATTCTCCATGCATAATTATTAGATCCTGTAACATGGAAAGCCAGACATTCCATCCCCTCGAGGACCAACCACAAAGACCACAACTTTCCAAGACGACCAATCACAAATAGCATATGAAATTGAATATTCATTCTCTTTTGTTTTTCTTTTGGGGAAAAGTTGGGGTGGTTTGACTTGTTTTTTTATTTTTTTTTTCTATTTTTTAAGTTATCCTCCGATAGTATATGCGATGCACGCACTTCTAACAATTGTGTCCTGTTACATTATAAATGAAAGAGTAATGTCAGGGCTATAAAAACTTTTACAAAGAGAACTTCATAAATTGACGTAGCATTATACTTAAAGATTAAAATACCATTTTAGCAAAATACCCTTCCAGTCATGAACGGATCACTCTAGTATTTTAGTAGCGTCGTCGTCTCGGACAGAATGACCGAATCCTGAACGTATGTCCGGGATCCGGCCCACCCTCGGCTAGAACGGCCGAATCCCGCTTGTCTGTCCAAGATCTGGACTACCCCCGGCCAGAACGGCTGGATCCCTGCCGTCTGTCTGGGATCCAGTCCATCCTCGGCCAGAACGACCGGATCTCGGCTGGCTGGCCGAGATCTGGCCCTTCCCCTAAAAGATTTTGAACTTCAATTATTTTCATTGATGTATAGAAGGGTATAAATAGAGGACTAGATTACATGTAATCCTATCTAAAGTTTGAATTACAAACCTATCTAAAGTTTGAATTACAAAAACAGAATTCTAATCTATCTAAATTCAAATTCAAAAATACAGAATCTTATCTCTAGATGTTATCCATTAGTTAGAGATTATTTGAATGAGTCTTCAACTGAAGCTGGACGTGATAATGAATCTGGACATGATGACTCTGCACGTGTATTAGATGAGCTGGCAAAGATATCGTTTACAGCCCCCCGCAAGCTGATGGGGACGGAACAAACCATAAACTTGTTACGGAGAAATTGAAATCGGGCTGAACTCAGACCCTTAGTGAAGATGTTTGCAATTTGATCGTGTGTGCTAATGTATTTGATGGAGATATCGCCATTGAGCACCTTCTCACGAATGAAGTGGTAGTCGACTTCGATGTGCTTCGTCCTAGCATGATAAACGGGGTTAGAAGCAAGTGCAAGAGCCCCAATATTATCACACCAAAGGCGTGGAGTAGCAAATAATGGAATACCAAGATCTTTAAATAATATTCGCAACCAAAAGAGATCAGTGGTGGCAATGGCCATGGCACGATATTTAGCCTCTGTGCTAGAACGTGCAACCACAGATTGTTTCTTGGCAGTCCAAGAAATGAGAGATGATCCCAAAGCTATGCCAATTCCCATTGTGGAGCGACAAATATCCGGATTACCCGCCCAGTCAGAGTCATAGAAAGATTGAAGTGTCAAGGGTCCTTTGGTGTACCATAAGCCGTGGTCAATAGTGCCTTTGAGATAACGTAGAACACGTTTTGCAGCTGTCCAATGGAGAGTAGATGGGTGATGCATGTGTTGACAGTGTTGACATAGCTGGTTGACAGAAAATGCAATATTTGGACGTGTTAAAGTACAATATTGTAAAGCCCCCACTGTTTGGCGATAGGTAGTAATGTTTGTTGGAGACAAAGGATCACCATCAGCAGTGGACATTTTGGAACCAGCAAGGCATGGAGAGGAATATGGCTTTGCACCCAACATATTGGACTTGGATAGAAGATCGGAAATATATTTTGATTGCCTTAGATGTAAGCCTTGAGAAGAACGGACAGCTTGTATTCCCAAAAAGTAATGCAAGTTGCCGAGATCCTTAAGTTTAAAAACCTATTGAAGCTGAGTAATAATAGAGGCAATATGGGATGTAGATGTGCCAATGAATAATATATCATCTACATAAATCAATAAGTAGAGATGCACATTTCCGCAATGAAGTATAAATAAGGAGCTATCAACCGAATAAGATACAAATTCAAGCTCCAATAATGTCTGAGAAAGGCGTGTAAACCAAGCTCGCGGTGCTTGTCTTAGGCCATACAAAGATTTGTGCAACCTGCAAACATGAGAGGGAAATTGAGGATCAATGAATCCTCTAGGTTGTTCCATAAAAACACTTCTTCAAGCAAGTGACCGTGGAGAAAAGCATTCGAGACGTCTAGTTGACGAATATTCCAATTAAATTGCACAGCAAGGGCCAAGAGAACCCGGACTGTGTAAGGCTTCACCACGGGACTGAAAGTTTCTGTAAAGTCCACCCCACTTTCTTGATCAAAGCCCTTAGCAACCAACCTTGCTTTATAACGATCAATAGAGCCATCCTGCTTCTCTTTGATCTTGTAAACCCATTTATTCCGGATGATATTGTGGTTTGAAGGTCGAGGACATAAGGACCAAGTTTGATTTGCAATAAGAGCATCGAATTCATCACCCATTGCAGCTCTCCATTCATGGGATTTGGTTGCCTCAGAGTAGCAAGTAGGTTCTGGCGGAAGAGAAACACTGGAAAGGGCACACAAAGGATGCTTGGTGGAGTAGAATGAAGTGTAATTAGGAAATGAACGAGTTTGCAAATGACCTGTCTTAGATCGGGTGAGCATGGAATGAGTGGAAATAGGAGCTAAAGAAGTGTTGGGAGGTGGGGAAATAATTGGATCAGAGGATTCAACATGTTGGGAAGAATCTTGAGGAGAAGAAACCTAGAGAGCAGGAGACATGTCATGTAAGGAAGTATCACTCGATAGAGGTGAAGATGAGGCGTGTAGTGCTGGAGGTGTATCGGTGTTAACAGGCTGAATCTGGACTGAAGATGAAGATGGAATGTTAGAAAAAATAGGAAAAGAAACAGAAGATACCGAACCTGGAGTGGTAGGAGAGAGGACACCCTTTTTCAGCAGGAAATCTGGATTCGTTAAATACTACATGCCTTGACACATAAACCTTGCGAGAGACCGGATCTAGACAGCGATACCCACGGTGATTATTGCTATAACCCAAGAAAATACATTGCTTACTCCTAAATATTAACTTATGAGTGGAGTATGGACGTAAAAGAGGAAAACAGGAACACCCAAAGGAACGAAACAGGGAGTAATCTGGACTTTTGTTAAAGAGTTTAAAGTAGGGAGAGACATTGTCAATTATTGGAGAAGGAAGACGATTTATGATAAAAACTGATGTAGCAAAAGCATCAACCCAAAATATGGAGGAGAGATGAGATTGTGCAAGTAATGATAATCCCATTTCCATAATATGACGATGTTTACGCTCAGCCACACCATTTTGTTGTGGTGTGTGAGGACAAGAAATGCGGTGAATTATGCCATGAGTGACCAAAAAATTTTTAAATTGAGTTGACATATATTCCCCACCACCATCACATTGAAATTGTTTAATAGAACATGAGAATTGATTTTCCACAAGGATTTTAAATTGCAGAAAAACAGAGAAAACATCGGATTTATGATGAATGGGATACAATCAGGTGAACCTTGAAAAGTCATCAATAAATAAAACATAATAGGAACAACCTCCTAAAGACTTTGTAGAACATGACCAAACATCCGAATGGATGAGATCTAAAGGACACATAGAGACTCGAGGAGAAGATTGAAATGGAAGTCGCTTGCTTTTGCCGAGTTGACAAGGTTCGCAAACACCATTCAATTGTTTGATGCCACTGACCAGAAGAGAAAACTGCTGGAGAACTTGAGACACAATTGGCTGAGAAGCATGACCAAGGCGGGAATGCCACACAGTGGCAGACGTCTTGACACCTAAGAGAGCAGTCGAGGCATGCTGCTTATTGACGGAAAACGATTTCAACTGAATTGGGTAGAGACCTCCTTCACTCTGGCCTTCTAGGAGGGTGAGACTCGTGCGGTTGTCCTTAACAAAATAATGAGAACCATTGAAAATAAAGAAGCAAGCATTATCTTGACAAAATTGATTAATTGAGAGTAGGTTAGCATAAGCTTGAGGACAATGTAAGACTTTAGAGAGATGAAAAGAAGATTGAGGAGTGTGAAAAACCATAGAACCAGTGTTTTGAATGCTCAAACCTGTACCATTTCCCACTGCTACATCTTCAGAACCCAAATACGGCTGTTGTGAGGAGAGCTGCTCCAGGTTTGCAGTAATGTGCTGATTTGCAGCACTGTCAGCATACCACGGGTCATTTGTAGTATCTGAATTGGAGGTGGCAACCATGGCAGACAGCTGGGCAGGAGGATGACGACCTTGAAAGGCATGATCCATCCTATGAAAACAATCCAATGCTTGATGATACAATTTCCCACAGATTTGGCATGGTGGTTTGTCCGATGTTGGAGGAGATGAAGCTGTTGGGCGAAACTTGGGTGAAGAAGTGGCAGATTTGGGACCATTCCACCGTTTTCTAGGAGGTTTGGACCTACGGTGTTGAAGAGGAACAGTCGACTTGGAGGAGAACATGGCAAAATGGTGAGAATCAGCAGTGTTAGCAGCATTTGGCTTTCCAACAGGAGCTTGTAAGAGAGCAATTCATCGTGAAATTCGATGAAGCTAAGTGACTTGTAACGAGAAGCCACCGAAAGAGAAGTAACAACTGGTTGAAGGAGGGATGAAGTCCACCAACCACATAACCGATAAGTGCATCATCAGTAACCGGTTGTCCAACAGCTTCAAGTTGAGCAGAAAATTGCTTGGCTGTTGCAAGATAATCAGTGCAAGACTTGGAACCTTGATGAAGACTCTGAAGTTGGCGCTGAAGATGAGAAATCCGAGTCTTAGAATGAGAGGCAAACCGGCTGGAGAGGGAATCCCAGACTTCCTTAGCACTAGTGACACCAAAGGTGGCAGACAACACTTTTTCAGAGAGAGTTGCATTAATCCAAGAAAGAACAAATTGATCTTTCTTAGTCCAAAGACGAAAATTTGGACTGAGGGTAGCAGTACTTGTCCCTTGATCATCCAGAACGTACTTGGGAGGGCACGGCTCAGAACCATCCATGAAACCCATCAAGTCGTTTGTCTTCAAAATATGAATCATTTGGTTGGACCATGTGATGTAGTTGGGTCCTTCCAATTTGAAGGTCATAAGTTGGCCAATATTAGGCAGAATGAATGAAGAAGGAGAGTCGGCAGAGCTGGATGCCATGGATAAATGAGATAGTAAATGAGCGGAAGAAAACAGTGTGAAAAAGATCGAAAAGAAAAAAGCGTGAGCAATTATGGCTCTGATACCATAAAAGATTTTGAACTTAAATTATTTTCATTGATGTATAGAAGGGTATAAATAGAGGACTAGATTACATGTAATCCTATCTAAAGTTTAAATTACAAAAACAGAATTCTAATCTATCTAAATTCAAATTCAAAAATACAGAATCCTATCTCTAGATGTTATCCATTAGTTAGAGATTATTTGAATGAGTCTTCAACTGAAGCTGGACGTGATAATGAATCTGGACATGATGACTCTGCACGTGTATTAGATGAGCTGGCAGAGATATCGTTTACATCCCCGACCAGAAGCGTGGTTGGGGTCGTGGTCCAATTTGAGATTATCTGGGGTGCTGGGTTTCCGATGGGTCGGGGTGTTGGGTTTTCGGTAGTCGGGGTCGGAATCGGAGTCGTGGTGGCCAGCGTGTTGAGTTTCCGGCGGTGTGATGGTTTTTCGAGGAAGTGAGTTCAACAGGAGATGAAAAGGGTATTTTTGTCTATGTACAAAAAAATTGTTTTACTTATTTTAATACTAACATGATGAGAGGCTCCATGTCAATTTGTAAAGTTCTTTTTGTAAAAGTTTTTGTACCCCTAACATTTCTCTAAATAAAATCATTTCGTCTAGAGAAATGTTAGGGGTACTTAAACTTTTACAAAGAGAGTTTTACTAATTGGCGTGACATGTTATACAAATACAAAAATACCCTTCATCAGTCCTGAGAAAAATGGGCCAGATCCTCTTCCCATCGCCGGATCCAGTTCTCGCCGGCGACCCCGTTCTCTAACCAAAACAGTCGGATCTCGGCTGTTCCCCGGACAGAATGGCCGGATCCTGGCCGGCTAGCGGGGATGGCCGAGATCTGGCCCTTCCTGACCAGACTGGCCGGATTCCGGCCTATTTGGCCGGGGATTAGGTCGTTGAGGTGAGTGGTCCGAAATTTCCGGTGGTATGCTGTGTTTCAGGCGTGGTATATTCACTGATAGATGGAATGGGCATTTTTGTCTTTATGTATTAAAATATTTTTTAACTTATTTTACTATTAAACTGATGTGGAGTCACTTATGAAGTTTCACATCAATTAGTAAAACTCAATTGGTAAAAATTTAAGTACACCTGACATTTTTCTTTCGTCTATAGTAACAAATGAAATAATTGGTTATCTTAAATGAGAAGAGTACGAAACTATTTGTAATATTTTATTTATTTTTAATTTAACAAATTAAGAAGAGGGAATAACTTCTGTTAGGTCGTGGCAGAAAGGAAGGGTATTTTGCCAACTAATAAGAAATCGACAAGTCAGCTAAAACTCAAAAAATGAAATGCTGCTGCCCAAGAAAATGAAATGCTGCTGCCCAACCGGAAGAAATGCCGCTGCCCAACCGGAAGAGCACCATCACCGCCCCAGATCCGCAGCCCCAGGCCGGAAAGCCGCCGCCAGCGGGCCGCGCGGCCACTCCACAGAGGCCGGGAGTGGCCGCGCGGCCTCCCACGGGCTCTGGGGGTGGCCGCGCGGCTACCCCTGGTCCATGGGACGGTCGCGCGGCCATCCCCGGGGTCTGGGGGTGGCCTTCGGGCCAACCCTAGATCCATCTAGGGCTGGCCCGATGGCCACCCCAGGCTCTGCGCTGCCACCCCTGGCCACTGGGGGGTGGCCGCGCGGCTCCCCACGGTCCATGGGGCGGCCGCGCGGCCACCCCCGAGGTCTGGGGTTGGCCCGAACCTGGGGGTGGCCTTCGGGCCACCCCTTCTGTCGGGCGTCACTCACCGTCGGGTTTGGCCTGGCTGTGACGGCATCTTCCGACCCGGACAGTGGCGGTTTCCGACCTGGACGGTGTGGTCCGGCACGGGCGTTGGTGGCGTTTTCCGACTTGGGCGTTGCCGAAAGCGTCCAGACCCACGTCGGAGGAGTTGGGGTTGGCCTGGCTGTGGCGGCGTGTTCCGACCCGGGCGGTGGCAGCGTGGTCCAGTACGGGCGTTGGCGGCGTGGTCTGGCCTGGGCGGTGCCGGCAGCGTTCGGCCTAGGCGGTGCCGGCGGTGTCCGGCCTGGCTGTGGTGGTGCGGGTTTGGGCAGGGGCGTTCTCAGCGTGGTCCAGATTTGGTGTTTCAACAACACTTTAGTTTTTTGAGTTTTTTTGTTTTGAGATGATGTGTCAATATATTATTGGTGGGCAAAAAACCCTTGGTTTTTGCCATAACCTGATAGAAGGGGCTCTCTTAAGAAGAATCATTTAATAGTTGATATTTAGTTTTATTGCATCTAAATATATATATATATAACGACGTGATGAATAGGTTACTACATTCTCTCGATTTTTAAATCTTAAAATTAACTCAATTTGTCTTGTTATTTTCAAATGGATTATTATGTATGTTTCCCATCTAATTTAAGTAACACCCATCAATGCCATGTCTAACATTTTTGAGACGTCAAATTAAAATAATAATTTCATATAACTTATAATTATAATTAAAATATATATATATATATATATTTTAAAAAATATATGTGATTGCCTGGGGTACTGCCACCCCACCACTGTTGGGGGTGGCCGCTCCAACCATGCACCCCCGAACGATGCAAGTGCTCCCTCTCCACTTTTGGGCTTTTTTTTTTTTAAAAAAAAAAAAAAAAGAGTTGATTTTTTTTTTCTTTTAAGTATTTATTTTTAATAAAATAAAAAATTATTATTTTTATTTAATGCGGCAAAAAATGCTAACATAAATGATGGTGATCGACATTATTAAATTGGACGAAAAATATATAAATGACTCAATTAAAAATTGCAAAATTAAAAATTTAAGGATTGATTTATAATGGCGTGTTTGAGAAATGATATTTTGCCGCTCAAAGGCATAATTATTGATTTTTTTAAAAAAAATAAAAAATAAAAAACACAAAACCAGACCCCAACTCATTTACATAATTTTGTAATTTTTTGTTTAATAAATAATAATAAAAAAATTGTGTGTCATGAAATAGTAACATATCATATCTTAGATTAGAAAATTTTTTTCAACCTAATCTCTAAAAATGTTGCCATTTTATAGGAAATTAATACCCTTATTTTATATCTATACTCTCACTTATCCTGATTCGGATTGTAGTCTCTAAATTCAGCTCACCGGGTTGTTCGAAAGCGCTGGAAATGTTGAAATGATCAGGTGGAGAATTGCTACAAAAAAAAATTTATTTTGCATTTTCTGAAAATGGTGGAGGTGAAAAATGGCTAATATCAGTAATATGATGGCTTTAATTAGAAGTTGATACAAATATCACGTCCGGATAAGTGTGTAATTTAACAAAACCTAGAAAAGTCGTTGGTTTTACCGGATGTGAATGATCAACAGCTCTTAGCACCCCTTCGTAAAAAAATCCCCGAACCTCACAAAGCTGTCAATACTCGGCCGAGTCTGCCGTGATCGCCATGGAAACCCTAGGCGCCTCTGCGACCATCCTCTCCTCCTCCTCTCCACCGTCGATCTTCTCCCCAAGGAGATCCGACGCTCCAAGACTCGTCCGCTTCCCCATGTCTTCCAAGAGTAAGCTCTTCCTAAACCCTTTCTCATAGTACATCTAATTTATTCTTCTCTCAATTTTCTGACCGAAACGGTTTGTTTGGATCCAGAGGAAGCTAACGATTCCGATCTCCAATCCGAACCCAAAGACTCCAGCAGCATAGTGCCCCTCTTCAACAATCGCACTATGTCCAAGGTAATTGCTTTATATCCATCGTTTTTTTTTTTTTTTTTTTTTAAAAAAAAAAAAAACATTGATGGTGGGGGATTGGTAAATAAGGGTTTTGTTTTTGGGAAATGAATAATAGGATGAGGCGATGGGATTGGTTTTGAGCGCGGCGTCCGTTGGGGGTTGGACGACCGGGTCGGGTATGGAGGGTCCGTCGGTTCCCGCCGGAGCGGAGGACGGATCGAGTACGGAGAAGATCTCGACCTTCCCGTGGTCCCTCTTCACCAAGTCGCCACGTAGGCGTATGCGCGTCGCCTTCACCTGCAACATTTGTGGCCAGAGAACCACTCGCGCTATCAATCCCCATGCCTACACTGACGGCACTGTGTTTGTGCAGGTAATTCAATTCTCTTTCTAAACCTGTTTGGTTGCTGAGAAAGTCGAGAAAAAGAAAAAAAAAGCTTTTCGTACATATAACAGTTAGTTTTGATATCTCTTCAAGGTTGAATTGGGCTCAGTTGAATGGCTATTTTTCTTTACCTTACCTTTTTTTTTTTGGTTTAAATTATTAGTTGTTTGATTGAAATAAATTTAAAACTTGTTGGCAGTGTTGTGGGTGTAATGTATTTCATAAGCTGGTGGATAATTTGAACCTGTTTCACGAGATGAAGTGTTATGTGAACCCAAGCTTCAATTATCGAGATCCGAAATGGGATGATGTTGGCTTCAAGTACCTTGATATAGATGATGAAGATGATAGAAATGATGTCTTCCAGATATAATGAGGTGATAATGATCCTACGGAGTGGTGTACATTCCTTTCCTTGTTCTTGGCAACTTTCTTTCTGCCACATTTGTAAATGTTTAGTTTTCCTATTGATAACTGTAATTAGTAAGTGCACGTTGGATTCATCAATTGAAATTGATAGAATGTAAAGCATGTAAACAATGTTTGTTAATTTGCATAATTACTCTTAATGTTAATTATTCACTCCAATATGTAGTTTTTGAAGCCGCTGGAAACAGGGTTATCTCTAGATAGCTTTGGAGATTTTGAATTTTGATATGCAGACATAAATTTGTTTGAAAATATGCTATTTTTTTGGTTTTTTTTTTGTCTAATCTTGAAGCTGCAGTTCATTTACTTGTAATTAGAGTGGTGGTTTTGCGTTTGTTGGGCATAGGCTGGGTGTGGAATTTAAATAACCATTTAATAAACAATACAACCTACAAATTAGGAATTTAATTTGAAGAATGACACCATATAAGTCTAAGAATGGTAAGTGCTTTGGGACATATTCCTTCTTGGGAAGCATTCTTCAAGTGTGAAACTATCCAACTAAAAAAGGGGTGTTACGCTAGTCTGACTGGATATTCATACAATGGTTGTTTCTTTGGAAGCATATTTGGTCTGGCTATCTGTATGTGCAGCTTGTAGTTAATCTATCAATTTTCTGCAAATTCATATATTATAGGGTGGAAAGCTATAGATTGATCAGTTATAGTTGATGTCCTGCATGTTTGACTGGAGAAAAAGACTTGAGATGCTGTTCTGATTGATCCTGTATTGTCCATTCTGCTTAATTTTGATTGGAGAGTACAAGAAGAGAAATTTTCTTGATTGAGGAAAAGTAAGGTCCTTTGTGAAAGTTTTTTTCATAGCTATTTGCAGCAATATGGGATCCGAGGATTGCTTGTTGTAGCTTGGTTGAGTGACAAACTAGGAGAGTGATTAATCTGTTTCATGATGGATGTTTAGAAAAATGAATAGGGGCGCATGGTAGATGTGGATTAGTACTTATTAGGCATCTTGGAAGAACTGGAAGTAGATTTTTTGTGGCTTCATCTTGTATATTGTTCAACTAATTGAAAATTGAATCAATTGGGGGGGATTGCAATTTTGTACACATCCTTATTTTGCAGCAATTGCTACAATGGTAATTTGCATATAATTAGAGCTTTCAAAGAATGTTACTAGCAATTGAGAATATCTCTCAATAGTGTTTGCACATGAGGGTGAGATTTACAGGTAAAATTCGCATTCCTGTAGAAGAGAGGGCATTATATTCCCATATTATTTGGTTTTGGGATCGTTTGCTTTTGTGGTCATCTGCTCTTGATAGGCGTTGTTAGCGACAGAAGATGCAGCGATAACACCAGTTTTGTCTTGTAAATAGATTCTTTTTAGCCAAAAAAATCTGCGGCGGGAATGCACATATTAGCCAAAAAATCTGAATGGGAATGCTGCATCTAGATGGGGGCAGAAACATTTGCTACACATATTTTCAAAGCAGTGTAACAAAATTTAGACTTTTCTATCATTCAAATTATGGTACAACTCTTCTTAGACGGGGTTTGCGATTATTTATTGACACAGCTGCATTAGCCAATAGCTAGCTTGAACACATCGTAATTTATTTGTTTCTTTCATGAAAATTGGTTGGCGAAGATTCGGTTTAGCGGCCAAAAAAAAAAAAAAAAATTGTTGGATTAGAGAAGGAATTCTGTCACGGGTACCACAGCTTTTATTTCAAGTCCTTATAAATTGGTATGGCTACTAAAATATGAATTGTTACGTGATAGGTTAGATGGCATTTGGTACTCGCCACGTTTACAAGCTGACATGATAATTTATGTGGCACTTTCCACGTTAGTTATTAAAATGTAAATTGCTACAGTAGTTAGTGCAACACTTATTTTTGTAAGTTTATAAAGAAATGTAATAAAAATTGTAATACTTTAAACATTTTTCTTATCGAAATGGTTTGTTTAGAAGTAGGCCTTAGGCCGAAAATTTTGTGAGGTGAAAGAAGAAAAACAATAACCATGGCTGATTTATCACCTCACATTGAGGGAAATATCCGTGTCAAAGGTGTTCCCAAGTAGACACAATTATACAAATGTAAAGTCTTCCCCAGGATCACAAGGTCAAAGAGACGTAAATAATGGTTGTTCATTTTCCACCTCACATCAGAAAATCTAAGCCGCGTCATTGGATAGCATCCAAGCCAGCCAATAACGACAATCCTCGGTGGATAACGCTTTCCTCCACCCATACATTATCTCATCACATATTCCTCCACAAATTCACACCACACAGACTCAAAACCTCACTTCCTCTCGACTCATCACCCTATAAAGAAACCAGCCCTCCTCTCTTCTTCTGTTGATCCTTTCCAACTCGCAACAAAAACAAGACCAGAAAGAGAGAGAGAGAGAGAGAGATAACAATTCTTATCCATGGCTACTGTCACCTCTGCAGCTGTTGCCATCCCATCATTCACCGGCCTGAAGGCAGCCGGGGCAGCCAAAGTTAGCGCCACTGCTAAGGTTTCAGCCTCTCCAGTCCCAAGGCTTAGCATTAAGGCTTCACTCAAGGATGTGGGTGTTGCTGTTGCGGCCACTGCCGCAAGCGCAATCCTTGCAAGCAATGCCATGGCCATAGAGGTCTTGCTTGGTGGCAGCGACGGGTCATTGGCTTTCGTTCCCAACAGCTTCAGCGTGAGCGCCGGAGAAAAGATAGTGTTCAAGAACAACGCCGGGTTCCCCCACAACATTGTGTTCGACGAGGACGAAGTTCCCGGCGGAGTAGACGTGACGAAGATTTCCATGAGTGAGGAGGACCTCCTCAATGCCCCAGGAGAGACATACGCGGTGACCTTGACTGCAAAAGGAAGCTACACGTTCTACTGTTCCCCTCACCAGGGAGCTGGCATGGTGGGAAAAGTGACCGTTAATTAAGTTAGTTTGTTTGAAAACTCTGTGAGGATCATCTCATATTTCTCTCTTTTACTTTTTTGGAAGGTTGTAGAGCTTAATAATCTATGTTGGGAAGTCACGTAATATAATGTGTGTTTTGAACCTTGTTTTTTCATTTCTTTGATTTGAAATTGTAGATTTGTGGTGCTTATCTAATTTGAGCATTTGCCTGCGTTTGATTTGATATTTGACAACTTAGAATGCAAGTAGATGAAATTATAATATATTTGCCCGGGATCGGGATCCCTACAATTGGAGATCTCCAACAATTGCCTCACTCTGCTATCAATCGGGCATGCAATTGTTAGAGGCCTCCCGATGAAGCCCACCTATCCGAGCAAGAAACCTCTCTGGATTGCAAGATAAGGGCAGGAGAATTGTAGGGAATCCCCATCCATTTGCCCTGTACCGAAGTAGATATGGTATGAATGATAATAAAGATTGTCACTTTGGATTCTAACCAAAATGATTATTTGACTGAAGCAAATATTGTGGATGGCTCCACCTGGGTTTCAACTTCAAGATGCAAGACTCAGAACTTGCGCATAAATTCTAACAAGATACAGATAAATTTGCACAATTCCACTTGATTAAGTTCTGAAAAATTGCTTCATCTGGATTTCTATAACAAAATTCAATAATCTAAGAATCTTTATTACCAAAAAATGATTAACCATATCAGAATAACGAATTGAATGGTACACCAGATTACACATTATACCTTGTACAGTGTTGGTAACTGATTACAAGCTAGCCTAAAGGCCCCTAAACTCAGTTGGAGAAGGCTCCTGTAATCTGTCACTCAAGTACCTCTTTGAACCATTTTTACCCCTCTTTTATGTCAAAATCAAAGCACATTAAATTATGAACACGAAAATTGGTGAACCCTATGTAGTTAGAGCATCAGGAAGGGTGGTGCGGTATCCGAGCACCTTACCGCCAACATCTGGGAAAGTCTCTTGTCCAGGCAAGGGGCCTACCTTTCCATTGGCATCTACCTGAACAGGGTATTTAAGGAGGTGGCCCTGCAATGGTGTAAACTCCTCCGCCGTGTACTTCCTCCAGTTATCTTCAGCAACCTTGTTCACACTATTCACGCAAACGAAATTTTCAGGCTCCTTGAAGCAGTCATCTAACATCCCCAAATGTTCTGTCCACAGAGACATTCTATACCCACATACCTGGAGATGTATCGATCAATTCGGTCAGTTTAGCAATCATGAACTATTTTTTTGTCCAAATCAAAGGCAACCAATGACAAACATTTTCTATGAGAGCGAGTTCTATTCATACTATGAGCATACCATTATATTATGCCCAATATTTTTGGCAATTATATTGTGCCAATGTTATATTGGTCAGTTAGACTGAGTCTTATTTTCCCTAGACTAGCAAATGTATGCATTGAAATGTTGAATGCTCAATTAAACTGACGCATTACATTTTTTGGGTGAAGTCTGGGACATCCACCAAAACTTGCTATTCTTGCAACAGAAAATACAATAAGATACATCCAAGCACTGAAAGAATATACAAACCTGGCCACGCGGATGGCCTTTCTTCTTGCCCCAGGTGTGATGGGGCTGATATGCACCCATGGCTATCTCAGTGTCTCTTGAACCAGCCAAAGATCGTTGATTAATGTTGGCAGACCCTAATATCACATACTCGTCATCTACAATCATTCCCTTGGCGTGTACATAAACCATGAACCGTTGAAACTTTTGTGAAGCAGAAACCTGGAAGTTGGTCATGCGAAAACTCAATTTCACAATTTTTTTGCGTAGTATAG
The DNA here is from genome assembly GCF_958979055.1 of Alnus glutinosa. Classification (NCBI taxonomy): domain Eukaryota; kingdom Viridiplantae; phylum Streptophyta; class Magnoliopsida; order Fagales; family Betulaceae; genus Alnus; species Alnus glutinosa. Next base: position 28,556,708 of record NC_084891.1, on the reverse strand, counting down.
AAAAATATTACCTCCAAGCTCTCTCTCTCTCTCTCTCTCTCTCTCTCTCTCTCTCTCTCTATAGAAAAATATTTTCTTTGTGTGTGTACAAAGAAAAAGTGCACTTTGGATAAGTTGGTGGGTTCAGTAGAACACCTTCGCAAAATTTAGGTTCTAATAATATTTATAGTTATAAATTGATGGTTTTTATTAAAACAATGGAAAATAACTTTCAAGAGTATGATTACCGCATCTCCGTTCTTGGAAGATTGATTAGGTGAACCTGATCCTTCCTTCGGCAGTGCTTCCCTATTACCAAGACAGTAAAAATTTAGGTAATCTTGGGGATGTGAACTCTCAAGATGCATGGATTTCAACTCTTGTGCTATGATTTCATACATCATTTGCATTGTCTGCCCCTGAGAAAAGCGAAAGACCAAGATTACTTATAAAATATGGCATTTAATCATATCAATTAAAATTAATCTTACAAGTAAAATGAGTCACATTTTCTCCCATATAAATAAATAGTTGTGACCACCATACTGTTGTGTGTCTGGTTTTGTGATCGGGTTACTGGTCTATGGGTGGGCAAATCAGCAGGATTGAACCTCCTGGATTTACCTATGGTGAAGGGTGATGGATGGATACGAGGTATTCGAGGTACCTCTGCCTCCTAATTCAACTACAAGAGTTGAGAATTCTGCAGTAAATTGATCGTGTCTTTATTATGAATCAAGACCTCTATATATAGAGATTACAAAGCAGAATAGAAGTTGTGGAATTACATCAAATCCCTTATTCCTAGGAATTCTTTCTATAAAGGAATTCCCTTATTTATCAATACCCTATTCTAGTGGAAATCAGTGTTCCTTATTCCTAGGAAATACTTTCCTTACAAGATGATTTCTTTCCTACCGAAAGTCCTGCTGGAAGAGCACCGACTTTTCCATTCTTAGTCTTCTTTGCCTCAGCCGCCACTTATATCATCTCCCTGAACCCTAGCGAGGTCCTTAGCTATGTGTTCGTTTGCTTCCTGCCCACGCTTCCTACGCCTCACATAGGTCCTTAACACATACCCACTTGATTTAACATATTGGACAAACATGACAAGTTAGATATGCATGAAGAGAAGAGGTAATTATACAAGTGCTTTTCGAAAGCACATCTAGAAATCATGAAGAGATACCATCCTGGACATGATTTGACCATGTTCTTACCCAGGCATATGATCCTGTAATTAAACAAGACTAAATATGATGTATGTTAACCAATAAAAAACAAGGCGGCCCAAGTTCCTTATTGGCATCTCCTTTACCAACCTTTTAATGTTTGTAAATTGCACAATCATTTCTAATAGTTGTTATTAACTTCTTTGTAATTTATTAGTTAAAATATTGCATGCATTACCTGCCAAAAGAGAATTTCTTGCACAGAGGCAGATGAGGGGGCACCCTCGGGCCACATTGGTATGACAATATACACTGCAAATCTCTCCTTTGCTCTTATCTTACTAGCAATTTTTAACGCCAGCTCCATTGGAATTAGATTATCGGCACCTGATCCAACCAAAAAGGGAGACTACTTTGAGGAAATGTTTGATGAATAAGATATAATGGAAACCAGCAGAATGTTCATGACGAGAATTCTTGGGCAAAAGTGATGTAAATAATCACAACAGCTTAAATTTAGCAAGGACAATGTCAGCCAAAATGTTTCTGTAATTCAGGAAGCAGTTATTGCATGTACAATGTGTAAATGGAATACAATTTATGCAATGCAGAATATATAAATTCTGTTATGTAAGCATTGTTATGAAATGCAATGCTAATTCCAAGTACAAAATACAATACAAAACAGTTGTATCTAGTTCCAAGTACAAAATGATATGCTAATTTGAACTTAACAAATACACACAAGAAGTGTTTCCAGCAGAGAAAGTTGACTTTGGGCAATGTAAATTTGTATGACGACGTGTTCAATGTACTAGTTTTGGAGATGGGTCTATAACCTGCTTCTTTGTAAGATGGCCACGCATACGACGATCCAAGAAAATATTGATTCTCAATATATATAAAATGTTGGGCCGATCTGATCGCCTGGATGTATGCTGTTTGAATGCTCATGTCTATAACCAAATTTTTTGCACAAACAAGATTCTGCAACAAAAGCAAACACCCGAGAACTGCTCAATCATAAATACAAAAATATGAAATTCAATTAAGCATGCCACTATAATCATTTTACACTAAAAGCAATGTATCTAGAGTCAATATATTTTGTGAACTTAAGTTTTAACCAAGAAAAATAGTAAACCTTAGCTTCAGCTTCATGAACAGTTTTTGGAAATCCTTTCAAAGACCCTGAATCAATTGAGCGGAAAACCTGTCAAATTCAGAATAAACAGCTAAGACTAAGTAGAACTGAATGAGTGTCATCAAATTATATAAGCTTCACTTTAGGAAGTGCAGACTAGGTAACCTGAACATGCCAATTTTCAGGATCATCTTCGTTGGAAACCCATAATGCAGGGTCACCATTTGGAATTGCTGGGGAAGGACTGAGTATCCACGAGATGCGTTCTATCTTTATCAACGCGTCATCATGCCAATGAGATACCCTTTTGAACTGCAGCCCCAACTCCGACCATTTTGTGGCTTTTCTCCAACGCTGCTCAAAATTAGTGAGCACATCATATGCAGCCGGACCTTCAATTTTGCAATGTAAATCGTGCCATGGTTGCCTTGGACCTTTAGTTCCTGCCTATTATTTAAAAAGAAAGGAAGAAGAAAGATCATTCAATATGCAAGTTACCAAGAACAATTATGCAGCTCCAAGACGTGAAACCACAACTATAAGGTGGCATTTTCTATATCTGTACATACGTAATAAGTTACTCATCAATGGTACAACCAAGTCTAACAGGTGTATGTCAGTAACCAGTACAAGTCAGGAATGATGCAGATATACAGATTTCCAAAAAGTTTGTCTTTATAATTACCGAGAATAAATTCTATGACAATTACCAAAGAGATCCTAAGATGATCAATTCACCAATAATGTAATAGGAAGAACACACAAATTATCCTGTTATTTTTAAAACAAAAAAAGTTTCCAGGGATATAAATACTCACGGGAATTGTTGGATTATGATAATCATCCTTATATACGGTGTCAAGATCACGAAACAGTCGATGCTCTGGTGTATCATAGCGGCCGTCACAAAGGTCAAGACCACCTATAAAAGCAGTTATCTTCCTATTATTTCCGGACGCTTGCGTGTCCACAATCACACATTTCTGATGATGTGTAAAAAGGGTTCCAACAACCTGAAAGGCGGACGCCACAAGATAATAGTTAGCAATTTGTTCAATCATCAAGCTAAAAATTAAAAATCAGGCTTCATTCTGTTCCAACTACCAAGACATGATTTTCATCATTTTTTGAATTTACTTCTAATTTGCAACAAACTGATATAATAAAACAACAAAGACAATGTATTCTTTTGTCCTCATAATTGGCTAAATTTGCAGATATAGACAGAAAATTAAGATGTTTTCCATAAATGATTGTCGATGTTTGCTATTACAATTAGGCAGTTTTTTAAGATTAAAACATTACACAATAACAAAGTAATCATATATAATTGAAACAATTACTAAACCATGGTATAAAGCATGCCTGCTGTTTGAAAATGCTAAGCTTACTGCTGGCATATCGAGGTGAAAGCACACATGAAACGGAAGAGTGCTTGAAAAACTTCCGGGTTTCTTCGTCATGAGTTTGCATCACTCCGGCCTGCATACAAATGTTAAAAGTATTGATTAAATTTACTATATTTTTTTATTTGCTTAAGCTTTTAGATAATTAACGAAAATAAGCGGTTCATACGTACAGTGTTGATAAAGAATTTGCTGTGGGAAGTCTTATCGTCCCAAACCAAGAGCAAAACCCGCACGCCTTCCTGAGACTTGTATTTGAGCAAATCCCCCAAACTCAAATCCCCGCCTCTGGGCAACGGCCTCGTCGGCTCTCTCACCAGCTTCACCTTGTGGAAAATGGACCATCCCACTATGTACACCAAGTGGTGGGCCTCCAAAATCGCGTCGCATATGTCCTCCCAACACGTGCCGTGCTCGAACGCTTTCCCACCCTCCAACGCTATCTCCGGCAGGATCGACTCCGGCACGTGCGCGTCCTGATACAGCTTCACCGACCCCCCTCGCCGAACAGGAAAGTAACAGTTTCGGACTCCTAAATGGTCCGGATCGTCCGCAATGCCGTACTGGTACAAAGGATTCTCCTCGCATTTCGTGAACGTCATCTCCATTCGGACGGCGGCGTCGGGCTTCGGCGGTTTTCCCAACGGGCCGTTTATCGGGAACCAGTCGTTGATCGTCTCGCCGGAAGCAATTCGGTGAGCGGAGACCGAGGCGATTCCAATCAGATCGGCGCCGAAAACGTCGTTGTCCTTCACGGAGAACTCCACGTGGGTGACCGGGTGGGCCAGGGGGATCTTGAAGTGCTCGTTCCAGACCGGGCTCTGAGAGTTGGAAATGACGCGCGTCCGCGCCACAGTGGCTCCGGCGAGGCAGACTGTGACGTAAGGATCGCTGGTAATGATCTTCCCGTGCCTCTGGTGCTGCTGCTGCTGCTGCTTCCTCTTGTCAGAGAACGGTGCGCGGCAGGAGCTGAATGCGACGAAGCATCGGCGGAAGCGCTCCGAGACCAAATCCATGTTCGGCAAGCAACGCGCCTCGATGATTTTCAGATCGAGGTCGCCGTGAAGGTACACCGGCGCGTCTGATTGATCGTCTGCCATGGAAGCTGGCTGAGAGAGAGACTCTAAAGGGCGCCTGATATTGCCACCCAATAGGTAAATGACGGTTGGCGATCACCGGAGGAACCGGTTACATGCAGAACATGATGCTTTCATCTTCTTTTTTCTTCGGTTTCTCCGACGAAGCCAACGGTGAAACCGAAGGCGGCGAGGTGCGAGATAACTGAGGATAGAGAATGAGACGTGGGGAACGGCCAATGGGAAGTGATTCACTGTGATTGTTGTGGCATACTAAACAAAAATTGAAACACGTGGATCGCAGTTAAACTACTCCGGAAAGCGCACTTTACGTAAAAGGGGCTTGTGGGGGATCTCCTGAATCCTGATCCCCCAAAATAAAGGTAGTTGTACTTGTACCTCTACCTCTACCCACCATTACTTTATTGAAGAAATCACTCGCTCATATATATATATATATATAAACTCCTAAAATTTGCAGAAAATTCAAAAAATAATTTCTTAACCATCATATGATCTACTAATTAAAGTAGATCGGTATTGCCCATATAATGAAAGCAGCCAACTGCTTATTGATCTTTGGTCTAACCAACCTTCTATTTTGAGCAAAAAATTATCATAAACCTGTAAAAAGCATGGAAAATATTATTTAGGACTGCCTCAACGTAGATGGTTGAGTTGATTGTGTTGCTTTCTAGTGTAACATTTGAACAGAAATGTAAAATCAAAATATTAGGGCTTAAAAAATATTAAAACAAACTCAAAATACTAAAAATTGACCTAAATTATTTTTAAAATAGGTCATAATAGAGACTCAAACAATGTTCAAAATACTACAAATAGACCCAATACATACCTAACATGTGAATAGCGAATAATAACAGTAATAATTGCGCGGATGCGATTAGTTAAAAACATTGTATGAATGCGTGGATATCTAAAAATGATATCATTATTTTACTGATGCGGTTGCAGATTTTACAAACAACCGTATCCAGTTGCATGTACACTCATTTACTAAAAACAAGCAAATCTTATATAATAATTAAGGAATTTGAGTTAAAAAGTACGTAATAATCTACTCATATGGTAACGTACTAACGTTAATAGGATCAAAAAGTTACAAACATTTTAGCCAATCATTTAATTTGGAAATAATGGTTAATATATAAAGAACAATAGTGCTACATATCATATTTTTTATTTCACAACTATTTCTTAATGTTAATGGGTCAGTCACAATCAACTCTTATTTTTAAATTTTAACAAATATTAATCTAAAAATTAGTTAGAACTGACACACTAGCATAATGAGATAATTGTATGATAAAAATATAGTTCATTCGATAAAGAGAAATGATAAGCATTTAAATGATAGTATTTAGCCCCCTTCAACCCAATGATACGCTAATTTGGAGATGTACAAACAAAGGCATTTTCTCTGTTAAGAATGCTTATTGCATGGAAAAGGACCTGCAATTACTTCAGAAGTAAGAGAGCTCTTGTCCACAAGGGGGCTCATCTATTTGAAAGGTTATTTAATTTGGAGCCTTAAGGTGCCAAATGTTACCAAAATGTTTCTTTGGAAAATATGCAATAATTATGAGAGTTGTGGGGGATAATTTGTTTCATATTTTATGGAGTTGCCCTTCTGCAAGGGATGATGGGGAGTAGGTCCTCGAAAGATACAGAAAGGTTGCGATAGATGGAGTAGCTTCACATGTACTTGTTCTTGAAGAAATGAAGGGGTGCTGTGATTTGGAAGATTTTGAGCTCCTGACAGTAATAGCATGACACATTTGGCTACGAAGGAACTCGTTTGTCCATGGAGGAGTTTTTTCCCACCCTCACCAACTGCTGAGGGAGGCCATGTTAGACGCGCGGGTCAATGCTTTTGGGGTTGGTGGATCGTGAGGCCTAGCTCATCAGTGAATCAGACAACTAGCTAGTTGGCTAGTTTGAAGGCACCCCCAGCAGGAGTTATCAAAATCAACTGCGATGCTGCAGTTGATCATAAGAAGGGGCGTATTGGCTTTGGTATTATTGTTGGGGATAGTGAAGACTTTGTGTAGGCAGCTCGCAACACCGCGTGGGAAATTATCGTGGATCCTAATACGGTGGAGGCAGGAGCTGCTTTACATGTTGTGTTATTAATTTATTAAGGAAGAGGGGTTTTTTTATATCATTTTGGAGGGCGATACTTTCCAAATAGTCAACAGCTTAATTAATCCGAATTTTTCTTTATGTAGTTGATTTGGACACCTTTTAGATGGCATCAAAACAGAATTGCAATCTTTTTGGTCCTCTAGTGTAGTCCATATGAAACGAGAGGGAAATTCAGCAACACATGTTTTAACCAAAGCAGTTGTAACTCATGTCATAAATTTTATTTGGTCGGAAGAAATTTCACCAAACATTTATGATATTGTTTGTAAGGAAATGGTTGTCCCTAGTTTTTAACCTTTCATTTTTTTTTCTTAAGATTATTAATTAGAATTGTGTTTTTGTTATAAATAAATAAATAAATAATAACAATAATAATAATTGCTTTTGTTTTTTTGCTAGATAACAAGAAAACAAACTTAAAAAACATTATCAGACGAAGCCGTAGCTTCTAGCATTACCCTATAAAGAAATGAATCTCGTAGAATATTTTAAAATTTCTAAGAAATCTTTCATGTCAAAATCAACGATAGAGAAAGCATATATTATATATATGATAGAGTCAAAGACTCAAAATCCTAAAATGCGTTCCACGGAGGCAAACTTTATGGCGGGCATTTGGGAGAACATGCGGGGTCAATGGGGTAATGAGGCGGACAACGGAAGATGGAGGTGATCGCTTACCGCAAAGGGCCAGTTGTGAATCACGTGATGGTGGCGTTCTGTACGTTCATAATTATTAAATCCAAAGCAATGGCCTCGTTTAATAACCTCCGTTCCCTCCCCTCTCTTCCGTGGGAATTGTTTTGTTGAGTGAAAAGTTAAAAATAATTGATGTGATATAAAGTATAAAGAATTTATATGAAAAAGTGAAAAAAAAAAAAAAAAAAAAAAAATTGTAATGTAGTGAATTTTTTTATTTACATAATAATAAAAAATTATTGATGTGATATAAAAATTAAAAAATGTTAAGAATATTTTGAAGTTGATATTTTTTGGGAGAGGTGAAAATAGGGGGAGGGGAGAGGGTTATTAAACGGGGCTACTTTCTCCTTGTTGACCTTTTGGTTAGAGTACTCACATCGGATTAGCCATTTTCTCCATTTGGCTAGAATATCTTAACTTTTGCTTAAAATTCACCTCCATCAGCTTATGTAAAGGAAAGCTAAAATGGCGTTGGTTAAGATCTGTGAACAGTCCAACGCCACATGAGGCATTGCACTGTACACAAATCTACTTATATTTTATTGTTTTTTTTTTTTTTTTTTTTTTTTTTTTTTTTACTTTCTTCCGTTCTCTCTCTCTCTCTCTCTCTCTCTAATATTCTTTCTTCTTCTTCTTCTCTGCCCGCGTTCGTCTCTGGATTTTCTTCTCCTGCGGAGGTTGGACTTGGCCTTGTCGTACATGTGAGCGGCAGCTTCGGGATTCCAATGGGGGAGACGCCTCCCCTCCTTCTGCTCAATTGACGACACGATATGCCACACCGCGCGCCACGACGACACGATGGGCCACGAACATCAAGTTCCACTCCTCCACGTTCAATTCCACCGCCGAGGTCGAGCCCATCACCAGCTTCTTCATGTACTTCACCATCTCCCTAGTACTGCTCGGCTTACTCCACTAGCTTCCTTGATCCCTGGTCAGTGAGGAAGCCATTGGAGGCTTTGGAGTGAACACACACAGAGCGAGAGTGAAAGAGAGAGAGAGACAAAGAAAGAGAGAGCAGCGGAAAGGTCAAAGACTCAAAAGGAGAGTCCGGAAATTTCTGTGCAGAACACGTGGGTGAGTGGAGTTCGGAAATTTCTAGAGGTGTAGAACTCGTGGGGCAGAGTGGAGAGAGGTTTTTAACAAAGAAAATAATAATAATAATAATAATAAATAAAAAGAATAAAATTGATTATTTTAATAATATATATATAAATTTAAATAATCGGATGGATGATAGCTTTAAAGGTGATTATCTAAAGATTCTAAACTAGTAAAAAATAGGTTTTGATTATGTAAAATAGATTGAAGTTTATATCATCCGATGGGATGCTCTTAAACACCTTTTGGGTTAAAAAGAGTGGTGTTTGGTTTACCTTCATTTTGCACCTTTTTAAAGAATGGTCCACGGTTTGGTAAATATATTTATGGAGTATTTTATTTTTTTAATAGTAATAAAATGTGATTGATGTAATTTAAAGTATGGAAAAGTTTGTAATTTTTTATATTAGAAAGTGAAAAAATTTTGTTTTATAGTAGTTTTTTTTTTTTTTTTTTGAATAGTAATAAAAAATTATTTATGTGATATAAAAAGTAAAAAAAAAAAATTGATATGTTTTGAATTTGACTTTTTTTTTTTTTTTTTTTAAAGAAAAGTGAAAAAAAGGGGAGAAAAATAAAGTTGTTTGTCAAACGATGAAAACGGTGTTTGGGTCGAGATCTTCAATGCAGGATTCCGAGCAATTGCATATTCCTGTAATTAGACAACAATTATGAGACGTTTTTGATAAAATTCTCCTACTCTAATTGGAATTCATCTGTCTAAATAGGTCCAATACCCGCTCAAGCAATACAATCCCTCGGAAGCCTCTCAGGATTGCAAGGAATTGCACTAATCCAGACAAAAAGATTATAAGGACCCATACATCGAGCTGCAGATCTTGTTTAACCATTGGTAAGCAATATAATAGTTAGCATTGTAAAAAAATTAATATCTCTAAAAATCTAAAAAATATCCTAAACCACTTCCATAATATATTTGTTTGAACCAGTCGACCTTTTTTTTTTTTTTTTTTTTTTACTATTTATTTTCGCCACGTAGCTCCAACTTGTGTCACAAACTTTCCCTCACCAAAAGGAGCAAAGTCAACTCTTCCCATGGTTGTCGAAAAACCAAGCACTACTAATAAAGTAAAATAAGATGGCGTAACCGCGTGGGCCACTTATGAATGCTTGCAGGGCATTTCTTCAGCAAAATAAGATGTTCACCTAACTCTACTTACCATAAAAAAAGAAGAAGAAGAGATTTTCACCTTTCCAAGAAGATTTACAAGCAGTTATATTAGTTCTTCAACAACTTAGTATATTCTATTATATATAATATTATCGACTCCATCTTAACTGATTCATCATGGTCAACTCAAAAAGTCAATAGAAATACAAATTTTTGTGCTCACTCTGTGGCGTATTGGGCCGTAACCAAATTCAACTTTAGCAGCATTCCCATCTATCCTCCTCCTATCCCCTCTATCTCAATTGTCGGCAGTAAAGATCCTCCGTAGGCTTGTTTAGATCTAGATTTAGCTTCATAGTTTAATTAGTTTATATATGTTTTATTTTAGCTTTAGCTTTCGTGTAATTTCATATGTATTTATTAAAAAAATAATAATAATAAAAGAAAAGAAAAATAAAAAGATAACGAAGCGAGAGACTAAACTTAGGTAATGTTAAAAATACTCTAGGAAATCTTCTATATTTTTTTTTTTCTCAACAATCTAGATTAATTCAAAGCTTTTCACGAGAAAGAGACAGTAAAATTAAATTTGAATCATTAAAAAAAACTATAGAATCTCTTCTAATTTGCCTAAACCAAATTCATATTCCAGCCGCTAATTCACCTAATGAGAGCCTAGTCCTCTTGGGAACAAAATTGGCCTGTCCTTCATGGATTGAAATGGGAACCCTTTTGCTTTTTCCTTTTTGACTGGAAGCTTCCAAAAGAACATTGCAGTCAAGGAAAGAGCGCTAATAAAGGTACTACAACTTTTATTAAAAGTTTCTAATAAATTGATTTGACGACTCGCATATCACTGAGCATCCTCATTAGCCTCTTCAAAATTTCACTAAACTTTAGTGAAAAAATCAACCTTTTTGAGTTTAATTATCACTTTTAAAAAGTCTCTTACATTAAACTCTTTAAATATTTCTCTATTTTAATTAAATATTATTTTTTTATTGGTTTTGGATCAACTACTTTAACTGTCTTGGACATCAAAATTGCACCGACAACCAACCAACTCCCTTCATCCAACGTCCAACATGTATTCTTCAACAACCACCCATCTCCCTGTAAAGGGGATCTATAGATCACCAGCCCAGAACCCAAATTTACGGCACATAAATTCAACGAAAAGGTAGAGGAGGGTTGAATAAGCTTCGAAGTGGCTTAGAAAGATCTCAAAGGCTCTCTTTTCAATTGGGTTTTCGAAATTCCGTCTGTGAGAGTTCTCAAAAGTCGCCAATTCAAGTACTCAACCATTGTTTTTTCTGGAATGGGTTGATTTGGGTCTTGCCTTTTGGATCCGTGTTCAGAAATTTGGGAAAGTTTGTACACTTCGTGGTGGAAATCTTGGTATACTGTTTTTATTTTTTTATTCATTTGAGTTTTTGTTGCTGCAAGTTTCAATGGTAGCTCTTCCCAATGAGCTATTCATCAGTTGTGCATTTTCTGCTCATTACAGGCAACAGAAGAAACTGGTACAGAGGAACCCAAGTGGAGTTGTGCCGATCTGGGTCTAGATTAATTCCTGGTTATACAGCACCTAAGTGAAGTTCTGGAAGAAGATCCTAGGAGTGCCGTTAATGGACTCTCGCAGTGCTGTATAGCAGAGAGAGCGAGACAGAGGAGGAGAGACAGACGAAGGAAAAGTGAGATGGGCGGGAAGTAAAAATGAAATAATATTTTAACGAATAGCGTGAGAAAATCTGGGGTTAAATTTGGTGAGAGATTCTGACAAAAATTAGTTTAGAGAAATTTTAGTGAGCTCAATGCATAAGGTTTTTTGAGAAGTTTCTCCAATATTTAGTGAAAAATTCAAACTAAAGAGGCCAATGAGGATGCTCTTATCATGTCAACTAATACACAACTAAATTTACTTATCAAATTTTGTTGCTTAATTAATTTTCTTCACTCATATAACACACATGTGGACTGACACAAGGTAAAAAAGTAACCCACAAGGTATAGAGCTCTTACCTATATAGCATATGCGAAAGTCACGGACCAATTGCAAAAACACACAAAGACATGGCAATATACAGATGGGGGCAGAAAATTTTCACTACCATATAGCTGTAGGTTTAGCCATGCAATGCATTGCTCGATGTTTGTTGGAACTAGGAAGTGTCAAAAACATGTTGCACGTCCTGATGTCCTAAAAATAATATTAACAGACAAGGGCTTTGAAGTTTTTACCATTGATGTGCTTTTCAAAAATAGGCTCCGGCGTGCTGTTTCTCACCTCCCAATGCGAACTGCAAGCAAATGGCTTGGAATAATTCACAGCTGCTCATAATTGCCAGGGCAAGATGACTGTTGCAACTTGAAAGTTCTATATTTGTCCCCAAAATGTGTATATACAAACGAAAGGTCTTAGAAAATTAGGGGAATGCTTCCAGTTGGGAACGCTCACAACGTTGAAAATTAGGCCACCGCATGGTTGCAATTGCTGCCTCTGTGACTTGATATCGGAGGAGCCGCCCTTATCGTCAAACTTTGAATAAAGGCTATCATCTATACATAAAAGAATTCTCTTAGAATTTAGAAATCAAGTCCGCAAGCAAAATAAGCACAAAATTTGAAACAATAAGTATACAGATCACGTATAGAAATATTTAAATAAATAAGCAAAATAAAAAGGTAAGGAGCTTAAAATTGACGATTTTTTAGTTCATTTATATGGAAATGAAATCGGATTTCGTATAGCAGTTTGGAGTTAAATCCGGGGTGCTTTCATGCCCTTCTACTAATATTTTGATTCATCTGAATCATAGTCCATCTACCACCTTAAGCATCATTTTATGATTCATTTTCTTTTGTCCCATAAAAAAGAGTTAAGGCAGTTTGGACTGATAAGTGGTCACATCTAACCAACATATTGCAGTCTACACATTCACGCATAGATTCGTTCATTAGACCACCACATATAGCGGCGATATGGCAATCCATGTATGGGTGTAAAATCATAAATCTCAATTGATTAGACTAGCAAATGCAAAAAGAATGAACTGCTAGTCTTTGCTGTCAAAGACAACAAAGCACTCTGATAAGTAAACCCTAATATGCATCTTCATCATAATGTAAAATCTCTTACCGAGGCAAATCCGATGCACATAATACTGAATCCAGGGAAATTCAAGGGTGCCCGATCAGAGAGGAATAAAGCTGTAAGAACAATTTAATCTTGTCAGTTTTAATAATCGTTTGGGTATAAAGACTAAATTAAATTTCCAATCACCTGTTAGAGGAGAGAAAGCTAAGGGAGAAACAACATTGGCAAAGGAACATATGCCCGAAATGCACCCTTGAGCCATTCCCTAAAACAGAAGGGAACAAAAAGAAAAGAAAAGAAAAAGATTAGTCAGATGTAAAAAGCAGAATCAGTGCCAAAAAGAATTCATCTGCTGTAAACAAGATACTAATTAGAGTGCATACAGAGTGCAGAATTTTATTTTCAACTTTTTTTTTCTTCTAGTCAAATTTTTTATTGAGATCAAAATAGGTGTTAACATCTTGACGTCAGCATACAGTCAAACTGATGCCAATCAACCAAAATATTGGATTGCCCAGAAAAAAAGAAAAAAGAAAAAAAATGGGAGTAACTCTTCAATAAACTTACCTGTTCGCAGGACCCAACTTGTTTAGAAACGATGCTCCTCATCTGCAAATTTTAAGATAGTTTATTTAACAGACCATATCCAAGTAAATGTTATAGATTGGAAATAGAAAATGAAGACTCACACATGGATGTGAGAAAACAAACAATATGGAGAACATAGCAGCGACATAGGGGACCTATCAGCATTCAAAATGTCAGTCATACTACAACACAACCAAAGTCAGCTAAAGCATGTACCACATATAGTTTTAAAAAAATTAATTAATCTTCGAACAGATGATAGAACGCGTAAAAAGGAAGAAACTTGTATTGGCCACTGAAGTTGCAAAGAAGTACCCAGAAGGACCACGCAATGCTGTAAAGAAACATCTGCATTCAAGGCCATACATTGTTAAATGAGAACTTGATATGCATGCTATGTGTGAGTAGGAGACAATCAACTAACGACAGAAGTACTTATTGCTCAAGTCATTTTGGCATGTAAGGGAATTATGACAGAGACGCAAGGTGCTTACATGTGCACATCCAAAAAAGAGCCCTACTGAAAGCAGCTTCTCCTCTCCAAAAGCAGGAACCAATTTAGGCATGATAAGCAGCTGCATAATTGCTTTGATTTTTAGATTATTTTCATTTTGGCCATGCTTCAACTTTTCGATGGGAATAAAAGGAATTAAGGCTATGTTGGAAACAAAAGGAATGCAAATGACAATTAAACAAACCAATCTCTGACACACCTGTGATATTGTCCCTGCAATCCCAGAAATGACCATTAAGTCAGCAAACTGATCCTTGTTAAAGTGAAACCTGGCCTTTAAGTAATACTGCAAAAGAAATAATATCTTTAAGCTTGCAAATTTCAAGCAATAAGCTCAACAAACTAGTAACTTATACATACTGAAAGCACTGCAAAATGAAATGCAAACAAAATGACAGAACTTGAATTGGCTATTTCTAATACAATAAACTACCAAAAGTCCACTAGTTTAGAGCCACTATAACCTGCATAACTATACGAAAGTGTTGTGTCACAAATTATTCCAAAAACTTAAATTAATAAAAAAAATAGTGAATTTAATCATTTAATTAAACTTTGTCACTCCCCCTCACATATGGGCTTCAACTTTCTCTCTACAAGTGGGGCCAAGATGTGAAATATTTACTAAAATGGGGAGCAAAATTATGGAGTTAGGTTTTATGTCTAAGGTTTTGCTTCGATACCATGTTAAATCATCAGTTATCCAAAAACTTAAGTCGATAAAAAATGTTAAATTTAATAATTTAATTAATACTCTATTAAAATGAAATGTGCTTGTAATTCACAGAACTAGAGAAGTAAAGTACCATCATAGATGCATGAAGGCCAACATCTGCAAGATTGCTGAAAAACGCAACAATTGCAGCTTGGGAAAATGTTGAGCTGCAAATTAACTAAATATAATTACTTCAAAAGGCAACAGTGTATTAGGTAATTTATTTTCTAGGCATAATACTGTCTTTCTTTCCAAAAAATTAAAATTCGCGTACCTAGCCTTCAGCAAGCAGACCATATCCTCCAAAGAAGGCATTCTTTTGAATAGCTGCGTACTGTTACCATTCCTAGTTGATTCTCCATCTGGTTTAGTGATATACAGTTTCTCCTCTGAGATTATTGGAACGGAAAGACCGTCCTTTACAATCGAATCAGGGAGGAAAACCCTCGTGTACACCGCTGCAACGACCGCCACCGACGCCGCAACCTAACGACAAGTCGTCTAATATATTTTTAAGGACCTTTCGTATAAATTACACGATCTATTTTTTAAGTTATTCATTCATAGAGAAAGAAAGAGAACCTGGAAAGTAGAGGACGTGGAGAGAAAACGAGTGGATAGGGTTCCGCAGACGAATGCAGAGGATCCGATCCCCGACAGAACTCCGAACGCCGATGCTCGTTGCCACTCCGGAACATTATCTGCCTGCAAACAAAATTCAAAACGACTTCGTATTTGATATTTGAAGCTACACAAGACAATGTGGAGGGAAAATGAAAGCAACCGTTAAATTAGGCAACAAAAAATATAGGCAGGGACGGGCCAGAACGGGCCTTTTTATATTTGTTGGGCCTTTAAAAGATGTATATGGGTCTATCATAATCAAAATTGAGCTTCGGATCCAAATAAGAGCAAGTGATTGGCGTGGGGTTGTATACATACACATGTCAAATATTGTAAAAAAATTATAGTTGAGTTGTAATATGTAGCAGTATTCAAATTTCAAATTGTAAAATATGATAATTATTAAAGCAAGTAAATATCATATTGGTAATTTTTATTTTTATTTTAAATAAGTACAATGGAAAAAAGAAAGAAAAAAACAAAACTAGGAAACTTCATAGGAGGAGGGAGAATCTTTTCCAATACAGGAAGGAAAAGAACTAGATAAAAGGGAAATGATTGGAATGCAACCAGAATAAATTATGGTTGCGGTCCAATTTTTAACATGATGAGCACAAAAGTTTGCACTTCAGTTAACTTTACTAGATGTCCAGCTAGTAATTAGAGGGAGTATGAAATGGATAACAGAAATAATGGAAGCAATTCGAGTAGCTAAAAGAGCTGCAAGAGCCTCGCCATAAAGGGGAGAACAAGGAGAACTGATTAGAGAGATAAACTCTAAAATCCCTGCAGACTGCAACTTTAGCAGAAAAATTCTCTCTAATTTTAGTTTCATAATTGATCTTAAAATAAGAAGACGAAGGAAATTGCCATACTTCAGATCGAAGAAATGGCCAGTTTTTGATAATGCATATTGGTAAAATTGATAGATCCATATCAAGATATATAATCTCCATTTCATCATATCCCAATATTTTGCCAACCAAAAAGAAAGTGATTATGAGTCGAAGTTGAAGTACTTGTGGGGCTGATTGAGAAACAATTGAGATCGAGAAATATTTACCACATAAGCGAGGGCGAGGCAGTGAACGCTTCCTTCACAAACCATTGCAGTGAGTGTCTTGAGGACGTAGTATAGATAGAAGAAATTCCTCTCCCTGCTGTACGCCAATACGCCTGTAACCAAATTCTATCATTTTAATTCAAATATTCTCCCAGATTTGGATTAAAGTAAGATTCAGCATTAATGGTCGTCGTTTTAGTTGCAGACCCGGCCCCGAAGTCATTTGTGGAATAAATTAAGAGTAATGCTAAAAAATTATTTATATATTTCATTATTATCCTATTATGATGAATTGCCAGTGTCACTCAATTTAAACTGTCTCGTCTATATAATACCTACTACGTTTACTATATATATTTATTATTTTTTCAAGAAAAAGAATTATACTTTAAATGGGTCCGCCGTCAGCTGTATTGCTTTAGAAATAACAAGTTAGCATCTGTCTGACTGCAACCTTATTGCTCCCGTTAATTGGATAATCCAACTGGAAAATACCAAAATATAAAGATAGGACTATAAACTTTATTCTTCTATTCCTTTTTTTCAAAGAGTAAAGTGCTTCTTCTTCTTTTTTCTTTTGACTTCATCGTCTTATAAAAGCTTAAAATGTTCGAATTTAGTTTTAGCAGATTTTACATCTCAAATGGTGGTGTCCTGGCCGGCCTTAGTATAATTTTGAAATTAATGTGTCAATAATTATAGTAATTTATCCTTTCGAGAATGATTGGCTATTGGCCTGGGGACTACTCGATCAGTACTTATACCAATCGATTACAAAGGAAATCAAATAGAACCTCTTATATATGCTTTTTCGAATTTTGTGTTTTAGACCTAAGTTTTTAATTTGGCCAATTTAATACGTGAGTTAACAAAAACTTTAAATCTAAAAAACATCTAGGCATTTTTCGATCTCTCAAATAAATAACCTAATACCCTGAAAAGACTATTATATCATTATCTATAGTTAAAAACTTAAAACAATAGTCTTTTACACTATTTTTATTATTTATTTAAGGAAAAAAGAAATGGTTACATGTTTTAGATTTAAAATATATTTGTAAATTCAGATATTAAATAGGCTAAATTGAAAAGTCAAGTCTAAAGCGTGAAATTTAAAAAAGCACAAAAGATCGAGTTTTAGAATATTTTCCCTAAAATTCAGCAGCTTACCTCACTTTACTTTCGACTTAATTAATATAGACTTACAAATTAAAAAAAGAGAATTTTTTTTTTTTTTTTTTTTTGGGGGTGGGGGGGTCTCCCCAGCCTCCCCTCGTTTTTTTCCGCGTCGTTGTGATTGGGTTTCAGGCAGCAAAACAAATCCCAGTCCATTTATGGGAGGACAAGATAAAAGTAGGTAATGCATACATACCCAGGGGAATAATGGTGAGAGTCATTGGGACTGCAAGCAAAGCTTTCCGACCATACTTGTCAGAGAGATTTCCAACCATAGGCATCGTCACCAGTGTTCCGAGCCCTATGATCTGCATAAATCACACGTGTTTGCTTTCGTTATAAACAAGTGTTGATCCTCCATTAATGCTTGTTGGTAAGGTTTCCTACTCTAGGACAAGCACAAGGAACCCTATAAGAGTGGCATGCTACTTAATTGCATACGAAATAACTATTATTCATGCACAACCCTAATCACCACAAACAATTAAATAAGTCAGAATCGACAATGATAGAATTTTTTTTTTTTTTTTAAAAGGTAAAGAGAATGCATACATACATGATACATTATACTACTAGCTCGGCCAATAAACTTGTGTTGTGGGCGAAAAAGAATTAGGATCGATCCTACTAGCTAGTAGAGTGTAGAGTGTTCGAATTTTATTTAGCTACAAAAGAAGGGGAGAAAGGGTTGTAGGATTCAAATTTTTAGCAATTTGATGCTTGAATTGTAATAAATGTGAGAAGGTTTATATGGAGCCTATTTATCCGAGCAGAGACGAGCTGTCTGAGAACTGTTCAGATAGATAGATCCATAAGAACTCTTTTACATTTTTTTGAATTATAAGCAATTCAAACAACAAAATTATTGAAAATCTCTATCTCAAATTATGGAACTTATTTGTTCCAAACAACATAAGGTTTGGAGCCCATTTATTTGAAATAAGTGAACCCACAACTTAACTTATTTCCGTCGATGCAATTCAAACACCTCAATTGTAAAATCCCAATTTTTGGTTTTTAGGATTTTAGGCATAGAAGGCCAATGACATCCTGTGATTTGTTGGATATGGGGGGAAAAAAAAATCAGACGAATAGCAAGTGAGATGATAAAGATAATCCGGGTTTAGTGGAAAGAGAAGTATGCGCACGAAACGCATTTTCAGTTCGTGGGTCCTCGAATACGGCATTCCCCGCTGAACTGATAGGAAATATCTCTACATGAGAGAGAGAGAGAGAGAGGGAGAGAGAGAGATTATCATAAGGAATGCCTTCTTCTTTTTGTTTTTGTTTATTGGTTTTTTCAATTTCTTTTTCCTTGCGACAGAGGACAATATTGATAAAGAAAGATGCAATACTGGAAAAACTGGAGCAAGAAAGGGTATACAGAAAATACCGCCTGTTGAAATCCGGTGAGATAAATGGCTAGTGAGCACTTGTCTTTTCCGGGACAAATCGCCGACATGGTAACATCAGTGATAGCTGGGATCACCATGAACATGGAGAAGTTATAGAGAAACACTGTCACGAAGAGGTAGTGGTTCAACCCTGACAGCTCTTCCATGATCCCTCTCCCTCTCCCTCTCCCTCGAAACTTTTGAACAAAAATCAAAAGAAATTTGAAAGGACAACCGAGTGATGGCCACTGGCCAGCCACCCTCTGAAGGCTGAAGCTACGAGTGACATTAAAGAAAGTGTTGAGACTTAATTAAGTGCGTCCTTTACTATATATAACTTACCGAAAAACGGCAGACATTACATATATAACCCTAGAAAAGGTGTTGAGTTTAAAACTTTAATTTGGACTATACGTGTCATCTAAGTTTGCTTGTGTACGCATGTTTCAGTTTAATTGGTTACCGTAAAATTGATCGAGTGACATCATGAGATTGATACTGTGGCAGAAGCAATTGAAATATTAAAAAATGAGTTGCATATTTGCGTACGCATATTTTATACAATTTATATAGGGTGTGTACAAATATTATTTTTCATTAAAAAATAAAGAACAGAGAAATTGGAAGAAAGGAGAATGATAAATTTTTTTTTTTTTTTTTTAAAAAAATGAAACATGTAATTGGTAAGTGACCAGTGCTCAACTGTAGCAGCACAACAATTTTTATCTAAAATAGTTAGTCGGATGTGGGTGATTTTTGACCCAAATTTACATTTTAACTAGCTAAAATAATTACCTTTGTCTAACTGTGTGTGAATGTTCTGACTGGCTTGGTTTTAAAACTTGTGGCTTAAAAAAATATCAAATTAAGCGTTTGATAATATTTGTTATTTGAAAAAATAGTATTTTAAACTATTTTTAAAATTGTGCATTTTAAAACTGCACCCATTCTTGGTTGCGTGAAAATATGAATTTTTTCAAGCTTTTAAGCTGCAACTTTTTATTTTTTTTTTAAACCCACTGCCAAATAAAATATTTTCTACAATCTTTTTTAAAAAATACACCAAACTCGCTTAGGGAATAAGCTTTGATCCCCCTTTGATCAGCCAAAACCAAGAATTCGACCAAATTCCGTACGGTAGGGTCCAATTAGCGAATTCTTTAGCAAGTGGCCAATGTATCCTAGGCATTACCCAAAGCTAAAAGCACCTTTTTCAGTGTTTCTGTGCGTTTTTCACAATAGATGATACTCAGATCCGTGTGAATCTAACAATGAAGCTCTCCCTGGCCTCATCACTGCCGGCAAAATTCTTCTATCCATGGAAAATAAAATTAAATTGGGTTTCGGTGATCAGCCTCTACTCTAGAGTTAAAACTCAATTATGTAAAGATAGTAAGAGAAAATAAAATAAAAATAAAAAACCAATTATTATTATAAATTTTTTTTCTTCTACTTCATTTGTTTTTCTATTTTCTGTGCTTGTGAGAAGCCGACCAAAAGAGATGAGCAAAATAAAAATGGTTTGGGTGCATTTTTGTTAGGGTGGCCAAACAACCTAAAGGGGTGGATTGGCCACTCCACCACCTGCTCCTAATTCTCATCATGAGTTTAGAGGTGACTGCAACCAGCCCTGTGTGGTCGCAGCCTGCCATCTTTGGGTGGCCAGGAGAATTGCACCCCAAAGACCCAAACCACTTTTCAATTTTTTTTCATGCCAGCGGTATACATTGCATCGAATCTAAATATGTGGTTCAAAACTTGCTTCGATGGGTGAATTTCATCGTAACCCTTTCTCAATTGTCTGTTTGAATTGCCGCTCAATTGTGTGTTCGAATTGAGACATGTTACATGCACATCACTTGTATATCTTTTGTACATCATTTTTTTTAAATTTACCATTAGATTTATAGAACCCACATGTAAATTCTTGTGGGTTCTATAAATTTAATGGTTGATTCAAAAAAGCGATGTACAAAAAATGTACAAGTGATATGTAAAAGTCATTTCTCGTTCGAATTTGCCAAAAGTTTTCGGGAGATGACTTGTCTTCTAAACTATTAAGTAAATAAATAATAATTGATTAGCACCTAAATATATAACTTTTCACCACCTTACCTAAATGATAAGGTGATCCCTCACTTTAATTTATTTTTAAAAAATAAAAAAATTAAGAAAATAGTGAGAGACTATTTTATCGCATAGACAAAGTGGTAAAAAATTGTATATTCTAATAAATAGACCTCGATTTAATCCATAGGGGTGGGAACCGTACGTGGGCGCCACAGTGGTCAGTGGGCCAAAGTTGTAGATGCCGTTTTCTTATCGTGACCAGGTCGGTAACGGTCGACAAAAGACAACTTGGATTTTTGTGAAAAAAAAGGATGGACGTACATTACACAAACCGCAGTTTACATTTCACCACAAAAAAAGGTAGTAAATTAAAGTTAAACAGAGACTGTGGGTCAGCCGCGCGAGTTGGAAGTTTGTGTAAATGCTTAGAAACGAAGGAGCCGAGAAGGAAACCTCGTGAAGCTGAAGAGAAGTTTCGTTAAATGAGAGAGAGAGAGAGAGAGAGAGAGAGAGAAATGAAGTTGATTGATTTGATGATGATTAGGATTAGATTTTATACATTTAGTTGTGTTTATGTTATTGCATAATAAATATATTCTTACATTATTCAAAATTTTAAACAACGAAATACTAAGTACAAATGCAACAAAATAAAACATTTGTCATAAAAATAGATTTGCGAAGCCTATTTCTAGTGACAAAAGTTCAGAAATTTGATCAAGGAAAATGATTAAGATTATATTTTATATATTAAATAGTATTTATGTTGCCACATAATGAATATATTTTTACATCACAATGTACAGAATTAACAAATGCAACAAAAAAAAAATATTTACTCTAAAATGGATTCGAGACGTCAAGAACCCTATTTCTAGTAATGCATGAAGTTTAGAAATTTGATTAAGGGAAATCAAAATTTATTTTGAGACTTTTTTAAAATAACTTGAATTTAAAGGTTTTGAAGTGGAGTCACTACTAAGACAATCTCAAAAATATCCTTTAATTTTTTTTTTTTTCAAATTTTTGTTAAAAAATATTCCAACCCAGTTTAAATTAAGGAAAACTTTATCCATTGATTAATGAACTCACAAAACACAATATTGTCTAGGGCCTCTTACTTTCAATGGAAGAAATTAAAACAGAATAGAATTAAGCAACCTATCGTAATAAAATTGCCAGAGAACATGTATAATAATGTAAAGAAGCATGCATTTGGCTACTGATCTGGTATATATATATCTAGAATAAGTTAACAAGGTAGTGGGAATGAAAAGGCTAGTAAATAGTAATTAAATAAATGAAGCTTGGGTAAAAGAACTTACCGCTTGCTGAAATCCAGTCAGGTAAATGGCGAGTGAGCATTCATCTCTTCCGGGACAAAGTGCGGACATTGTTACGTCGGTGATGGCTGGAATCACCATGAATGTAGAGAAGTTATGTAGAAAGATTGTCATGAAGAGGTGGCTCAACCCTGAGAACTTTTCCATCTCTCTCTCTCTCTCTCGGCTAAAGCTAAAGAGCCAAGCTTCGGAATATAGCAAGAAGAAACACTCAAAGCAGGAAAGGAGGTGGATTTAAAAAGAAACAGTGCAGTTCGTATTAATTGCATGTCAATTGCGCTAATGTAGGGGTGCTCGCAGTACGGTGACACTGTGACAGTACAAGTTGATTTAGGAAATGAATGACCAACAACAACCCAGACGATCTTGTAATGAGGCGGTCGGCCTCTGGCCCACCGAAAGTCGATTCGGTAATTTCTCCGCAATATACAGGTTCGTGATATCGGGGACTGTCACTCTAGCCGCAAAAGTGAAGAAAGCACGAAGGTCAAGGTCCAAGGATGCGTAGCTTGTAGTTCATGCAAGGATAAAGCCTCAAAGTTACATTTTGGGCCCATTTTAACGCGTGTAGGACTTAATTACGCTTTAAGGCGTGCAAGCTTGATCTACGCCGACTTGGGTAGGTTATTTGAAAGGGCTACTTTACCCGGCCCAATAATTTGAAACTGGGTTCGGCCCGTAGATATAGAACATTGTTGGGCACATCGAGTAATTGGGCTACACCCTTTGATTTTTTATTTTTTATTTTATTTTTTTTAATTTTAATGTAAATTTTTTACTCCAACCCAATTTATTATGTTTGGTGTCATTTTTTTACACATTTTTTGTCCATCTCTTTTATAAATCCGTCATTAGATATGACAGAAATGGCTAATGAATAGGTGACATTGACAATCTCAAAAATTTTGACGGGATAAATTATAAATTTTTAAACATTAGAGCCAAAATCGAAAAAAAGGTGTAACTTGGAAGGTTAAATGTATTTTTCCCAAGGTTTTATAAGCTGTGTTTTATAGAAAATATTTTAAGGACTACATAATAGTCCAACTAATGATGGTTTCATGAAAATAATTATTTTTTTAAAAAATGAGGTAATTTTTTTATACAAACTCATATCTTCTCATTATCCCCCAAATGTAACATAGCTTTTAAAATTATCATTGAATCAAAATTTAATTTATTATATACTATTAAATGCTTTAAAGGTGTTTCACATGTTAAAATGTTCTAAAAATGAGTACGTATGACTTATGACCATCTATGAAAGAGGAGTTCCAAACAAAGAAAATGTCCATTTAATGAAAGTTTTTGTAACATTCTAGACCGTTAGAGCTAGATTTGTCTATTTACTTATTTAGAGACGCAAAGATTCATAAGGTCTGCCAGATAATTTAACTAACATGCTGAATTATTAAAGTAAAAGAAAATAGTTTTAAGGGTTAGATACCTTTTTGGAACCTGTGGTTTGAAAATTTTGTTTTTTGGTACCTGATTAGTTTTATTTTTCTTCATAGATGGTACCTAGGTTTTGAAAAAAGACGAAACTGGTACTTCCATTTATTTTTTCGTCCAATATTTAAAGGTCTGCCACATGTTAACCAATGAGGGTTGACACGTGGTACAATATAAAAAAAAATAATAATAAAACTTTAAAAATAAAAACATTAAAAACCTTTAAAAAAATTAAAAGAAGAAAAAGAAAAATGAGTGGCTGAGATGACTTTAGTAAGAGGCCATAATGTTAAGGCTCTTAATAAGAGAGAACTTAATTTGCATTCGCATATTCCTTTTGTATGTTATGACTTTAGTAAACGCCTTAAGGCATGTATAGAAAACTGTTATGAATATCCAAATTATGTTATGAAAATTTAAACGTACTTGATTTTATGCTTCCGTAAAAGATTTTATCATGTCATGCTTCATAGTAGTGTACGGGTGAAAATGCGGCGGTGGTTGCGGTTGCTAGCAAATTCGGCAAACATAAACATAAACATAAAATATATATGAAATTCAAAACATAAATCAAGTCTAAATGTAACACATTCAAAATTGGAGTGGATGTTGGTGGCAACGGATATATGGCACACCATGAATCCAAATATATATTGTATATATATAAATTAAATGACATAAAAAGAAGAGAGAGGGAGGGAGGGAGGGAGGGAGAGAGGGAACTACATAAGAGATCTAGCTAGAATTGGTGCTCAAGGTTACCAGCTAACGAATGCATTTCACTACGCATCCTTCAAGGCATCTTTTGTAGCATTTAGAATCGATGGTCATGACACTATGAGAAACAAATTCTAGGCATTCTACGCCGCAATCTTCAACGCAGTTTGCGTAGCATATAATATGTAGCTTCGCAAACATTGATGAAGAATCTGGAAGAGCTGAAGGGATGAGGTGCTGATCAGGGAGAACATTGGCTTCCACTGCAGCTCGCACAAACATTGTTAACACTATCATCATCACCACAACTCTTGTCATTGTTGTCAAACCATTTCCAACCATATCTTTGAACTTCCCCTCGATTGAAAGTTGAATACCAAACCAGACTTTGAATCTGATCATACTTACATAGTGTCAAGCTAGATTGATTCATTAATTACTATAAATCAATAGCTATTTAGGAGTCAGTAGGAGTATCCGAAAGATCACAATTTATGATTCGAAAAGACGGATATAAAAGTCGTATTAGATTACTAAAATGCAACCAACACACTATAAATATTAAAAAAACAAGATATATATATATATATCGTCTATGTTTTGCTTGGAAGTAGTAGAAAGGTTGTATGATCCGCACCTAATTAACAAGTACAATAAAATATTTTTTTAAAAGTAATAAAATATTTATTCTTCTTAATTTCAAAGCGTTTAAGAAGATTCAACATATAAAATATATATAATATATAAGGGTATGCGAATTGAATGCGGTTAATAACCACATTTACATACTCTAAAATCATTATTTTTATTTGCATACACGAATAATAATTTTTGCTAACCGCAAGTCTGTTGGAAGTGAAATGGTGGGTGATTTCTGAGATTTTATTGTATTTTTCTTAGGTGATGTGATGTGCTTTTGCGCAAATCACTTTTTGATGGTTGGGGTTTCGGATTTTGAAGAGATGGAAGAGATAAAATCAATTGTACTGTTTTTGTTTTCTCTGAGGAACGTAAAATTTACTGTATATCTAGATTTTTCTCGCATGGTTGTTAGTGGTCGGTTGTGGATGAACAGTTCCCCCAATTTCCATTAATTTTAAACTTGAAAAGATTAATGATTTTTAGCTTAATTGGTAACTCCTGTAAGAATCGAATAGACATTATTCTTGGCCGGAACAGCTAGCTCCTCCTTCTATGATAATTTTAGATTTGTAGCAGCTATATTCAAAGACAACATTAGTTTAGATATACGAGACACTTAATGATCTTTTTGGGTATTGAATTTTTTAAAAGAGTAATGATTCACTACCACTTAAATATACAACTTTTCACCACCTTGTCTATGTGGCAATGTGATCCCCCACTTTAATTTATTTTTAAAAAATAAAAAAACTAAAAAAGTAGTGGGGGACCACCTTGCCACATAGGCAAGGTGGTAAAAAGTTGTATATTTAGGTGGTATTGAATCATTATTCTTTTTAAAATTAGAATTCAATTCTTATTTAATGTGCGAATTTCGAAGTTTAACAATATGAGATAAAATTTATTTTTTTTAAAAAAAATATGATTTGTTTTTTAAAAAAGTAGAGAAGAATCAGAATTCAACTCTATTCCCAAACAGACCATTAAACTAATAAATTATATTAACGTATGATTAATACATGAAAGATTTAGGAGAAGCATCCAAATTGAATTGGAAGAATTTCATATAACCCAAATCTATAAAGATAGTAACCAGTAAGAATATGTGAGAATAATATGTTTATTTTAATAATATTAAAGTACGTGCTTCTTATATGTTTAAAACTTGCATAAAAATTTTATATATCGGGTGAGAAGAAATTTTTTCAGCCCAACTTTTGAAAAAATAAACTCAAGCTGAAAAATAAATACGTATCAACCTTTGATAACCTCGTAAGAGTACTATGTTTCTAGCTTTCGGTAATTAACTATAAGATACTAGCGAGAAAAATCCGATAAGGTTAATCTAACTGATAAAAAAAAAAGAAAAAAAAAAGAAGAAGATAAGGTTAATCTAATCGCCTCAGTATTTTAGATTAAAGTAGCTATGTAAGAGTAAAGGTCTTTTTAGGTTTGTGATTTTAAATTGTACGATTTGAAAAAGTGATTTTTAAAAACCCAGTTAAGCGTTTGACAAAATCGCAGTTTGACCTTTAAAATCGCATAATAACCTTTTAAAATAGTGCGTTTCTAAAAAAGCACTACATTGCCTGCGATTTGAAAAAGCAGTTTTTTGAATTTTTCAATCGCAATTTTTTAAAAACGCAATTCCCAAACGTTTCATTTTCTACGATTTGGTTTAAAATTGCATTTTTTGCCTATGAAATTGCAATCTCAAACGTACCCTAAATGAAAGATTACAACATAAAAGTTATATGAAAGATCACAATGGTTGGAAAAGACGGATATAAAAGTCATATTAAAACTTAAATGTTAGAGGTATCAAATCTTTTACTAAGAGATGGGTACCAAGATGATGTTGAACTTATTCATTAGTACCCGCAGCTTTTCTTTTTATTAATTGTTTGACCATCTCCAATGAATAAACTCAACATCATCTTAATACCTATCTCTTTGAAAAAAAAATTGATACTCTAGCATTTCTCAACTAGAAATATTAAAAAAGGAGATACAAATCGTCAATGTTTTGCTTGGGAGTAGTAGAAATTTTATATGATCCACACCTAATTGAAAGAACAGTAAACTGATTCTACTGAATTTTGATGAGATGTCCAATCCCAGCCTACAAATATGATATCTACGAATTAAGATGAACATTACTATTGGATAGTTATTGGGGTACCTAAATAATCCCTTTAGGTAGTGGGTCTCAGGCATGAGATAAAGCTAGTAAGGCCCATATGATGGGTGACACTAAAAGCAATTTAGGCGCAACAACTCGGTACACAATGAATCTAAGAAGAATTAGGATCCTCTCCAATTAAGAAGAATTGGAGAGGAACCGATCATTTATACATAAGAGCATTTTTGTATTTTCACATCTATAAGAAGATGCGCCTTCTTAGCAATTCTTTGAGAATTAATTTGATTCCTTAACATGAAATTCACATAAAGCTCTCCATATGATGGGTGACACTAAAAGCAACCCAGGCACAACAACTTGGTACACTACGAGTCTAAGGAGCGCCTTCTTGCCAATTCTTTGAGAATTAGTTTGCTTCCTTAACATGAGATTCACAGAATTTGGTATAAGAGCATTCACAGTAAGCTCTCTAAAAGTAATGTTTAGCCAAATTTTGGCTAAAATTCATAAAAACCCTCCTTCATTAGAGCACTTGTAGTGAGCTCGTCAAAATTTCAGCAAATTTTGACTAAAAATACCACTTTTGTTATTTTAGCTACTTAGTTTTTAAGAGCTCTAAATATCAAACTCACCAAATATTCTCTACTTCAAAATAAATATTATTTTTTATTACCTTTTCAACTAACCTGCCTTTTCCGGATTGTTCCAGAATTCAAACCTCCCTATTCTTTCTCTTCTCTTCTCTCACGCACACTTCTATTATTTTCTTCTTTCTCTAATCCGATTCCTCTTCCTTCTTCGCTCTCCACACCGAGAGACAGTGCGATAGTGAACGAGAGAGAGAGATTGAGATCAAGGGAGAGACCACACCGGGAGAGATCAGACCCGAGAGATCGGGAGATAGAACCGGAGAAGATCCGACCGTCCAGAGGTGCCGATTTCCGGTGGGTTCCATGGATTGTCACCGGAGGAGCATGAGGCACGACGATCGGTGGCCTGTGGAATGATTTCCGGCGAAATCGCTCTGCAACCCGTGACCAATCGGAGCACATTTGTTAGGAGACCTGAGACTTAAGAGACCCAGCCTGATCGTGGAGGACCCGTAGCAATCTGACGAACCCAGAGACCCACGTCCATGGGTCGTCGGCCAAAACCCATCTCCGGTGGACGTGAGGTGATTTTCCGGTGAAAATCGTGGCAATTTCAGTGGGTTTCCGATGGGTGTTTTCCGGTAAGTTGAGAGATAACTTTTGGTGAATTTTTCTGTGATTAAACAGAAAATTCTTGATGTAATTTCTTGTGTTTTTTTATATGGATTATTATTGATTAATTTGGGCTATTATTGATTAATGGGTTTTAATGAACCATGTGTATTTTTGGTGTTGATCTCCCCTGTGATTTCTGGTTGTGTCTCCCCTGTGATTTCCGGTTGTGTTTTCCCTGTGATGATATTTTTGGTGTTGTCTTCTGCTCATCAACAACCTTCCCCGCGAAAATGAAATAAACAAATGCGAAAAAACAACAGACGATCGACTTTGCCCTCGTTTGATGAGACGAGCGTTTCTGACAATCGTCTATTTTACTGTAGAGGAGACGAGCTCGTTGGAGACAAGATTTTGAGTAAAATCGTCTGATTTTGGTGAATTCGTCTATTTGACGACTTCGTTAGGAATGCTCTTAGTTCTCTATTCTAATGTTTGTCAAATTTGCACTTTATATTTGGAGAAACAATCTTCATCTCTATCTCATTTTCCCACATTTTTATATTAATTCCCCCCTTCCTCATCACACCCTCATTCCTCACCAACTTAAATATACCAAATCAATAAAAGAAATTATATTTTTTTTAAAGTAGATAAATTATTTAGAGAGTTTGATTAGTGGTACTCTTGAAAAGTGGCTAGTTAAAATAGTAAAAATAGATTTTTTTAGCTAAAATTTGGCTAAACTATAAGAAGCTCACTGGGAAGCGGCTTTTCAGTTGGCTAACTTTTGATTAAACTTTTATCTCATGTAGTGAGCAATGATTCACGAGTGTTCACAAAAATGACCGACAAAGATTGGGTTGGAATAATTTTTTCTAACTGAATATATAAAATTGTTGTGTCTCTTAATAAGTGAATTAGCTCATTTTTTTTAATAGTATATGAGAAACACGTATTTTTTTTTTTTTTCATAGCATTAAAGCATGTGTTATCACATAGTTCTTTTTTCTAAGAAACCAAAAGGTCTTATTATTTAGAAGATGATATACAATCTCATATCCAAGGGAGCTAGAAACCATGATCAGTCCGACTCTTTATACAACAATATAATTGAATAGGTGTTGATGCAGATTTTGGTCCGGTGACGTGGCATCATCAGAGCAGTCCCTTCGTCCATACGTTGACCTGCAAGACAGCAAAGACCCGCTGGGAGTTGGCAGGCGAAGCCTCCTCCGATAATCAAATCAGTCAAGTGTCTATAGAAAAGAAGAGAGGGAGAGCCCAAGAGGATAATAGATCCTGGGGTAAAATAGTTCAGATACTCCCTTTTATGACCCTGTATGCTATATGCCCATTTTGTCCCTGCCAAGCACGGGGCTCCATGTAGACATTTGATATCCTCTCTGACTTGATTTGACTGGTCTAATAAATATATATTCAGATACTCCCTTTTATGACCCTGTATGCTATATGCCCATTTTGTCCCTGCCAAGCACGGGGCTCCATGTAGACATTTGATATCCTCTCTGACTTGATTTGACTGGTCTAATAAATATATATTGAAGGCTGAAGCATCTGGCCAAGGCTCAAGGTCCGAGGACCAATCCGGAGTCCAGAATCCGAGATCCAACTCGAGGGGCTAATCTGGCCCCACTTTAAATAGGGGATAAATATCTCCCCAACAATAGGTTTGGACATTGCACAATGCTTGTTGACATATGCTTTGACATACTTGGCATGCCTTTTCAATATTCTTGTTTTCCTGATTGGTAGGATCGAATTAAACAACATAAAATACGTAAGAATATACAAATCTAAGGTTTGAGGTGCCTACATAATTTATAAGAAACATCATTCAACATAGTTTATAGTTTTTGGTGATACGGTGACCACACATGTCAAACTTCTGATGTCGGACACCTGCAAGAAGGCCAAGGGTTAGAGTGACACACTGATGATGACGGCATAATCACATCTGATGCTAAAGTTAGTAATAGTGAATTTGAGAAGATCGAATGAACAAAGTGTAAGTAAGAGAGTGGGGCAAAAGAATATACCTATACGTAAGTACTAACGAAACACATTGAGGTAGATTATCATTCATGAAAATGTTTTTAACAAAGATCTGTTGCTAGATACATTTCTACCTATAATCAATTTATGTAAGAAAAGCCGTGCAAGCTGTTAATCAACCAGTACTGAAGAGACGTTGATTCCAACTAAGGAAACACCAGATGCAATATCCTACTGTGAAGAGGCGTTGACACCAACTAAGGAAACTATCAGTGAGGCAAGAAAATCGTGCCATGCATATCCTAGAGCTGTGAAGAGCCGTTGCTGCCAACCAAAAAGGAAGCCATCCACGATTGCAAGGAAATCGTGGACAATCAGCTAAGGAAACAGAGACAGCCTTGCAAAGGAAATCTTGGACAACAAAAAGGAAACTACTAACCTGTAGACATGTGGGTGGACAATTGGCATCCTACTGGAGTTCTAATTGAGCAATATGGATTCCGGGCTGTTTATGATGCTCAAAGTAGGTTGGAAGGTAAACTCTCAAAACTTTCAACTGTTCTGATCAATGGTGATTGGTGCTGGCGCCCGGCCTGCTCGTCAAATGCCCTTGTGGAAATCCAGACTCCAGAGTAGGCTCCCGGAGATCCAAATAGGTAACTGTGATAAGCCTGTTTGGTCTGCATCCAGAAAAGGCAATTATGTGAGTTCTAATACTTGGGATGCTAGCTCTCAGAAGAAGGAAAACAGAGGTTGATTGGTCATTGGTGGCAGCTCGTCTGGTTTCCTTATGCTATCCGCCTATCCCCAACCAAGCTTTTGTCTTATGGTTGGCTATGTCACTGGAGATCGATTGTCCAAGTGGGGGTATAAGGGTGATGTTATTGAAAGCCGAGACCACATTTTATTTTAAGTCTGGTTTCTGCTTCCCGTATCTAGAAGGCAGGCATGCAACGCTGCAGTATGGCTTCCCGTCCTTCCTGGCAGGATGTGATTGGTGTGATAGGAGTTGGAAGTCGAAGCCCATGGTTGATGTCTTGTCCAGGCTAGTTTTGAGTTCTACGGTCTATAACCTTTGGCATACAAGAAATGAAATCAAACACAATGGCCATCCAAAAACAGAGGAGCAAGCGGTCCAGAATCTTGGGTAGGGGCAGGTTTAAGAAATCTCGGGATAATTTCTTTCAATGCAAAAACTGGAATATCCCTGAGGGCTGAGGATGTATTGACTTGATGTTATTTCGTTATTGTTTTAGTTTCCTTTTCTCTGGTTTGAGGAGTCTGTAGACTGTGGTGGGCCTTGTTAGTTTGTAGGCCTGGAATGCAGGTTTTTTTTCTGCTGTATTTCAGCTAGTTTGCTGATTTGTTTGTTTGTTTCAGTTGTTGAATGAAAAGGTTCTTACTTATTCAGTAAAAAAATAAAAAATAAGAAGAAGAAAAAGAAGAAGGCTCCTCAAGCTTTACAAGGAAACACATCAAATAAGAAATATCTCTCGTATAAAGGCAATTGGGTTGTAATTAAAGCTTTATTTCTTACTGTAAAATCAGAGTACTCTTTGTGTATATAACCTCGCGTACCTCTCTGTAAAACTCAAGCAATAAAACTTTCTCTTCACAATTCAAATATTATCTTAACTGTTAACAAGGGAAAATATATATATATATATATAACATAAAATTATATAAAAGATAGAAAAGAAGAGAGAGAGAACAACATCATTCAACATAGATATTAGTATTGAAGCACTGGACAGAGTTTTAGTCGTGGTGATGCAGGATAACAACCTCCTCTATTTTCGGTGCAAGCAAAAATAAGGAATTAAAATAACAAAAATATTTATGTTCGGGTCTCAGACAATGGAAGTGCAAAAGGAAATAATTTACACCTAAATTTATCCTATACAGCAAGGGAAATCTCATAAGATATATATATATTATATAAAAGACAGACAAGAATAGAGAGAGAGAGAGAGAGAGAGAGAGAGAGAGATCAGGGCAGGGAAGTACAGAACAGATTTAGAGATAGTGGTCAAGGTTAATCAGTGCATGCATTTTGTTGCACATCCTCGAACGCATTTTGAGTGGCATTTAGCAACGATGATTCTGGCTTTTTGTACTAAATATGGAGCATAATATGCGAGGCAATGTATGCCGCAATCTTCAACGCAGTCTGCGTAGCATATAAGATGTAGCTTCGCAAACATTGATGAAGAGTCTGGAAGAGCTGAAGGGATGAGGTGCTGAGGGAGAACATTGGCTTCCACCGCAGCTCGCACAAACATTGTTAACACCATCATCATCACCACAACTCTTCTCAAACCATTTCCATCCATATCGTTGAACTTCCCCTCGATTTAAAGTTGAATACCAAACCAAACTTTGAATCTGATCATACTTAAATAGTGTCAAGATTGATTAAAGAATTACTATAAATCAATAGCTATTTAAGAGTAATGGCTTTTTGGCCGAACGAAGTGGTTTTTTAGTTGACTTACTTTTGGTTGAGCTATTTAGTGACCGACTTTTGCTTGAACTTTTATCCAATGTCCTGAGTGATGACTCAGGATTGTTCACAAAAATAACGGACAAATTTTTTGACCAAATTGGGTTGGAATAATTTTTTCTAAATCAATATATAAAATTTGTATGTGTCGGTTAAGAAGTTAACTCACTTAAACTTTTTAATAGTATATGATAAGCATATATATTTTTTTTTTTAATGAGGAATATTAGAGTTCTTTCTAGTGTTTTTCTGGTGTTCATCTGGAAGAAATTAAATGAAATAAAAAAGTTACATCTATGTCCTTTCATCTGGATGAAATGAATGCAATTTTTTTATAGTATTAAAGCACGTGTTCTCACATGCTCAAGAGACACGAAAATTTTATATAGATTGGGTTGAAAAAAATTCATCCGTCCCAAATTGAAGAAATTTTTTATCCAAAAATAAATACTTATATATCAACCTTTACTCACCTCATAAAGAGCAATCTCAATGGCTTATGCATTTTTATATGCAAAATAGCTAACTAAAACCTACTTTATCTATTTTAACTAATGGGTTTCAAAAAGTATCATACATCTGATTATCTATTATTTCACTATATCATTTAAATATTCTTTTTTAATTCTTTATTTATTTTAATTCTTAGATATTTTTTCAACTATAAGTCCATTTAATGATAAATATAGATTTTGTCATATAGATATACTTTGAAATACAATTTCTTAGATTTAGAGATATATTAGAATATTATTATGGCGTAAATGAGTTTTTGTAAGAAAGAGGGTGGAGAGGGAGAGAGAGTAAAAGAAAGATAAACAAATAAAAAAAAAAGTTTACTATTCATGCACGCATCACAAGTGCATTTTGCATTTGATTTGCATAATCAGATGAAGTGACTTTTTAATGAATTGATTAACTATTTTAGCCTAAATGTAAAAATGACTAAGCCATTGAAAATGGTGCGATATTTCAAGCTTTCGGTAATTAACTATAGGATACTAATTAACTAGGAACAAGTGGTGAGGTAAATCTATTCTACCTAGCTATTCAAGTGTATATGAAGAATGGTACGCAAAGACTGATAAAAAAGCTGATTAGATTACTTAAATGCAACCGACACACTAAAAACAATAAAAAACAAATCAGACACAAATCGTCAATATTATGTTTGGGAGTAGTAGAAGGCCTTACAAAAAAAGATTAAGGCTTAGTGTTGGTTGATTAGTGCCGTTTTTGGGTAAAAAAATAAACTTTCATTTTACATCGTTTGAATAGTATTGGTTGAAAAATGGTGCTAATCATAAGGTTTGGACTCCATATTAATATCGTTTATTGTTTAAACAACTGTAATTAAGGGCATTTGTGTTCAAACGAAACTATTCGTTTTGTATCGTTTCATTGCTTAAACGACATTAATCTAAAATAAAATCACTTAGAACCCTTGAACCATAGATAAGGCTGGGAGCGCTGCTAAACCGGCAGTCACTCCTTTAGTTTTTCTTCTTTTTTTTAAAAAACAAAAAGTTTTTTAGTTTTATATATTTATATTTTTAATATCATTTATTAAGAATGACACGTGTTATTATTTCATTAGTGCTGACATGGCAATTAATGGAATCCATCAAATGTTTTAACGGAATTTTACTCAAGTGACTAAATTGTGTTTTTGGTATATTCTAGGGATGTCTGAATTCATTTTGAAACGACATGAAGCAATTTGTATTTTAGGTCAACCACAACAATTGATTTTGCATTTTTTTTCCTTATTTAAGTTCAAACAACACACTAGAAATATTAAAAAACATGGTACAAATAGTCATGGCTTATTTGTTAAAGGTTTTTTTGGGTGAGTTTTGTTTTTGAAGAATAATAAGAAATGATTAATGTGATGTAAAATATAAATAATTTGTATGAAAAAATGAAAAAAGTTTTGTTGTGTAGTTGGTATTTTTGTTTGAAAAATAATGAAAAGTGATTGATTTGATAAAATAAAATAAAAAAAAAAAAAAAAAGTTAAAATGTTTTGAAGTTAAATATTTTTTTAAAAAAATAAAGATGAAGGCAAAAACCTTTGCCAAACAAGCCCTGATGTATTGGTTGGGAGGAATAGAATAAATAGATAAAAATATGATATATATGAATATGAACATGAACATTTGATAAGCAATGCTATATATCAGCCTTTTTTATTATTTTAAAATTGATGTGACTTTTAAAATTATTATTATATTAAAATTTAATAGTGATTCATTTAAAATTCAATAATAATTTTAAGA
Organism: Alnus glutinosa; assembly: GCF_958979055.1. Lineage (NCBI taxonomy): Eukaryota > Viridiplantae > Streptophyta > Magnoliopsida > Fagales > Betulaceae > Alnus > Alnus glutinosa. Next base: position 28,521,292 of record NC_084891.1, on the reverse strand, counting down.
GTTAGATCAATATTAAGAGATAAAAATATGATATATAGCATTACTCATCATATTTGAGGGATAAAAGGAAAATACTATTCTTCTTATAATTTATTCGAGAAATGCTACATGTACTTAAATTTTTACAAATTGAGCTTTACTAACTTAGGTGAAGCTTATTCATTGGATATGATCAAAACAATCAATAAAAAGAAATGTTACGAATATCAATGAATAAGCTCCACATCATTTAAGCCCCGTTTGATTTGCAGAATAGACCCCTGGAATGGAATGGCTATTCTTATGGAATAGCCATTCATTTGTTTGGTAGGGGTCTATTCCATGGAATAACTATTCTCATTGGAATAGCTATTCCTTGGGGTAAAGAATATAATTTCCAAAAAAAAAAAAATTATTTTTTATTTTCTTTCAAACCTTTTGTTTTTTTTTTTAAAAAAAAAAAAAAGAAAAAAGAAAAACTAAAACCCCAAAGTGGCTGGCCGACCACCCCCTGGCATTCGGGGGGGTGGTGCCCGCGGCCACCCCCGAGTGGCCTCTAGTTCAACGGTGGGTGGCCGGCCACCCACCAATTTATTTCAATTTTTATTTATTTATTTATTTTTTAGTTTTTTTAGTTTTATTTTTAAAATAATAATAATAATAATAATAATAATAATGTAGGGTTTTTTTAGTAATTTTATTTGATTTCCGATTAAAATGTGTGAGTTATTACCAAATAAAAGAATATGAATAATCATTCCATTTCGCCACCTTTTATTCCCAAAAATAACTATTCATTTTTCCTAATGAAATGACCATTCCGCGAACCAAACGATGCTTTAATTTCTGAGGGATAGCTCAATCGGCTGGGGACTACGCCTCGTGAAGTGGAGGTTGCTATTTTGAATCCCCCCTCCCCCCTCCACATTATCTTAGTAAAACTCATTTTATAAAAATTTAAGTACATATAGTATTTCACAATTTATTCCTTATGTAGTTCGTTTCCGTTTGGCGTTTGGGGTGCAATCAAATAGAAGAGTTCCAGTATGGCAGTATGTGCGCTGCTTGGCAAACCCGGGTCATAGGCTGAGGTTGGGAATGCTGCTGGGACAATAAGCCTTTGGTTGGACCAATAAGGGTGCGTTTGGGATTGCGATTTCGTAGAGAAAAAATACGATTTTAAATTAAATCGCAGAAAGTAAATCGTTTGGAAACTGCGTTTTTAAAAAATTGCGATTTGAAAACGCAGAAAAGTGCTTATTCAAATCGCAGGCAATGAGGTGCTTTTTTGAAAACGTAGTATTTTAAAAGGCTAAACTGCGATTTTAAAGGCCAAACGCTTAATTGCGTTTTTAAAAATCAATTTTTTAAATCGCACATTTTAAAATCGCTATTTTTAAATCGCACTTTTTGAAATCGCAAACCCAAACGGACCCTAAGTCTTTCTCCATTCTGGGTACGTACTCCAGTATCGAACTTGGCCTTTGGTTAGAGGTATGGTCATGGACTTGGCCTCCCCCAATTTCTTCAAACTTAAGACTTGTTTGGTTTGTAGAATAAACTCTTAAAATTGAAGGACTTTTTGGTAGGAGTTGATTCATTAGAATAGTTGATTCATGTAGTGTTTCGGATGTTGCTGTTCTTGTGTGTTTAGTTGCTCTGTTTGAGTAGCTTTGATCTAGATTTTCTAGAGTGATTGTAGAGTGATTGTACAGTGTTGACAGTTGAGTTTGGGTTATAAAAGCATTTATTCATATATATATATATATATATAATAATAAAAAAAAAAAAAAGAAAAAAGAAAAAAGAAAAAGACTATTTTTCAGAAAAAAAAAAAAAAAAAATCTCTCATATTATTTTTCTTGTATTTTCTCTCAATTGTTTTTTTTTTTAACAAAAAAAAAAAAAAAAAAAAAAAAAAAAAAAAAAAAAAACGTGATCCTATGGCTGGCTAACCACCCCAATAGGTGGTCTGGCCACCACCAATTGGCGTCAGGGGTGGCCGTGATCACTCCCGGAGTCCCTTGAATACCTACGACCACCCCCAAACGCCGTCAAAAGTGGGCGACCACCCCAATGGGTGGTCGGCCACCCACTAGTTTTTACATTTTTTAGTTCTTTATTTTTTTTTAATATATATATATATATATATATATATATACATATAAATAATGTGGGTTTTAAAGTAATTTTGATTCAATTCCAATTAAAGAATTTATAATATACGTGTTGTCACCAAACTAACGAGTATGAATAAATATTACATTACACTCTCTTTCGTTTTTATATATATATAACTATTCTCATTTTACAAGAAAACTTATTAAGTAGGAGAGAAATTCTCTATTCAGGAATGGTTTGCAAGGGCCATAGAAGTGCAATTTTATATGGTTGGACAGCCAAAGGCCCAAAGCCCACAGATCCCACTCTCAAAAGTTCACGCTTGTGGTCCTGTGGACTCAACTACATAATCTTTGAAGGTGACCACCTTGGACAGTAATTGATACAACCCAAATCTACCCTTAACATTATTGAAAAATTGAATGAGAAGTTAATAATGTCATAATAGATATTCCTAGTTTGCTTCCTCCCTTCAAGTTCTGGAAAGCACAAAAACTTCGTAGGAGTGTAAATTATACATTCTCCCCAAGTGGGCAATCCACCTTTGGGGTTCTCTTTTCTCCAACTTTCTTCTTCTCAAAGGATCGAGATCTCTTATAATTAGAGATTATTGATGTTATCACGATCCTATCTCATTTTCGTTTGGACAAACGTATGTGAAAGAAGCTTTTTTGCCCGAGAAAGGAGTACTTCGCCCAAACAAGAGGCTTGCTCGAGCTGAGAAACCCTTCATTATGCCACTATATTGTTTCGTATCTCCTTTTCTTTGGGCATAGATCTAAATCACTTCTTAAAGGGTGAAGGAGGGAGGGTAGAGGGAATAGATGAATAAGAGCATCCGCATCGAGCTTGGTAGTTCGAACTTTTCACCAAAATTTGGTGAAACTTCTCAAAATTTCTCGTGCGTCAAACTCTCCATTCTTTCACCAAAATGAATCTTGTCAAATTCTATCACCAAATTTAACGCTCAAAATCTCTACGTCATTCTATTTTTTATTATTTTTCTCATTCTCGTGCCTTCTTCCCTTCTTCACTTTCATCTCCCTCTGGCTTTCCTCCCTTTCTTCACGCCCAAGCCCAAGATTTTATTTTCCACACCTGGCTCGCACTGGCGGAACCCTCGGCACCCACAGCTTCCTCGGCAACAACGGCGCCAGCGTGTCGTGCATCCGGGAGAGACCGGCGCCAGAATCCACTACGAGGCAGCGGCGCCCGGATCCGACCACTGGATCGTCTTCCTCGTTGGATCTGCGTTGAAAGCTGATTTAGGTTTCTAGCTCCTCGTCCCTCTTAAATTGGTAAAAAATCCGAACTCTTCACCGTGCTCCTCATCCCTCTGAAAGTCGTTCGATCTGGGTTGTCTTCAAATTGGTAGAAAAATAATATTTTTTTTGGTGATTGTTGTGCTTTGGGAGTTGATTTAAGAGAGGGATGAAAATTGGTAGAATATCCTGCAACCTAATTTGAAGTTTTTGGTTATGTGGGTAAGGGTAACCGATTGTGGTGAAATTGTTTTTTTGTAGGAAAATTTGATGTTCATACATTTAAATTGGTTGGTTTCCAAACTAATAAAAAATAATTTATAATTAAAATAGAGAAATATTTAGAGAGTTTGATGTAGGAAGTATTTCAAAAGTGAGAGATAAAATCAAAAAAGAAGATTGTTTAGGTTAAATTTGGAGAAAATTTTGGAGAGCTTGATGTGGATGCTCTAAGTGGTTCGCTCTACGTTTTTCCTTTCTTACAATTTGCTATAAAAATAAATATTTTTTAAAAAATGGCAAAATAGATAAATGCTAATTAGTATATTGTTATAGAATTGTTATATATTTGTGATAACGTGGCAATGAAAATCAGCCATTAATTTTTCTTTCTACAAAGATCTTGTTGATTCAAAGGCTAATTTTTTACTATTACATTATTCTAGTCGTATGATAACCATATAGCCATTTATTAAATATCATTATTTAAAAAAGAAAAAAAAAAAAATAAAGGTGCTTACATAATTAATTGACAAAAGCATAAGATTAATTTTTGGGCAACAAAGAAAACTGAAGCTAGGCGTTGAAAATAATAATAAAAGAAAGAGACAACGACAAAGTAAGAAGGGTCCCAGAGAAAAGGAGATTAAAAAGGGGATCGAGAGCAGTGTGGCATAGGAAGGACCAGCAAAGCAGTACAGATCTTCTCATTCTTCTTTCCTTGTTTTTTTTTTTTTTCCTCTGAGCCGTTTCGATCTGTGCGAGCTTTATTAACGCACAAATATGTCGAGCAAGCACGTGAGAAAACTATTTTTTTATTTTTTTATTTATATATATATATATATAGCAATAAGATTCTTGCAATGAATTATCAATACACATGTCCGCATGATCCCCGAGAAAATACTCCAAACATAAAATTCGAAACAGTAATGCAGATTAACAATACTCTGTTCTTAAAAGGAGGTATTAGGTAACTCGATGGATATATATATATATATATAAACTGAAATGATTTTTTGTTTTATCTTTCATTTTTAAGAGTATCCAAAGATAGGTGTTCTTCAACCAGGTTAGTAATTTTGGCATTTCTGCTATGCATCTGTCTATTTACCTCATTGTGTTTTTGCTTTGAATAAGAGTTTTATTCTCTTTAGATTTGTCATCATGGGCGATCTATGAGATAAAAGTTAGTTAGGTATGAGGGATTATCTCCCACGGCCTTGATAGTTCGGTGTGAGAGGTTATCTCTCACTGCCGTTTAAATAAATTTTTCTATAATATTTGGCTACCTTGTCTTAGATTTAGTCTGCTTAGAACAAATATGTTCTTTAACTATTTTTGTACATGAGTCAGCAGAAGATGAAAGTCATAGATAACATTTTATTGTAAGAATTTTATTTATATCTATGACTATTGATGATTTTGCAGAGTTTTATGGTTTATAATGTAAGAACTTTATGCTTGTAATCTTTGATCAATAAAATATTTAAACATTTCTTAAAAAAAAAAATAGAAAAAAAGTATCCACAAGGAAAATGGCCATTGATGGTACTCCCTTAAAGGAAAGGGAGTTATGAGTCTTAAATGTCTTATCATTTTGAACTCCGTCGTTAAGGGAGAAAGCTCTTGGAGTTGCCATCAAAACGAAAATAAAATTACAGGGATGCACCACATTCCATATGAGCTTCCTTGACCTTGTATACATGTTTAATTAATCTTGCTTGCCAACTAAGTACGGAAACCTCTATAAGAGCATTCCTAGTGAGTTATTCATTTCAAAGTTTTCATTAAAATTTGGTGAAAAACTCCAAAAAAATTGACTCTAACAAACTCTCTATAATTTCTCTATTTTGACTTTTGTCAGAATTTCATTCCAAATTTGACTCACAAATTTCACGAGCCATTGAATATTTAATCATTTCTCTCTCATTTCACTTAACTTTTTCACTTTCTCTCTCTCCTCATTTGTTAGGAATGGTTGCTTAAAAACCAATTAAAAATTAATATCTAGTTGAAATAAATAAATATTTGGACAGTTTGATATAAAAAGTTTGTTAAAAGTAGTAGCTAGAATAACAAAAATAGACTTTTTAGGTAAAATTTAGAGAAAACTTAGAGAGCTCATTACAAATGCTCTAAAATAAGAAACGGTCTACGTCACCCATACATAAGCTCTTTCACATTTGTTTCATTCATTCTGTTCATACACACTATCAAATTCACTCTCACTAACTTAAGCATCAAAGGTAGTCCTATCATCAGCTCATGCGAGCGCCACTCTAGCCCTCGGCCTCTTTTATAGGTCTCCTACAGAATATGCTCAATGTACGTGGTTACTCTGGCAATACTTTTATGTTTTCAAACAAAAAAAAAATATTGACAAACAAACCTAAAAACATAGTAATCTCCTCAAAATATAAAAGCAATATTCATTTTGAATCTTGATGTTATATTAAAATATTTTTTTAAACCATATATATATTCTCCAAGCCACATTAACCGACATATCCAAAATACGTACTCCATTTCTCAAAGGATTGATTTTTTCTTAATGCAATTGTAGCAACTTCCGTATAACATTTTACTTTCCCTAAATATATGAAAAATGTATAATATAAAATAATTATAAAAAGTTACATGTAGCAGCTTTCTTCAACATAGGGTATGCTACAGTATTACCAAATGTATTTGGTAGCACTTTAGCTTCTATATACCTTCATTATCAATTATTTCAACACAAAAAATAATAATAATAAAAAAAAAAAAAAAAAATTCTCTCATTTCTACTCCTTTTGAATTTTATGAGGAATTATGTTGAAATTTTGTAAAAAATGTGAGAGTAGGTAGAGAACTTGTATTATGTAAAGAAATAATATTTTAATGGGATATGAAGAAATAAAAGAAGTTATTGTAAAATGTATTTGCATAGAGAAGAAAAAAGTAATTATGTTTCTTAAAATTAAGAAAAATAAGAGCACTACTTCTCCTTATCATTTCCTATATCATTTAAATGTTCTTTAAATTAAATGTTAGGGGATAGAGAAAAAGATAATGTCATTTAAATATTATTTTAAATATATGGTAGAGGAAAAATAAAGATTTTTTATATTAAAATAATGTTAAGGAAATACAAAATGCTACCATAGATTAAGGGTAGTACTTTTGGTTCTCGTGGTTTAAAGAACACCAACGAAGAAAATGGATGGCTAAAATAAAAAAGACATAAAAAAATAATAATAATAATAGAAAAGAAAAGAAAAGAAAATGAAAATAATTTTTAATTATTTTAGCTGACAAAATTTAGTTATGCTTATAATAGTAAATTATTCAATAGAAAGCATCGATTTATTTATCTTATCAAAAAAAAAAAAAAAAAAGACCAGAAATATTTCTCGATCTTTGCCCAAGTCTCTTGTCCCTAATCTCAGGACCTTAAACCACGCTGTGGAACTGATAAACTTGATCCACGCGCTAGGCGCGTGCAACGATCCGTCAGGGAGACTCTTTCGTTATTTAACTTATTTAACAAACGGGACAATAAAAGAGACCGAAACATTACTCTGCCTTGTTCAAAACTTATCTCTCTCGCTCTGTCTCTCACACTCACAACCCAATGGACTCTCTAACTCTCTTCTGTACTGCGGCGCTAATCGCCGGCGGACTCTTTTGGTTCGTATGCATTCTGGGTCCCGCCGAACAGAAGGGCAAGCGAGCCGTCGATCTATCGGGCGGCTCAATCTCGGCCGAGAAAGTTCGAGACAATTACAATCAATACTGGTCCTTCTTTCGCCGCCCCAAAGAGATCGAAACCGCCGAGAAAGTGCCCGACTTCGTCGACACGTTCTACAATCTCGTCACCGACATATACGAGTGGGGTTGGGGCCAGTCCTTCCACTTTTCCCCTTCTATCCCCGGCAAGTCCAACCTTGACGCCACGCGCATCCACGAGGAGATGGCCGTGGATCTCATCGACGTCAAACCCGGTGACCGAATTCTGGATGTCGGATGCGGTGTCGGAGGGCCCATGCGCGCCATCGCCGCCCACTCGCGCGCCAAGGTCGTGGGCATCACGATCAACGAGTACCAAGTGAAGCGCGCGCGCCTGCACAACAAGAAGGCCGGCCTGGATTCGCTCTGCGAGGTCGTGTGCGGGAACTTCCTGGAGATGCCGTTCCCGGACAACAGCTTTGACGGCGCGTACTCGATCGAAGCGACTTGCCACGCGCCGAAGCTGGAGGAGGTGTACGCCGAGATCTTTAGGGTTTTGAAGCCCGGATCTCTGTACGTGTCATACGAGTGGGTGACGACGGACAAGTACGAGGGCAATAACTCCGAACACGTGGAGATCATCCAAGGGATCGAGAGAGGGGATGCTTTGCCTGGCCTTAGAAGCTACGTGGACATCGCCGAGGCGGCCAAGAAGGTTGGGTTCGAGGTGGTCAAGGAGCGAGATCTGGCTAGGCCACCGGCTCAGCCGTGGTGGGCGAGGTTGAAGATGGGGAGGATCGCCTACTGGCGGAACCACATTCTGGTGACTATCCTCTCCGCCTTGGGAATCGCGCCGAAAGGGACGGTCGATGTGCACGAGATGCTGTTCGTGACCGCTGACCATTTGACCAGAGGGGGTGAGACCGGAATTTTCACACCGATGCACATGATCCTCTGCAGAAAGCCCGAGTCTACCGAATCGTCTTAAGCCAACCAACAGTTGATGAGGTAACCACCTCAGGCCCCTGCGTTCCATGTGCCCAACCGCCTGTTACTTTTAGTTTTTGCTTAGGTTTTTGCCCCTTTTTTCTTTTTTTTTTTTCTTTCCCCTAATTTCAATTTACTATGATCTTTGTATTTTTGTTTCGGAATTTAAATTAAATCTCGTGGTTGGATCTTGCTTTCTAGTGTTCCCATTGTGTTGGTGAAGAGGTCGAGAATTTTGTGAATTTTGCTTTCGTTTGTTTGAAATTTAAGTTATATATTTTGGCGTCTTTGATTGTGACTACTGAAGAGCGAGAACCTTGTTGTAGCAGGGACTGCGTTTACCCTGAGGAAGATGGTGAAGGGGCATTAATAAAGAATTTCGGTTTCTCTTTTATTTTATTTTATTTTTTTGCTCTTTACCAATTTATAAATAAAAATAAAAAAAACACGGAAAAATTAGCACCAAACGTTTCAGATTCATGTTTCAACCGGCGTAGCGTGTGGCAAGGGAAGAAGTCAGTGTGCGCGAGAACAGGCGAAACTTCCTCTGAGTGTGTCGTGTGGGGTGGTGCACGAGGCGCACATGGATTGGTCGACATTTGCCAGTTGCTTAGGTAGCGAGCTTTGTTGTTAGAGTAAAAAACTTCTTGCACAGTGTGTAAACATTTTGTGACAATTTTTTTTTTTTTTTTTTGTAAAAAAAAAAAAGATTGCTGGACATACATTTCTCCATATAGTGCGGAAGAAGTATTACTTTTGTTGTTTTAGTTTGTGTATGAAGAAATTATATTTTATATCTTTTCTATATATTTTTTTACATCTTATTTTTAAATTTATAAGATTTATATTATAGAGTACACAAATTCAATAATAAATTTAAAATTAAATTGTATGTAAATGTAGAAAAAATTTATCGGAGATGTTAGCTTGTCATTTTCTTTGCTAATGTGTTGTCTATCCAACTTTTGTTTGGTTTGTCATCTTATGCTGGACTTTGGAAGTGGTTAGAAAGTAGAGGACATATGGACCACACCCGACTTTGGATCTATCAACGTTTGCCTCTTTGTCGTTTTATAGGATCTTTTTGGATGGATAAATATGTGGTGAGTAATGCTTAAACATTATACTGAGTGCTTTGTTTAAAAAAAATCTAAGTATAACTGTTATATATTATATAATCACTATTATATATAGAATTAATTGGCTGATTTAAATAGGGTAAAGTTGCTGTTGGTCTGGATCCAGGTCCTTTTTTTTTACAATATGGAGTATTAATTCTTTTTAATTTCGTTTTCTTTTGCCTTTTGAGTGCGCATGGTGCTGGACCTGTCACGATCCTGTTGTCACAAGTGGCGTGGCACTTATTTTGTATGTCCACGACAGTTGGCAAGATGCCTTCTCAACCAATAAATATAATCGGTAAAGCTGGCAACATTCATGCTTAGACATCCTAATTATTACCATTTGTTTTTTTTTAAAAAGAAAATCAGCCTTTTATAGAATTAACAATTTAAGCATAACGTTCTGTAAGGATAATACCAAAAATACAACGAAGAAATTTCTCTGTACGTGAAATATCCGTACGTTCTCCGCTAAGAAATAGTGCTTCCTTCGTCAGATTGTGGACAATCCCATTGTCAATTTGTTGGATATGACAGACATTCTACTAATCGAGACCACATGATAAACGGACACTTCTTAGGCATGTGGACTATTATATGCTAGTCTTCATTATATTTATTACATTGCCTTTTCGAATTTTGTTTATAACTGAGTCACTAAAATATGACAAGGATTGTTAAGTAACTTGAATTTTACGTAAATTTATAAGAAATTGTATTAAAAGTTATAGTACTTTTCAAATATTTTCTGAAAGTATGAGGTTAGGCTAATGGTAAAATCTTGAAAAACTTATCGGGAACATTAGTGAAATTATGTATGATACAATTTTTTATTTTTTTTTTACTACCAAATTGTCCAACAATTTTGGATCTTCGGATATGTTGCCATGATTAGTGGTAATGATTTATTTTAGCCAAAGCGTGTCTGTGCCACGTGTGGCTGGGTTGGGTACCAGTTGAAAAACTTTAAATTTGGTCTTTTATGATGATTCCACTATTAAGAACTGTTTGTCCGAAGAAGTTTTCTGAAATTTATGTTATATATATCCTTAGATTTTCTTTTTCCAAATTATAAGTATATTGGTAAGGTTTTAATTACCTTTTTTGAGATTGCCGTTACGACATGGGAGTAAAGTTTTTGATTCGTCATTTCTAGTTATTGAAGAAATGCACCCTTGAGTTTTTCAGAGGAATTAAATTTGTTTCAATTCAATTTATTAAATTAATATCTATCTTCGTGAACAATTTAAGAGATAAAGGTAGAGTTCTACAAGTAGGTGCACAACAAGTCGTCCTCCTTGGGAGTTTCCTCTACACCGCCACATGAAGCTTGGTGCAAGCCTCCTCTAGACAACGAGACTAAGCAGATGGGCATGGGAGTTGTTGTACGAAACAGTGAGGGGCAGGTGGTGGCTGCTTTGGCCATGGTTACCCCTTTTATCCAGGACCCAACCACTGTGGAGGCACTTGGGGCTTGACATGCAGCTGGTTTATGCATGGATGTGGGATTTTCACATGTAATCTTTGAAGGAGATTCTTCGGTGATAGTCTCTGCTGTTAGATATGATACCCCTTGTTGGAGTTGTTTTGGTCATGTCTTGGAAGACACTCGGGCAAGTCTGAGACAGCTTCCTCTTGTAGAAGTGAAACACGCTCGTAGAAGTGCAAATCAGGCTGTCCATGTGTTAGCCAAGTCGTCTTTAAGATTCATGTCAGAACAAATTTGGATTGAGGAAACCCCTTCACCATATATCATATCCAATTAGGAAATGCTAAAAAGACAACTTTAGCACAACTAGTGCACAACCCTAAGGCACAATGGGGTGAGACCCATGTGTAGGCCCCACCTCAATGTGCCTTGGGGTTGTGCACTAATTGTACTAAGGGTTGTGCATAAATTACAACTCTATCCAATCTGTTGTCCTTGCTGAGCAAGGTTCTCATTTATGATCAATAATATTGATTGAATATTTCTTTTCAAAAAAAAAAAAAAAAAAAAGGAGATGTAGGTTAGTATCCTCACACATTGGATAGTTCGGTGTAATGAGTTATTTCTCACAGCCAGTTTAAATAAATTTTTCTAGGATATTTAGCTATTATTGTCTTAGATTTAGTATGCTCGGAGCATATCTGCTATTTAACCATTTTTGTACATGGGTTAGCGGAAGATGAAAGTCATAAATAGTACTTTATTGTAAGAATTTTGTTTGTATATATAACGTTGTAATCTCATATATAGCATGTGCCTATGATTTTGCAGAGCTTTATACTTTGTGATGTAAGAGCTTTATATTTGTGATCTTTGATCAATGAAATACCCAAATCTTTCATTAAAAAATAAAAAATTAATCTATCTAAGAATGAACACATAAAGGGATTAGATCCCAGAATTTTTGTTTCACCCAATTTAAAAGAAAAAATTACCTTTTGGATAAAAGGTAGAATTGTTGCATTGTTCAGGTTGTTCTTGCAAACCCAACTGAGAAAAAGCATGGGCCTCAATGGGTTTCCTATAGTTGGAGGCTAATGGCTCGTTTTTGTCTTGCCTTATTGGGCTCTCTTGTAACCGACATTGGAACAAACTATGAACACGTAAATTAAAGGGCATTAATAGGGTATCTCATTAATATTGGGATCTAGATTTTTGGATTGCTAATAATTCGGTCAATAAATTTGACATATTTTAAGAGGTTGGTGAGTTGCCTAAGAACTATTTAAACATATGGGCCTTATAGAAGTTCTCTCGCGTACAATGTCTTAGCAAATGCGACTTATTCTAAGAAGTGGGGGTTGCCTAAGACATGTTTGGACATATTGGCCTTAAAAAAGATCTCTTACGTATAATATGTGAATTACTAGCCATTTAAACAGTAAAATTGTTAGGAATATCTGTCCATAAAGTTGTCGTACAGGCACAAATTCATACCAATAATGGAGTTCTGTCGGCCTTAAACCCAGATATCGAAGGCCTGCGTCTGAGCCCAACCAATGTTGGATTTTTTGAACATCATAATGGCCCCGACCGCCGACCTTAACATGATTTTTTTTGTTGATAAAAATATCGCAGAGGTGCCTGCCTAATCCACGTGGACGATATTCAACCACAACCCAACAGGTGGATATGATTTTTTTTTTTTTTTTTTTTGAGTTGGTGGATATCATCTTTGATCACTGCGATTTAATCCCAAATCCTCTCTCTACCTTTCACTGCATCTCCATCTGTGCAGACAAACCCACCTTCCCGAATCCCCTCCATTAATTTTCACTTGCTTTCTGTTCGATCTCTTCCTTCTATGGCCACAGTAACAATTTCCTTATCCAAATCACTCTCGTCTTTTGCCTCCATCCCTAAAATCAATTCTATTCCTCTTTGCTTCCGCCGTTCCTTTGTACCCTTCCGTCGCTCCTTTTTACCAACAAAACTTGAAACCAACCGAACTACTCGCTTCGTCACGAAGAGCACAGCCGCATCTGGGACGACCAAAAAAGTTAAAACTGATGACAGAGTGCAGAAAGTCCACAGCATAGAAGAATTCGATGAAGCCCTCCGGACGGCCAAAAGCAAGCTCGTAGTGGTAGAGTACGCTGCCAGCCACAGTCACCACAGCAGTAAAATCTATCCGTTCATGGTGGACCTCAGCCGCACTTGCAGCGATGTAGAGTTCATTCTGGTAATGGGTGACGAATCAGAAAAGACTAGGGAACTTTGCAAGCGGGAGAAAATCGACAAAGTCCCTCACTTTAGCTTTTACAAGAGCATGGAGAAAATTCATGAAGAGGAGGGGATTGGCCCAGACGTGCTTGTGGGAGATGTGTTATACTACGGAGATAACCATTCTTCCGTGGTACAGCTTCACAGTAGGGAGGACGTGGAGAAGCTGATTGAAGAGAATAAGGTTGATCATAAGCTGATTGTGCTTGATGTGGGGTTGAAGCATTGCGGGCCATGCGTTAAGGTTTATCCGACGGTGATTAAGCTGTCGAAGCAGATGGTGGACTCCGTGGTGTTTGCGCGCATGAACGGCGATGAGAACGATAGCTGCATGCAGTTCTTGAAGGACATGGACGTGGTGGAGGTGCCTACGTTTTTGTTCATCAGAGACGGTGACATTTGTGGAAGGTATGTGGGTTCCGGTAAGGGGGAGCTTATTGGTGAGATCCTTAGATACCAAGGAGTTCGTGTTACATACTAGTTAAACAAAATGAGCCAAAATGATCATGGTTTTACCATTTGTATGACCTAATTATACAAGAAATTGGGGATTTCTACAATTTGAATAATGACATTGAAAATTATCTTTGTATTTTGTGATTGTTTGGTAATGTATTTGTCATCGAAACAGAAACAAAAAATAATTTTGGGAAATTTCTATATTGATTTGGTTTCAGTGGCGGAGCCACTTATAGGCAGCGCTCAGGGCCATGTCCCTGCAATAGGGTTTTTTTTTTTTTTTTGAAAAAAAAAAAATAGTTCTTGGGAGTTCTTCCCATGCAAGAGTTAAGGCCCTATAGATTTTGTTACCCCTTCCAAATGACTCCACACAAAAGTTCTCCAAACTTTGTATTTTTCAATTTTTTATTGAAAAGTTCAGACCTTAAGTGAAAAAATAAAAATATCTTGAAAAAAAAGAGTCTACTTCTTCTTTTCCAATTAAATGATAAATCATAGATTTATTTTCTTTTCTTTTTTATTCTTTTATAGTCTTGTTTAAGTTTTTTTTAGATGATAATTCATAATATTAGATTGCATAAACAAAGTATTGCGGGAAATGTGAATGATTAATGTGTTTATTATATAGTATAATATGAATTTAATTTTGTAGCTTGAAACGTGTAGAGTAGCTGAATAAGTCACAATTGTGTTATTATGACTGTGTTAGTGCAGAATTTTATATATACCAATTTATAAGCAAGCGTCTTTAGCGGCGAAATTAGAAATTCATGCTTCAGTTTAGCCCGTAAGCATAAATTTCTCGCTCCGCCTTTGGTTTAAACTCTTTTTTTTCTTATTATTATTATTGAAATGAGCTTGTATTCCCAGCAAGAAAAAAACAATTGACACTCAAACAAGACTCGACAGACAAGAGGGGAAAGAGTCAAACCAAACTTGGTTATGAAGGTGGGAAACAGCAAATTTGGCTAACTTATGAGCCACCATATTCCCATCTCTCCTAATATGACTAACAGCCCAACGGTCAAAATTCCTCAGCAGATGGCCCGTTTCCCCTATTAGATTGCCAAGAAAACCCGCATCATCATCCTCCCTGAATATGGCATTAACCACCTCTAAAGCATCCCCTCCAGCACCACAGACTTCAACCCCAAAAATAGGCCAAATTCAGCACAAAGTTTAGCTCCGAAAGCCTCAGCCACTGATGGATCCGAAATGTATCGTTAGAAGGAGCATCTAGCCGCTAGAACCTTACTGTTAGAGTCTCTGGCGACAATTCCCACCCCTATCAGCTTCTTCTTTCTGTCTACAGCAGTGTCCCAATTCAGCTTATAGACCCCTTGAGGAGGCTTAATCCACTTATGGGATAAAGGGGAAGGATTTTGATGTAAATAAAGAAAGGAAGAATCATGAGCTTCCCTGAAATCAGAAAGGGCTTCTTTAGCACCTCTGATCAAGCAACTGGGAGGGGTAAAAACACCTTCAAAGACAAACCTATTACGCCTAAACCAGATCCTCTGCGCAACCATAACAAATAACTCCAAGTCTTCCAAATCCAGCCTCCCACTCAAGTTACCAAAAAGAGTCAGAAAATCAACATCCCCCGAAATACATTTTTGGATCCGAGATGGACATCTAGACCAGACCGACTTAGCAGCATCACAGAGCCAAACAGCATGAGTACTGGACTCAACTTCTATACCACACAGAGGACAAAGCGGGTTCTCCACAAGATGCCTTTTCCATAATTTTTCTTTGGTAGGAAGAATATCATTGCAGACTCGCCAAAGAAATAATTGCACTGACCGAGGAATTTTCAAATTCCAAAGGAGTTTCTAGCACTCTCTGGTATAAGGAAAAGCCGAGCTACTTCCAAGATGCCTGGTCACACGTCCCAAATCAAGATAATAAGCACTGCGCACGAAAAATTGACCGTTCTTGTTTCCTGCCCAAACCAACCTATCCCTCATCAAACGGGGGCTAATGGGGATGTTACAAATCTGTTCCACCGTATCTGCCGGGAAAATTTGTTCCAAAAGAGGTATGTTCCACCAATTTGTCTCAAAGTTAATCAATTCACAAACTCTAGCTTCTAGATTCAAATTCTGCACCTGAGCTTGAATCAAATGTGTCTGAGAAGAGGGGATCCATTTGTCATCTCTTATTTTTATATTAGAACCGTCCCCAATACTCCACATTAGTCCCTCCTTCAAAAGCGGAATAATCTCTCAAAGGCTCCTCCACGCATATGAAGGACGAGAGCCCAAAGATGAGTTCAAAAAATCCCCTAAAGGATAGTATTTTTCCCGGAAAATTCTGCCAACAAGAGTATCGGGGCATTTGATAAGTCTCCATCCCTGTTTTGCAAGGAGAGCATTATTAAAACTTCTCAGATCCCGGTACCCTAATCCTCCATCCAGCTTATGCCTCCCCATTCCACCCCAAGCCATCCAAGAGATTTTAGAATCGTTATCCTTATGCCCCCACCAAAACCTCCCCATCATAGAATTTATATCCTGACATAGCAATTTAGGAAGCCTGAAAACACTCATCGTATACGTAGGTATGGCTTGAATGACGGCCTTGATCAGAGTTTCCTTACCGGCATGAGACAAAAATCTCTCCTTCCACCCATTAATGCGATTCCAGATTCTCTCCTTAATGCCATTGAACGTTGAGATTCTGGATCTACCAATCAGACCTGGCAGACCAAGGTACTTCTCATAGTGAACAGTGGAACTAACACCCATGCCTTGAGAAATAATGCTCCTGATATTCTCCTTGGCATTTCGACTAAAGAAAAAAGCTGTTTTTTCTCGGTTTATCTGCTGCCCAGATGCCGCCTCATACCTCCCAATAAGGAATTGAATATGACCCCATTCCCTGAGATTGGCATGACAGAATAGAAGGCTATCGTCAGCAAATAACAAGTGATTAATTTTAGTTCATCCCCGTGATATAGGGACTCCCGAGATTTTACCCTCCCTGGCCGAGTTCTGAAGCAAAGAACTCAAAACTTCCGCGCAAAGGATAAAGAGATAGGGGGAGAGAGGATCGCCTTGACGGATTCCTCGGGACGGAGTTAAAAGGCCTTGAGGCTGTCCGTTAATAAGAATAGAATAGGTTACAGTTCGAATACAGGACATAAGGAGAACAACCCATTTATTCGCAAAACCTAAATTTCGAAGCACACCCTCCACAAATTCCCATTCAAGCCTATCGTAGGCTTTGCTCATATCAAGTTTTAATGCCATATAACCCTCCTTCCCCTTCAACCGGGTATCCATAGTGTGGAGAGTTTCGAAAGCCACCAAAATATTGTCTGTAATGATCCTCCCTAGAATAAATGCACTTTGTTCCTTAGAGATAATATAGGGTAACACCTTTTTAAGGCGATTAGCAATCACCTTAGATATAAGTTTGTAAATCACATTGCACAAACTAATCGGTCTAAAATCATAAACCTTTGAAGGAGAATTCACCCTTGGGATGAGACATATGAATGTAGAATTTATCTCTGCTTCTACCAATCCCCCATTAAGAACTTCAAGAACAGCCTTAGTGACATCTGCACCCACCACTCCTCAGGACTGCTGATAAAACCCCGCTGAAAAGCCATCAAAGCCTGGAGATTTTAGAGGATTCATTTGGAACAAGGCACACCTAACCTCTTCCCCCGTGAAAGGCTTTAAAAGAAATTGATTCATATCATCAGTAACTCTACAGCCCAGAGAACTAAGACAGTCTTCGATACCACAAGGATTCTGAGAAGAAAATAAATTAGAATAAAAATCAATAAAAGATTTACTAACCACTTTTTTCCTTCTCCAAACCCGCCCTTCAGCATCAACGATACTACGGATAGAGTTCGTTATCCTCCTCTGATTCGCCCATGCGTGAAAAAATTGTGTATTTCTATCCCCGGCCAAATACCAGTGTTGTTTGGCTCTCTGTTTCCACCGCAGATCTTCACGTTCCAAAATCTCATTGATTTCTGCCTAGGAAGCTTTGATTTCTTCTAAGGAGCTTGAGTTGGACCTTTTCTGAAGATCCCTAAGTTGTTCCCTCTTCTTCTTCAGAATATCATTCATCTTCCCAAACTTACTCCCACTCCACCGTAGAAGCTCCCTTTGACAAGAGGACAAACGATGCTGAATCCCCAAGATGGAATCCCCTTCCTGCCTGTCCTACTTCCAGACATTCTGGATTAAGCCCTGGTACTCGGTATCTCTGATCCATGCTGCTTCAAATTTGAAACCCCCCCTCTTACCGAAACTACTGCCTTGGTTCTCCTTAAAAACAACCACGATGGGATTATGGTCAGAGCAGATAGCCTCTAAAACAGATACTTTTGCATATGGGAACAACTGGCACCACTCACTATCCCCCAAAGCCCGATCCAACCTTTCCTGAATAAAAGAATCACCCACCTGATTGTTGCTCCAAGTAAATTTGGGACCAACAAAACCCAGGTCACTCAAACCACAATCCTCCAAAGCTTCCCTAAAACCTGCCATTTGAGCTTCGCACCTAGGCCCCATTCCCTCCTTCTCCCCTTGCTCCAAAATTTCATTAAAATCCCCTATACAACACCAAGGCAGAGGAGGGCAATATTTTAAAAATTTGAGCAAAGACCAAGATTCTCTTCTTTTATCTCGACTAGGATGGCCATAGAAGCCTGTAAGCTTCCAAAAATCGTTCCCTTCATTATCTTTAACTATCGCCTTCATTATCTTTAACTATCGCTTGAATGTGGAAACGAGAGTAATTGAAGATTTCTACATTAACAGACTTCTTCCAAAACAAGGCTATGCCCCCACTCCTCCCTACCGGGTCACAACAAAAAGGCTGTCATAACCGAGTTTGCATCTAACCTTCTCCATATGGAATTTAGAACTAATAGACTCCATAAGAAACACAAAAGTTGGGTTATTTTCCTTCACCAAGTGGTGGAGAACTCGAACTGTCTGAGGGTTCCCAAGCCCTCGGCAGTTCCTACTTAAGAGACTCATTGTGGCTGGCGGGGCTGAGAATCAGCCTCCGCCAAAACCACTTTGTCGCTCTTTGTTTTCTTCTTCTCTAATCCCTGAGCATCCAGGACAAGAGAAACAGAATCTACATACTTCCTCCTACCTCCCTATACTGTAAGGGACTCCCTAGAGGACTCCCTAGCCCTTCTCTGCCAAGTACGAGTTGCCACCTTCGTCTTTTGCTCCATCACGTCCATTTGCATGGGAGGCGAATCAGCAGGTTGGAAAACTTGAAGAATTTGGCCCCTTTCTATCCCTGAAGCCTTATGCTCCTCTACATCACTATTGGGCCTAAAATGGGCCAAGCTAGACCCCTCTGAACAGGGCCTAGTTGGACCAGTGCTTGAAGACAAAATATATGTATTACTCTGACAATTGAAATCACCAAATGGACCTTTAACTATTGGGATATTCCCCGCCTCTACTGCTGCCTGGCTCTGTTTCTTTTGCTTAGTGGTTTCCAACACATCTCCTAGTACTGTTTCCTCCGAATCTTCTGCATTAAATGACTTCCTTCCCGCCCTGCTCACAGCTCCTTCCTTGCGCCCCACGACTGTCCCATCAGCACTATTCTCCATTCTTGAATTTTCGAACCAGGTTGGACTTGTCTTTTCCTTTGAATTTGAACTTGGAGTTGCTGCTTGGTCTTCAGGATGTGAACTCTCTCCGCCTCCCACAATCGGTTCTGTCGACGTTCCACCTGAGCACTCCGAACCCACCTTCTCAAATTTTTGACTCTCCATCGGGGAACTACTTTTTTTATATCTGAAATCATCTGCTCTCAGCCACGGCCCCTAATGTCTAGTCGGTGTATCCCCATTCAACCGAAAACCAGTTTCGCTTTTACATTTATACGAACCATGGACAATTCTACCACAGGTATAACAGAAATAAGGAAGCTTTTCATACCTGAAAGAAACCCAAATTGATTTTCCATTTAAATGAAGAGCTCGACCTCTATCCAGAGGTTTTGTAAGATCAATCTGAACCCTTATTCTTAGAAATCTTCCCCAACCCACTCCATCTCCTGTGACGTCGACTTCCTCCACCTTTCCAAGAGACTCCCCAATTCGAACCTATCACTCTATTCATACATATAAGGGGCATATCATGCACTTGCACCCAGAAAAGGGCATGTGTAAACTCCATCTGTGAAGGAGGGATATGTTCCTCCAATTCCTTTAGGACAAAGACTTTCCTATCGAAGAGCCATGACCTCCCTTCCTTAATCTTACGTTTATCTGACTCATTTCCGAACTCCAGGAGCCATAAGTTATCATGGAGTTCCTTGAAACGTACCGATTCTAGCGTCTTCCATATTCTGAGCATCATAGACTGGAACGCTTCCTTGTGGACTCGTCTCTCCGACATTAATTTTCCAACAAGACACCACCCACTCTTTAAGCGAAGCTCCTCAGTCTCATTCTCAGTGATAATAAGCCATTGTCTTTCTCCCTCCGTTAACAGTGTAGACTCACCAAGAGCCCCAATCAGTTCCTCCATCTCCCTTCCTGTGCCTAAACAGCCCAACTAATCAAATCAGATACACTCGTAGAACAAAGAAAACCTCAACACTCCCACCTGTAACAAAATACAGTAGGAGACTACAAACTCTCAATCTCCAAGGTTCCTAAGAGAGAAAGCCCTAGAGAGAGGAAACTCTCCGAGACTAAATGCCAAATTTCTTGGTATATGGTTTAAACTCTTTTTTTGCTTGGTATATAGGCAAATATATTGGAAAATTATTGAAAAAACTGTTGTTACAATGTCGTCTTTGTATATTCCACATTAATTGTCCTTGATTAAAAGTGGATATAAAAAAAAACAGTATATAAAAAATATAATTCACCCAAACATTTGCCTTTCATTACTACGTACCCTTTTAACATTTTTTATCTCATTAATTCATTTTCGAATTTTGATAGTTTTTCACTTTAATTTCATCAAGAGGGTTAGAAATATAGGAAATGGATGAATACGGGTTTACTATTATTTTCAGTAATGTTGGAAGTACTACAATTTTAACTATAAATCTTTTAGAAACTGCTACATGAATATTCACATCATTTTATAAGTGATAATTACGGTTTTTGATGTTTAACAATGTCACGCGAGAATAATAAGGAATTTTTTTTTAAAAAAAAAAAAATTGTTTTAGATCCACGTTGGGCCTTGGCCCATTCGGTCTTCTGTGATCCATATAGACTCCATAGCCATATACGGCCCATGGTTGATTAAACTTTCTCGGTTTGCCGACATGTTTTTTCAACTTTCAATTGCATATATATATATATATAGCTGGGGCTTCTTTGTCTTGGAGAAATTTGAATGACTCGACTCTCCGGCCAGTTAAGATTTTTGCAGTCGGCGCTCATCCAATCCGTCTCAAACGGAGACTTCATCTACAATTGGATCGAGTCCGGCCAGATTCTTCACAAAAATCATTAGCATGGAATGGTTCCGTATGTTGGAAATCAATTAGGAGCTGGCCGGCCGGCTTGGGAAAGGAGCAATTTTTTCATCTTACAATAAATATTGAATAAATTAATCTCTTCTTCGCACCCATTTTATTACTCACTTCACACCAACCGACATGACATGAGTTCAACGGACACTTAAAAAAATTAAACTCTTTTACTTCCATTCAGCTCAAGCCGGCCACCTATCGGTGTTAAGTGAATGTGAAAAAATTGGTGTGAATTGAAACATTACACATAAATATTTTATTTTATTTATTGTTTTAAAAGAGATAAATTTTAAAAATTAAAAATATAAATATATATATCCTATTATCTTCTTACATTAACATTTAATTCAAATTCATACAATTTTAGATTTAAACTACCTTTTTGTGATAGGAACTGATGGTCTTTAATCGCTTTGAAAACCAAAAATAAAGAGAGAGAAAAATAAAGATGAAGTAATTGATTCGAAGGATCGGGCCTCCAATTGATCACTTCAAAAAGATCGATACTTTTAAGCAATTAGGTATTTTCTATAATAAATTGTCATACAACATCTACATCCTTTTATAAGAGGAACTTACAACTTATTTGGTAATGAAACTATTACATAATTAAGATAATATAACTTAACAATGAAAATATTGTAATATCATACAATTATTGTAGAATATTGTTTAAGAACACAGAGATTACAATTAATTATAATAATTTTATGAAATTTGATAATAACTTATAAAATATTATGAGGATCCTACCATTTTGATCTATTTTAGAAGGTTTTAAAAATAATCGTTGTTTAATTAAAATGTATTTTATTGTAAATTTTTTATCTATCACGAGATAGAAAATTATTGTTTATTAAGTATAAAAAGGATCATCTCTAAGCATTCTATTACACAATGAAACGTACCAGGCCAAAATTCCAGCCGCCTTAGGATGTACGAACTCAGGTCCAACGGCCATGATCCCAAGGCCCCGTCGTAGTTTTCATTATTTTATTTTACTTTCGACAACTTTATCGGCCAAAGTACCAAGTTTGGCATTATCGCTCCAAACAGGCCCTTTTACTCGAAGTTTTAGTTGTTTTATATATATGTAAGGTTGGAATTGTCCTTCCGGATGGCTCCAAAGGTAGGAATTTTTCTCTTTTGGTTAAGCTAAACTTCGTTTAATATTTCTTTAGAATGAGACTGAAAAAAACTAATTGATTCAGTCTATTAAATTCACCTTTATAATTATAGCAATTGATTTTCATATTTATTTTTAATAAAATTAACATAATAACATGTAATATTTGTCTTTAAAATCACATATTTCAAAGATAAATTTCATTTTAATAGATTGGATTAAAAGATTTCCTTCAACTCAATTTTAATATTATATATATGGGAACGGACTAGATAGAAGAACAGAAGCCCAAAAAAAAAAAAAAAAAGGAATATTGGAAAAGAAATGAAGAAGACACGAAATGACAAAATCATAACTTGGTACAACCTTATTATTGTCGCTCTTCCAATTAGCTGGTTGATGGAGACGGCAAATCTATATTAACAATGATGCAATGGCTAGTTAATTAATTAGTTAGATTGAGTGTTTTCTTATATATTTTCCCTTCAGCCACTATAGATTTAAAATCACAATATTCCCTTTAAATTACACATTAATACTAGGTTGATACAAACAGTGTACTAAAGGCCATGGGAGCCTAATTAATCTGAAGTGTACGTTAAGTTTGCTGGCCACTTATCAAAAGGAAACTTAAAATAATTAGGGTTAAATATTTTATTGGTACTTGAATTTTAAGCTATTTTAAATTTAGTATCTGAGTTTTATTTTGTATCACAGGTGTTACTTAAGTTATGGGTAAAAATTCAATTGATACCTCTGTTAAATTTTTCGTCTAAATTTTAACAGCCCGCCACGTGTCGACCGCTGAGGTTGACACGTGACACTATATATATAAAAAAAATCTTTAAAAATCAATTAAAAAAAAAAAAAAAAAGAGGAGTGGCTCCCCTTGGCCTCCCTGGGGGTGGCCGGCCACCCCCATTTTGGCTAAGGGGGTGGCTCAAGCAAGTTTGGGGTGGCCGAACCACCCCCAATTAAAAAAAAAAAAAAATTGATGGATTTTGGCCTTTGGCCGAACCACTCTCGTGGCCCTAGAGCCACCCCCAAGGGCCAAAACCCATTAAAAAAATTTGAGGTTTGCCCATAGGGTGGCCGAACTACCCTCAAGGGCCAAAACCCAACAATTTATTTATTTATTTATTTATTTCTACCATAGGGTGGCATGGGGTGGTTTGGCCACCCTAGACCGGCCAAGGAGCCACACCTATTCTTTTTCTTTTTTTTTTCTTTTTTTTTTTAATTTATTATTTTTAATTAATTTTTAAAGATTTTTAGTTTTTATTTTTTATTATATGGCTAGTGCCCTGTGTCAACCTCAGTAGTTGACATGTGGTGGGCCATTAAATGTGGACGGAAAATCTAACAGAGGTATCAATTAAGTTTTTACACCTAACTTAAGTACCACCTGTAATACAAAATAAAACTCAGGTACTAAATTTAAAATGACTTAAAACTCAGGTAACAATGGAGTATTTAACCCAAATAATTAAAAGTAGATGAGCTCCATTAAACATGCATCCTAAATCTGCCTACAAATAGTAGAATAGTATCATTTCTATGAGTAATGTTGTATTTAACGGTGTAGATGATAATATCCAATAAATATATATGTACTGTACACTTTAAGAAACACGTACTCTATTCAAAGAATTTAAAATATATGACAGCATTTAAGCCGTTAAATACAACAATATTAAATAATTACCCTCTATATATCGATCTCACTTAAAATTGAGAAGCTGCTTGTACAAGTTTTGATAATTACTTGTTTGTTCTATCAATATATTTAGTCGCATATATATCATTATATTCATTACTTATAGGAAGCTAGCAAGCAAATCCCAAAGCTTGCTATTATAACATTGATGATTCATTTATGCAAGAATGCCAAGAAATGTAGACGCGCATCATGGCAAAGAAACTTAAAAAAGAGTTCTCAGCTTAAATGATTACTTGCTTGTTGGATGGATAATCAAGATGTTTAGTTATAGATTAACTTTCCATCACTTAAAGGTTAGCTTGTTAATTATTAGATCAAGGTATTACTTGATACCAAAGCAAATCCCAAGGTACAAAGAAGGTATATATGTGTTTTAATATTCATCAATATATGCAAGAATTGGAGATGCCCATCATGCCAATTACAGTTCCCTTCAAATTTCATCACAGCTTTCTACAAATTTCATCAAATATTTGCACCACAAATTGATGTAAAAGCAACAAAATTAAACAAAAGAACCTCCCAAAAAAAAAAAAAAAACTGAGAAATCTAAGTCGATTTGCTATTGCTAGCTTTGACCGTGGTATTTAATTGGAGAGGTCTAGGTGGAGCCATGGTTCTTCTCTTCCAGAGATTAATTTCTTTTCTTGGCTGCAAAGGCACTCCTCCACCTATCATCATAGGAGCAGAGAAAGGAATCATGAATTCCTCTTCTTCTTCATCACTCTCTCCTCTCTCTTCATCCGAGTAATAGTTCCTGTGATCCCGGTCCATTGGTGCAATCTGAGCCATCCAGTCAAAATCAGACAACGAATCACGTCCGCTCGCGAACCGCTTCATCTGACTCAAACAAGGCGCTCCATCAGGAAGCACAGGCTTATTATTATAATCAACAGAAGCATCAGATTTCCTACCGGCCGGTTTTGCACCGGCGAAGATTCTCCTAATCGCCGAGGCATGCTTCTTCAGCTCACGAGGAGGAGAAGTACTCGTCGCCACAGCCTTCACCTTTTGAGGCGGCAAGGGCGCCGGCGCAGCGCGCTTAGCTTTCTTGATCATCTTTTTCTTGTGCTTGATTTGGCCCATGCATGAGACTTTCGGTGAAGTGGGTTCTTGTGAATCAAACGACCCTCCGTTCTTGGGCTTCCGTCGAGCTTCGTCAGGAATCATTGGTATGATGGGACCGGAGAATCCTCTTCCGGCATGATTTTTGAGCTTGTTTGCGTTAATCTCCGATCTCCTATCCCTACTTGGGCTGAACTGATGGTTTTGGAAGGAGACTGCTACTGCAGAGGCCGCTCTTGGTAGAAACTTCAAGATCTTGTTCTTTGGTTTGGCTTGTTTCTCCATTGTACAGAAAAGACTACAAGATATTGCTCAGTTTCCTCAATGATCAATCCGGCCTCTATATATGCAAAAAAACAAACTCTTCCATTAATGATGGTTGTGGTTTGACCTTGTCAAAAGAGAGAGAGAGAGGGACGGTCAAAGAAGATGGTGGGACTGAGCAAACCAGAATTTAATAATACAGCTTCATTGCGGTGGATGCATGTTTACGCTTCCTGCTCACAGAAAATAAATAAATGCAGTCACCGTTTTAATCCACGGACTAATTAAAAGTCCAAAAATATCGGCTAGCTATATATAAAAATATTTTATTTTATTTTATTTTATTTTTTCTCTGTGAGGGAGTAATTAAGGGCTATATATAAATTTAACATGACATGCTACCCTTTGGTTTTGTCATCGGATCGATCGGTTTATGACTCGTTAAGATTGACCTAATCATTACACCTCATACGTGGCTTTTCGACATAATGACGGCTAAAATTTATTAGGAAAAAAATATATATTATAATTTGGCAAACAGCCTTCGGACGTAATTTCGTGAAATTTAAAGCGTGGGAAATAGTTTTCGGTTCACGTGGTCAAAAACCAACCAAGACTAACAAAATGTCAACTAGCTAGCGGCTCAATCCAAACTCGTTCCAACTGCACAAATTAACTT
Source organism: Alnus glutinosa (assembly GCF_958979055.1). Classification (NCBI taxonomy): domain Eukaryota; kingdom Viridiplantae; phylum Streptophyta; class Magnoliopsida; order Fagales; family Betulaceae; genus Alnus; species Alnus glutinosa. The sequence continues at coordinate 28,495,370 of NC_084891.1, read as the reverse complement.
ACCTCTACTCAAAAGAAAAGAAAAGGAAAAAAAAATTAAAAAAAAAAATCCAATCTTATCAGGGGAAGTATTTTAGTATTATTTATTTTATTTCCAAGTGCATGAATCTAATAATTTATTTGATGGAATCATTAAAATCATTTTTTTTTTTTTTGGGTGCACTTTATCCAATCAGCTGTTTAATTATATTATATCGTTCACAGCCCCGGCCATACTAGTCATGGTCATCGACTCATTATATTTTTAGAGCCGTTCAATTTTAACCATTTCAACTGAACAACTTTTATTTTTTATTTTTAACGGTCTATTATATTGACATATATTTACAGTAAATTAATACATATAAAAATTATATGATTTAAAGATAGATGTCAATTTACATTAAAAATATACGTAAGAATCACATGTTTTAATAATGCATTAATTTAACAAGAGTAAATGAGTAATGTTATTATTTGCATTCATTTATCACATTTACTTTATCCTAACTGACATTACGTGTTTTAAGTGAAAAGAAATTTTTTGTCTGTTTTAACCAAAGAATTGATCGGTGTAATGGTCAGGAAAGAAATTGTGAAACAAAAAGCATAAAATTACTCAAATGATAATTGAGGATGGTTTTTGAACGACGTGGATTAATTAAGAAGTAATACGATCGAGTACAGGTTCCGTCTAATTCTGGAAGCTGGTTTTCTAAATACATGACACTGGTCATGCATGGCCATGTTTTTCTACACAAATTGATGTATCATAAAAATATCTATTATATATATATGGTGGGTGCAACTGCAACGTGACAAAAATATGATGTGTAAAAGGCATCTAATTAGCAGACTTTTAGAAGCAAAGTGCAGTTGCTAGTTTGGATCTTTGACTCAATCGCTCCATATAAGATAAGATATGGATTAAAATTTCTTACAAATTAATGCTTTTCTCATGATTAGAATTTAGAAGCCATGTATGTCCATTTTGTACACCGATAATGATATCGTACGTTGTATCCCGAGAAATTAGTAGTGGTACGAGACTATAATCCGGCCAGCCCTTGTCCGTGAATATTTGTTCAAAACGTGAAAAATTAGAAATGGTCAATATTTTGAATTTTGGATATATGATATTAATCGGGTACGGCTGTATTTATCTTACTTTTAAACAAGATTACAAATAAATTATGGATTGCTCAAGTTTGATATTTTTCGATGAAGTCAAACAAGTCATGCAGCGTACATGGTGTTTAAAGTCAGCATGAAATTAAATTCTAGCCAAAAAAGTACATCATACATCGTGCTTATGCCGGCAGCGAGAGAGAGGGAGGAACCATCACGAAAGGCAAAATAAATATAAATAAAAATAATTAATTAATTAATTAATATAATGAATGTCTTCTTTTTTTTATTTTTTTCTTTTAGAATATAATGAATGTCTTGGTTACACAGTTATGAATAAAAATATAAGATTTAATAAACTTTTTGAAGTATCATTTGACATTTGCTCTATATTAAAGGTGAACACAATGTCGCAACTTCTAAATAAAAATCTTATTCAAATTTTGTGAAAATATGAGAATAGTTTGAAAATTATAAAGTTTTCATTTAAATTGGGTTTGAAATATTTTTCTCTAATTCAGTCTTTAAAATGATTATGTATCCAAAATGTATGTGAAAATTACAAACCCTATTCAAAATATAAGTGAGAATGATGTGAATTTTGAAGACATGTCAATTTAATAGACTGAATAGAAGAAATTTCTTCCAGCCAATTTAATTTAAAATAAAACTGTGCTTGAGAAAATATCAAAATGAGTATTTTTTATCTTTAAAAATTAAAGATGTTTTTAGGACATCTCAAAGAGTAATGTTATATACCGCAGTTTTTATCCCACTTTGTGACAATCAACTCTTGATTATTTTTTCTTAAAAATAGCTAGATTCAAATACTGATTAGCAATACCACATTAGTAAATGAGATAAAAATATAGTTTTTATTATTTCTCAATCTCGAAAGGTAACATTTAGATATTTAATGAGCGTTTGTTTCATCGGAAAATATTTTCAACGAAAAATATTTTCTATAAATATTGTTCGGCGTTTGGCTTTTATGGAAAACGAGTGAAGGCGAAAACGTCCAGCAACCTATGGCAGAGGTCAAGCGGTTTGAGAAAGAAAGGCTCAAACTCGAAAAATGGTTTACGAAATTTAAAAACAGAAACAATTTTTTGAAACCAAATAAGTTTTTTTAGTCGATTAAACATAAACTATTTTTCGGTTTGACTATTATTTTTTGTCACTCCAAACACCATAAAATATAGAAAACATTTTTCAATAAATTATTTTACTAACAAACATTTAACTTGAAATAGGAAGAGGGTTTATGCTTAAAAAAGAAAAAGAAAAAAAAAAGTGGTTACTCTTTGATTTCAAAATTCAATATATATATTAACACTACTCTCTAAAAGAAACCTGCTCTAATTATGCTAGTGCTACGCTTAATATTTCGCGATGCGGGTGCTAGTCCAAAAGGATGGACTTTTTCTTTTTTCTTAAATTGGAGGTATATTTTCAAATGCCATTTGAAAATAAATAATGCACTTTTCTTCACACATAAGAGCAAGATACAAACGTGAGTTTTGTTTGATAACTTTTTCGTTTCTCTTTTTAAAATAAAAATATTAAAAAATATAACACTTAAAACCTTTTTTTTTTAATCTTTAATTATATCACATCAAAACAAATTTTCAAACAAAAACCACAGTCTAAAAAGCATAAAACCATATATCTTCCACATCATGCAGTGACAGGTAGAAGTTGGACAAAGTTTTCTTCCAAATTGGATTGGAATAATTTATTTCAGTCCAATCTATTAAACTGATATATGTTGAAAATGTATGTAATTTTAGTTTTAAAGAGTAATTCTTTTTTTTTTTTTTTTTTTTTTCATTTTTTAGTGGAATCGAGCACATAAACCTTTTATTCAATTAACAATTTAAGCACAACGTTCAACAGAGATAATATCTTAAATAGATTGGAGAATTTTCTCAAGAAAGCATTGATCCTCAGTCAAAGACAACGCTTTATTTGTGAGACAGTGAGCTGTGCCTTTTAAATTTCATCTAACATGATTAACATTCCACTTTTGCAGACAATCCAATATACCTCGAGTGTCTTCAATTAGATAATCATATCTGGTCAAAATTTTCCTATCTTTTCCCAACGCCTATAATACTTGGAGAGCTTCACATTCCAGAACCACCATATAAAACCTCAATTCACGACTAAACTTTGTTGCCTGTAATGACGACGTTGCTTCTGCAATATCAAGTGCAATGATGCGATCTTTTGGCTCTGACAACTTTGCCATCACTTCGCTCATGCTATCTCTAATTCTAAATACTCAACTCTCATCTCACCTTATCGCATTGGGCTGGTGTAGCAATGTCAATCAGCCATTTGATATTTTTCTTTTTTAATAAATGCTGATCTAATAGCCGATGGACACTGCTACATCAGTTCAATATGATGTGGTAGGATGAGAGTTGAGTATGTAGCATTACTCAATTTTAAATGCATATGAAAATCACAAAACATTTTAAACATATGCATGTTTAGTAGATTAAATTGGAAAAAAAAAATAATAATAATCTCTAATCCAATTTAAAGAAATACTTTGTCCATAAAGGTCGGCTAAAGCCTTAATTGATCCATTTTAAAATTAACACTTGCGTTGTGGAAGCTTGCGAAGATACATGAATCATTTGATTGATATTAATATTTTATGGGCGTAAAAGTGGAGGAGCGTTATGGTGCCGACATGGTTAACCCAACTACGCAAGTGAACATTTATGAAATTTTATGAATTTTTACTAAAAAAAAAATTAGACCTCGTTTAATTTGCAGAATGACTATTCCATTAAGAAAATGAATAGTTATTTTTAGGAATAGAAGGTGGTGGAATGGAATAATTATTCTTAATCTTTAATTTGGTAACAACTCATATACATTAATTGGAATACAATCTCTTTAAAAGAAAAAAAAAATTAGAATACAATCAATATTACTAAAAAAACCTCACATTATATATATATATATATATATATATATATATATATATATATATAATAAAAAAAAAACTTAAATTATAAAAAAAAATAATAATTTTTTTTTTTAAAACTATAGGGTGGCTGACCATCCAGGGGGTGGTTGCGGCCACCCCTGATGAGAATCGGAGGTGGCCTATGCCACCCCCAAATCTCCCCGAGAGTGGTCACACCACCCTCGGAATGCCTCGGGAGTCCAGCCACTATTAAGGGGGGTGGGGTTTCGTTTCCCCCCCCCCCCTTTTTTTTTTTGAAAAAAAGTTTGAAAGAAAATAAAAAATAATAATGGTTTTTTTTTTTTTTTTTTTTTTTCTGAAAAATTTAGTGTATTCCAATTGGAATAGCTATTCTTCTTCGTAAGGGAATAGATATTCCAATGAGAATAACTATTCCAATGAATAGATCCCTACCAAACATAATAATGACTATTTCTATAAAATTGTCATTTTATTCCGAGGGTCTATTCCACAAATTAAACGAGGCCTTAGAAAACATTTATGAATAAACGTTTTTTTAATAACAGCTAAAGAAGTAAAACTTATGAAATCTTTGGGGGAGGGTTTTCTTTTTTTTGGTCTAGGCCCCTCTCTCCTCTCTCTCTCTCTCTCTTTCTCTAAATATATATATAGATATGATTATCCACCACTTAAATAGATATGATTCTCCATCACCTAAATATATAATTTTTGACTTCATTGTTTATGTGGTAAGGTAGTTCCATATTAGCTTTAGAGTTTTTTTTTTTTTTTTTTTTTATTTTAATTTTTAAAATAAAGTGAAGATTACTTTACCTTGTAAACAAAATAGTGAAAAAAATAGTGAAAAGTTATATATTTAGATAATAGAAAATATTATATTAGGGGGAGGGTTGGAAATGGTGCTCTTCACGTGTTTTTGTTTCTTTGCCCCCCTTCAGAAAAAGTGTTCATTGATTGTATTTGACATTATTATGGAAGTGAAGAAAAAAAAAATGTAGAAATTGGAGGAGATTTTTTTTTTCCCCAAGTATAAATGGTGGAGATTGATTATAGTGAAAAAAAGAAGAAAAGATAACTGGAGTTATTTCCCAACCAATCGTGAAATTTTCACTGTTTATTATAAAAAATTTCAAGTAATTTTTTACGATATAAGCTAAATTCAAAAAAAAAGAAAAAAGAAAAAAAAAAGTACATGTTCTGCCATAACTTTGTAGTTGGCCATAAGGGCCCATATACATAAAGCATCGGACAAGAATCCTTTCCACTGAGTCACTTTATAATTTATATTTTATTTTACAGGATCTAATAATATATATAATATTTTTTTAAATAATATTATAATATATTCATCATACTATGTTATATATATAAGAAGTGCTAGACTTACTTTTTTCTTGTATTTTTTTCTCAAAATTGATTATCAAATGATGTGTCAATCATGAATAAAATCTACCATGCTGAAAAATGTGTCATCATCTCGTAAGACGGTGATATATTATTTGTGAACTACTTTTAAAAAAATAAAAATAAAAATAAAATTGAGAAATAAAGCATTTTCCTATATACAATATTATAGATCTATAAAATATAATGTTAATCATAAAAAATAGGTAATAAAATAAAATATTAATCATAAAATGGGTACACTCCCTTTGAATTTTGTTATACAAAACTTTTGGCTAAACCAAATTAACAATTCCCCACATGAAAGTTGTTGGTACAGTTTTCAAACGATGACGTGTTAACGAACGATCAGTCTTCTGATGGTAGATATTCGAGAACGATCAGCAAGTTGGAGGGCTTGAAATCTGTAAAACATAAAAGACTCGTCGGGGGTTGGCCGGTAATGCCTCCTTCGATGGTTTAGTCAGCAAGAGCTTGGCAGAGAAGAAGAACTAATGTTACTGAAAAGTTAGGTGTTACCCATTTATGACTTCTATTTATATCTCCTTCTTCTTTATGAACTCGCACGTGTGATCTCCATATTACTAGTGTGGATGTACAGGAATTGGACTTGACAGAATTAGCGATCATTTATGGCATTTTGGTTTTTCAGCATGATGAGCCGGTTTGAGCAACGGCACGTGACGCCGTTGTTTTCTCTGTACTCTGACTTGATTAGACCATCTGCCATCATATCTAATAAATGATTAAAAATTCCAATAAATGAAGGGATCCTCTTTCTCAGATATCGGTACAAACTCGATGCGGGTATGTAATCTGACGACTGGTGCTTGAACACAGCGGTGGAGGGAGGGGTGGTCGAGGGGGGTCAAATGCCCCCCGTCAACCCCCAAAAATTTCACTCAACCCCAGTAGAAAATTCCCCAGAACTATAGATGCCCACCCTCAACCATTCATAAGGGGCAATAGACGTTACCTTCAGTCACTTACTCATCAGACATTAGGGGCAAAGCACAAAAACTCACAGGGCGGCCCGAATTTTGTCACAATTTTCAACTTTTCTGGTTTTTAGGTTAGACGAAATGTTGAAGACGACGGCACTTTACTTTGCTCCAAAACGCACCGTTTGTTGTTAGTTGACTTGCGGCTTTTAGGCTGCGACGCTAGTTTGATTTAAGTCATAAAATCCAAACGCTCTGTTTAACACAATAGTGAGCAATTAGAAAGGGGAAAGGAAAAAAAAAAAAAAAACCACATCAACGGGCGGAATATTTTTTTCCTAATTCATGACTTAAAATCAGTGGGTCAGTGGGCAATTAAAAACAAAACAACTCCTTTAGACACGATTGAATCCCCTATTGACTAGCCAGTGATTTAGTAGGCAATGAAATCAATGGCCAGTAATTTTAATTCAAGACTTTTTTGTGGTGAACCGACTTGACAATTATTTTCAAAACTACTAGTTTTTTTTTTTTTTTTAAAAAAAAAAAAAACCCCTAAAGACTAGATTTGGTTGAGACACTCGTTTTGTTTAATAGAAGGTGTTGATCCAAATAAAAACCAAAGAGAAATGATAAGGGTATCAACTTTTTTATTAGGAGATGAATACCCAAATGATGTAGAGCTTATTCATAAGAAAATCAAAACAATTAATAAAAATAAATGTTAAGGGTACTAATGAATAAGATATACACCATCTTTATATCTATCTCTCGGTAAAAATTTTGATATTCTTAGTAATTCTCAAAACCTAAAGTATATATTTAAACCATTGTGTCAAGTCCTCGTGTAGGGATTTCAAAATATGAAGACTTGACACAATTGAATAAATTAACGTTAAGCATGACAAAATAAATTGTAAGTTAAATTTATATGTTTTAAATAATAATTAAATTTATTGAATTGATTATTTATTTCGTTAATTATATTATTTAATATTTTTAATCAATTTTTTTTTTTCGTTCATATAAAAAAAATAAAAATTTGACTCCCCTCTAATCCACAATCCTGACTCCGCGACTGCTTGAACATGAATTGTTCGGATCCTTGGCGCTCTCTTCTCTGAAAGTAGGCTTTGTTGCCATACAAGAGCCCCTTGAATGGTGGGCTCGTCCTAGAGGGCAGACCTCATAGCATTGGTCTGCCCCTTAAGGCCCAACCCAATAGCTCGAAACATAATTACCCAACAAAAGCATCTCAATCGGCTTGAGTCCAGAATTTAGAAGTGGAAGTTACTTGTTGGAATACTCCTGCCGTCCACCTTTCCTCTCCCTCCCTTGTTGGTTATATATATATATATATATAAATTCCCGCTAAATTCCCAACGAGATAAACTGGTTCTGCCCGGTGAAACCCTAGCTTCATCTTTCGCTAGACGCCTCTCTCTTTGCCCCAAGGTATACCATACCGTATACCAATTTCAGGTTTTTTTTTTTTTTGAATTAAACAAATTTATTCTCCATAATTTTTTTTTTTTAAAAAAAAAAATCGAAGAAAAACCCTCGCTTTAGCTTCTGGAATCTAATTCGTCACATTTCCATGACATTGTTGGTCGGATTGAGCCAACAAAGCTAGATTTGGTCATTGTTAGTCGTAATTTTGTGGATTTTGGATAGTCTTCAACCTAAATGCTTATAATTTTGTCGTATTTCGATGAAAGCGGCTCATTGCCCATTGATCTTATACGCCTATTTTTGTTTGTGCAGAATTTTATACTTAGTTTAGCGATCTTCTTCTTTTTTCTTTTTTTCCTTCCTCGAATAGTTTGTTGACGAGTTGATTTTGCAATGAGGGTCATATTGTGCTCTTTGGACATGCTTTGATATGAAAATATGGTGTTGAGGAAGAGAACCGTGATGGTTCTCTCCTTTGATTTACAGGGCTTCATTCTCCGTGCTCGAGTCCTGAAGCTTTACAGGCAGGCGCTAAGGACTGCTGGGAGAGCCCCTGCTCATGCTAGAGGTGAAATTTTGCACTTGGAAAAATTCCCTTGTCTAAATAATTATAATAATATTTCTAGAGGAAATTACTGAGAGGAGGGTAGATTTCAGTTCTGAGAAATCTCCTTGCCAAATCTCTTTACTTGGCCTTGCTCTTTGCTTGACATTTAGCTATGGCTTTTCCTCTAGTCAGACCCTGGAAAGATTTGTGTCAATTAGTTTGTTTGATCAAAAGCCTTTCACAATGACAACCATTTCTATCACCTTCTGTATATGTTTAGCTTCAATTCATTGCTTTGCAACTCTTTCCCTCTTAAAAACTTTCAGTCGAAGAAGTTTATAGTGGATTTGGTGGACTGAAAATTTGGGTTGCACAGTTCTGTGGTCTAGCTGGGAACAAACACATCAGTTCTTCTTAGTTTAGTGGTTTGAAGACCGTCTTGTTATCTCAAATGGTCGCTTGTTTGGTGCAATACTATGAGGTCGGCTGTCCGAGTCTCTTCAATTACTTGATACACGATTCTTTTAGGCAGGGTTATGTATCCGGAGTTTACGCGACAGGAATGGGTTCCAAAGGGTTGCTCGTCTTTTATTTTTTAGAAAAAAAAGACCATCTTGTTATCAGGAACTCTGTTGCCAGGAAAGAATTATTTCCTGGATTACTTCTGAGATTTTCATGAATTACATTCTCCAATTTATTAATTGATCTGCTTTCTCGTAAAGCACATGTTTATCAAGGTTTTTTTTTCGGTTGATTCTACTTCTTAAGTAGTTCTCAGAGTTCATGAAGTATTCTTTTTGACTCGCGTCAAACTCATTATGTAATGTTAACTGGGTGAAATGCAATGGATCTTACAGCAGAATTGAGGCAGACGATTAGACGGGAGATGGAGAATAACCGGAACTGCAACGACAAGCAAAAGATTCGTTTCTTGATTAGTGAAGGATTAGAGAGATTGAAAGGTCTGGATGAGATGCTCGATATGCAAGGTCGCTGTTAGTTGTTATTAGAGGCTGCATTTGGTCTCTTTTGTATGCCTTTCCTCTTGTAAACTTCTATAGATTTTGTGCCTTACAAATCCCATCAACCATCTTCAATTATCACCAATTCCCATGCTTCTTTAACTCTGCCTTGCTCAGCTGCTGGATACTCATCTCATAAAGCGGCAGAATTGTTTTTAAGCATTTCTACTGTTTCATCTCCTAGATGTTCATATTATGCTCTGTTGAGAACCACATCAGTCGATTTTGAATCAACAAACATTCCCAATACTGTCTTGTATGCTGTGTATTCCCGAAAATAAAAGGACAAAAGGGCTCCAGAGTCGGTCCTGGCATCTTGAGGAAATAGCAATCCTGAAAGAAACTAAGACATAAGCATAAATGTTCACTACACATGAAACTTGCCATAAAGATGCATGTGTACAAAGAAAGTTATTTGTTACTTTTGAAACCCTAAGGAAATGTTTGTCACAACATCAAACTCCATAGACCAATTTCACAATTTTTCCTAAATTATAGCCCAAAATTTGTGACCAAGAGGTCCAAGTAAATCATAATTGTCCGACATACAACGTCAAAACACATGATTACAATCACTGCAAAAACAATTACATCATAATCTGCAACCAAAAAAAAATTAAAAAATCTAGAGAGATCATTGACCACCTAATGGGGGCTCAAAGGTGCAAAAGATTAATAGCTTCTTCTACAAAGGGCGGGAAGCAAATCCCCTATCCACCATCTTCTCCACTAACTCCTCGTGCTTCTTTAACTGCCCTGCTTTTCTTAGTTGCTGCAGAACCATCTCATAATCATGAGCACTAGGTTTTAAGCATTTCTCTTCAATCATCTCCCTGAAAAACTTGTAGGCATTGTTCCAATGCCCCATCCCACAGTACATCGAGATCAAAACCCGATACGTATTCACATTAGGCTCCATCTCATCCTCATCCATCTCCTTCTTCAGCTTAAGAACCATATCGGTTGATTTCGAGTCAGCAAACATCCGCATCAATATATTGTAGGTCACGGTGTTAGGCCGACAGTTCAGCTCCTTCATCTTAGAATACATTCGGTGAGCACCATTCACATCCCGTAACTTCAGAATGCACCTAAATATCAAATTAAACGTAGACGCGTTCGGGCTACACCCTTTCTTAACCATCGAATTAAGCACCTTAATTGCCTCATCAAGATTGTCATCCCGACAGTGAGTCTCTATAAGAAAATTATGCGTGACCGTGTCAGCAGGGCATGCTAGCCTCTTCATCTGATTATACACCTGCAGGACCTTCTCAGTTCGCCCGGCCTTCACATGAACCCGCATTAGGTTGTTGAAAGTGATCGAATTGGGGTCACAGCCCGAGTCAAGCATTTCCGCAAACACGTCGTGGGCACGAGTGATTTGCCCGCACCTACACAATGCGTCGATCACGATACTGTAAGTGTACACATTGGGCTTAATCCCAGCCATCTTCATCTCCATAAACACCCTCTCGGCCTCCGAAATATTACCCGCCCGAAACCACCCGTTAACCAAGCTCGTGTACACAACCACATCGGGCTCAAACCTATCCTTCAAGCTATCAAAAAATGACTGAGCCTCACTTGCCCTTCTTTTCTTACACAAAATACCAATCACAATCGAGAACGCAATGTTATCGGGCTTACAACCATAGTCCTCCATGCGATTAAACGCGTGCACCGCCTCCGCGGCCAGACCGGCCCGCACGTACCGGCGGACGAGAATCGAGAAGGTCTCGACGGTGATTTCCACGTTCCGAGCCTTCATCGAATCGATCACGTGCCAGGCCAAGTCGAACTGGCGTACCTTTCCGGCGAGGTCGACCATCTCGTTGTAGTGATCGGGGGTGAGCTGGGCCAGGCTGTCGCGGGTCGTGGCCCAGTTGAAGAACGCTAGGGCCTGGAGGAAGGGTATGCCATGGCGGACACCACCGCATCTCTCGATGACGCGGCGCACTATGGAGGGGGTGATGGAATGGACGGTGGAAATCTGGTAGAAGTCGTGGGACAGGCTGGGGATGGTGTAGTTGGGGTTTGGCGGAGTGTAGTTAGGGTTTGGATTTTTACGGTGGTGGTCTTTGATTACGGCGTGTAGCTTTTCGGCGATTAGGGTTTCTTCAGGGTTTAAGCTAGCGGTAGGGGCAGTATTGGGATTCTTGTCTGTGTCGTCATCATCCTCTTGAAGATGTTGGGCTTCTGAAGTTGATGAAGAAAATGAATACCTCTTGATTATGAGCACGCGCTCCGAGAGAGAGTGGAGTAACCGTAGCTTTGATTTGATGAGGGCCATTGGATAGCTAATTGCTTCGTTTCTCAGTCTTCCCCTCAGCTTACAAAAGGCTTCGAGAGGGATGAGTGGGAGGGAAGAGGTACTATTGACGAAGGTAAGAACGGATACTTATTCGCTTGAAAAGCCGACGCCGTTTAATTCATTTTCAATTTTTTTTTTTTTAAAAAAAAATTACATATACTCCTCAAACTACTGTCACATTATTAATATTTTTTAAACTTTCAATTATGTCAAATCTTTTTTTAAAACTATTAAAACAATGTTGATGTCTCTTCAATGACAAAAATATCTTTCATAAAATTAAAGAAAAAAATCTTAAAATTATAGCAAAAAACTATAAAAATCTAAAACTAACTAAAAAAAATATAATTAAAAAACTAATATAAATAAAAAAAAAAAAAAACCAAGACAATTAATTTTTTTTAAAATTTTTTTCTTACAAAAACTGAAAGAAAAAAAAAAGAAAAAAAAAAAAGAAAAAAGTGAAAAACCAAGGTGATCATTTTATTTTTGTTTTGATTTTTTTTTTGTTTTTTAATTTTTAATTTTAAAACAATTGATTAATAATTTTTAAAAAAATTTCGCTTTTATTTTAAATTTTTAAATTTTATTAGTTTTTTTTTTAGAATTTTTAAGGATATTTTTCTCTTTATTAAAAATAAATTATGGTAATTTATCTTTTTGTTGGTCTTCAAGGATATATTGAAATTGTTTTGATAATTTAGGAGGAAGATTAACATAATTGGTAATTTGAACATTTGAGGGACATTGAGTCATTGACAATGAAATAAGACAATGAATTAATAAAAAAAAAAAAAAGACAATGAAATGATAGTTTGATGGAAATATATATACTTTTTTTTTTTTTTTTTTTGCTTTAAGGTTAGGGGCGGATCATAATATTGATTGGGCTTGTTAAATTTTCGTAAAAGGACCTACCTTTTTGTCCATGTAAACCTAATCGGGCCTTGTTGGGTCCACGATGGCATTACAGTTACTCAGTTAGGTATTGTTTATATTCAATGGCTAAAAAAAAAAAATAGTATTTACAAATATAGCACTAAAGTGATTGAATCATTTAGCTACCAAACTTTCATTTTGCAAAATCAGCTAGCTAAATGATTTAACCTTCTGTGTAAATGGTTTACTGAGTCACCTACCAAACAGTGCTTTTTTGAGATTTTGTTTAAAAATGAACTTTGACTTGCGAAATTGCTCGGTAAAAACTTTGGGACAAAAATAAAATCTATTTAAGAAGAAATACTGATAATCTTTCACCGGCGGTTCTTGGATTCACCACTCGAATTGTGTTAATTTTTTAATCCGACGTAAATATTCTATGTTAGCATAGGGGGTGACATTCTATTTTCTTTTTCTTTCTTTTTTTTTTTTAAAAAAAATCTAAAAATATAATTCTTAAAGTTTTTAATTATATATATATAAGTAACACGTGTCATCAATTTATTGATGTTGGCGTGGCACATAAAGGAAATTTATTAAGTTTTTTATGGAATTTGAATGTAGGAAGTGATTTGTTTTTTTTAACATACCACATGAACTTTTAAGTTGATTTTGATACCACATAAAAATAATTGTAAATCAGGTAATCTACACACTGATTTTATATATATATATATATATATATATATATATATATATATATATATATATATATATATATATATATATATATATATATATATATATATATATATATATATATATATATATATATATATAATTTTATTTTTCTATTTAATTAAGAATCTTTCGTGTAAAATGTAAATAGACTGTCAAGGTTTAGAATTGGATTCCCATATATCCAAATCCCAATTTATATCCCCAATTTCACAAAAACAAAGTTAAGAAATTTCGCCATATTATATTATTATAGGACAGAAATAAGGAGTGAAAATTGCAGCAAAAAGGCTGTGCATTTGTTTTTCTAAAATAGACTGATGGCATATTTGGAAATTTGGGAGTAATTCTACCCGGCGCTCTAGCGTCCCTCAAGCGTCCCTCTCCATCTGACGTGGCATAGTCCACGTCAGGCCCTTTTTTTATAAAAAAAAAAAAAAAAAAAATATTAAACCCTGCGTTTATACAAAACTACATTTTCAGTTTCTTTCAAAATATTTTTGCCCGCTTTCCTTCTTTCCCTTCTCCCTCCCTCCCTCCACCCCACCGACAGCCACCCACCCACCTGCTGAGCACCGTCGACCACCAGCTACCACCACCACCGAACCCCGGTTCGTCCATTTCCGGCTTCCATCCACCGTCAAGCTCCGACGACCCAACGTATAGCTCTAATGACCCATCGACCATTCCGCCACGACTAGCCCAGCCGAGCCACCACCATCGCCGACGAGCCAAGCCGAATCACCACCACCACAGAGGGCTTCGACGATCCATCCACCGTAAGGTCTTTTCTGTTTTGTTTCGATTTTCCTTTCGATTTTCTTTTCTTCAAACAGATCTGGTTTTTGAGTTTTTGGATCTGGTTTTTTGAGTTGTTTTTTGATTTGCTTGATCCGCCACCCACAAGCACCGTCTACCACCGCCACCAGCAACGTCCATCTCCATCTCCGGCTACAAGCACTGTTTTCCACTGTAAGGTTTTCTCCATCTCCAAATGTTCTCCCATCTCGTTTAAGCTTTCAAAGCTTTGGAGGATGTAGTTGTCTGATCTTTCGGTGGGTTGTTTGAGTTGGTTTCCTCGTTGTAGGATTTGTGCTATTGTATTTGTTGAGTTGTTTTTTCTTGATTTGGGAATGTGTTTGTTGTTGTTGATGGGTTGTTCTCTTGTTTGGGAACTTCATTCAGTTTTTACTAGAGTGGTTGTACTATGATGAGTTTAGCCATGAAAGTTTTAATTCATCCTAAAAAAAGTTATTTTCATTAGAAAAGAAAATGGTATGATTATTTTTATTCAAGTCTCAAGCTATTTATGCCTACTAATCCGGTACAAAATTAAGGACATTTGGGATTTTAGGATGGTAGTCAGTTTGTATGAGAATCAGAGGAGGAGAAGAACCATATTCAATTAGCTTCTTTTTTTTTTTTTTTTTTAAATAATGTTTCTTTGTTGGTTTGCTGACTTCCTTTGTAAATTTGTTAGGCCTAAATGGATTATATGATGATTATGTTACTTGATCTTTTAATATTTTTGCATTTTTCCATTGTGGCTTTTTTGTGCTTCCAGACAATGTTGATCTGGGGGTAGCATTTGGAAAGTATTTTCATGTGTCCTGCCTTACCATTATTGATCCAGGTACCTCAAACATATTCTCCTTGTATGACTGTATCATCCCTGTGACAGATTTAGTCTTTTAGTTGCACCTTTTTAAGCTGTTATCCCAATACCCTAACTTTATCTTGATCCTTTATATGCAGATGCTGATGAAGACAGTGATTAAGTTCTTCATAAGAGGACTTGGTTACTGATAGCAGGAGCTTGGACAGTTAGAGTAGAAGAATGTACTCTGTTTTTTAGGTTCGATTTGAATTGGGGGTTTTTTTTTTTTTTTTTTCTTCTTACGAGGATTCAGAATCCATGATTCTTTGCTGATTGTTAGCAGCCACTTCTGGATTGAATATTGAATGGAGAAGTGTATATTTCTTGAATGACCAGCTTATGTCATTTGTTCTTTACCTAGTTAGTCATGTTTCTAGTATCCATGGTTTTAGAAGTGAGGTTCTGAGAAATGTCTAGAAATTATGTAGGTGTTTTGCTGGTGAAATTGAAATAAATCTATGCTCTAACATGAAGGCTTTGTTGTCAATTAGCATGTTGCTTTTATCAATTAAACTCATTTTTTCTTCAAATTATTCGATTCATTAATTTTCTTTCTAATACCTTTTCTTGGATTTGCTACATTGACCAGATCAGGAGCCTCAACAGATTGGCAGAGATGCTTGGCATGATCTTGCATCAGGCACTCAATAGTCAATAGAGCTCTTGGGCTTCAGGAGCGCTTTGTATTCACCTGAAACTAAGTGATGTTTTCTGTTCAAGTTCTTGGATCCTTCTTATTGGGATTATTACCTATTGGATTTGAAGTGAATCTTCGGGTATTGACAATAGCCTGTATTTTTTATGGATTGATTGGTAGATTCTGTGTTGTGTATGTGAGGGATCAGAGGCTGAGAGTGAGTCATAATTCAATACAATCAAATACAGAGAAAGATAACAAATGGAGGGAGTCCTTTGCCTGGTTTACTGCCTTTAATCTCATTGTACATGTAGCCTCCAATTATTTAAGGCCAAACAAAATCCATTGTTCTACATGAGAAGAAAGATTTGCTGCCAAAACAAAATCCAATTTTCATTCAAATTCTAATCAAGGACTAGTACAACTGGGGCAAAAACGAGAACAACAAATGTTGGGATTTTCCATTAGTTACAAATTAAAAAAGGTAAAGCTACAGCCACATATCTACATCTTGTGGAAAAAAAAATACAGGATTTACAAAGGAAAATAAGATGAGTCCTTGAGAAGCATTGCATCAATCAGTTTATTCCATCAAATCTGAACAAGAGTTGGTTCCTTCATGATCTGAACCACTAGATACCTCTGGCTGTGAATGTGTTGTCATGGTTGTCTCTTTTAGATCTCCCTGACCGTGAAACCAAACCCATAGCAGCAATACAGTTTGCAATAAAAGCATTTTTACAGCAAAATAAAATTTGCAATCAAATTACAAACTCACATAACAATTTGCTCAATTAAGCATCCAAATAATGAGATTATGGCTTCAAATTGTTCTTCATGGACGACAAAACAAAAAACAATTCTGAAGATAATCCATTCTACATCTTTAAGGTTAAAGAAATAAAATTACAACTAATTACATAGAACAAAAAGCATTAATCCCCATGACACAAAGGACATTTTGATGGCTCCTCTTTTTTTTTTTTTTTTTTGCATGTTTACAAAGTTCTTTCATGGTCTTAATCATCACCCTCATTTCGTTTACAAGCTTGCCGCTATGTTCAGAAATGCGTGGTTCAAACTATTCAAAATAATTGCAATGTTGGCCTTTGCCGTATTGAGGGCATCCAAAGAACTGTCTTCCTTGATTTTTCTTCGTCCATTAATATCTTCATTGCCATTTTCCCAATGATGACCAATTCGACGACATCTAATTATCTAAAGAAGCAAAAAAGGTACAAAAGTCATTTAAATCAACAAATTTCAACCCAGGAATCAATGGATCTTTTAAAATATTTTTGCAATTGTCTACATTATCATAAAAGACCATACAAGTCATAAATAAACAAGGCCAAGTAAAACACTTTGAAACAAAGAAAGCCCAATAGTATATCAAAAACCAGTAAAAAAAAAAAAAAAAAAGTGATGCTACAATCAAAATAAGGAGACATGAAACTGTAGAGACATCATGCTACATACGATGGAATTTACATTAAACAATTGAAATTTCACCAACTATTCCATTTCTATTGTAAATCCATCAAACAAACTTGATTACTAACTTCCTATCTCAATAAGATTCAACATGCACACAAATATAGTGATCACAACAGGCACACGAAAAACCATAACAGTCCACCACCAAAACTGCAGTGTATGGGTTAAAAAAAAAACAAAAATGGTTTATTAAGATTGGATTTTATAAATATAAATATAAATGCAATGAATTGTTTCAAAACCGACCCTAATTGAATTGACCCCCATCCTAACGAAATTAATATGATTGATGCATAGACTTGCCAATTCAACATATATACAAGATATTTCGTAGAATCATCTCAATTCAACTTGGCTTAAGCAAGTTAATATAAACACTTGATGAAATCCAAAGCATGAAGAAAACAATGTCACTATAAAAATAATAAGGCACTAGTTATCAAAAAAATGATGAGGGATTACTTACCAAAAAATTGAAAAAAAAAACAATCCTAGAACAAGAACTCCAGCCTGAAAGGCAACCCCTTTTAAAAACTTTCAAAAACAAAACAACATATGCTTATATGACCAAACTGGGTTTGTCTCCAACCACAGAAAGGAATAGCATAAACGTATTACAGTGAAGGAAGATCTTAATATGCCTTTCCAATTATTTTCTGACAAATGTTGACAGAGGAGCAAAAATAGTTAACAAACCAACATTTAAGCAAAAAAAACACACAAGATCTTAATATGCCTTTCCAATTATTTTCTGGCAAATGTTGACAGAGGAGCAAAAATACCAACATTTAAGCCAAAAAAAAAACACACAAACACACACATATAATAATTAAGCAGATAACACAAAGGGGAAAAAATAAAAGGAAATAAACAGTAAATCAATAAAGAA
Organism: Alnus glutinosa; assembly: GCF_958979055.1. NCBI lineage: Eukaryota > Viridiplantae > Streptophyta > Magnoliopsida > Fagales > Betulaceae > Alnus > Alnus glutinosa. The sequence goes on along the minus strand of NC_084891.1, from coordinate 28,477,322 downwards.
ACGATAACTGTAAAATTCTAGGGTTTTTTTCAGGATTTTTTTTTTTTTTTTTTTTTTTTTTTTTTCTTCTGTGATGCGATACCAAGAGAGAAAGGGGAAGATTTGTGACTTATAGAGTGTGATAGACCTGGACGTGGAGATTGAACGACCGAAGATGGAGCTGATCAACGGTGGCGTGGAGATGAACGGCCGGAGATGGAGCCCGTCGACGGGGGCGTCGAGGGAGGAGATCGAGAGAGTGAGGTTTTTGAGGGGAAAAGTGGCGATGGAGCTGGACAGAGATGGAGCCCGTCGACGGCGAAGTTGAGGGAGGAGATCAGTGGCGGACCCAACCTTATAAATATGGGGGGCCAAATTGAAAGAAGAAAATTTTGGGGGGGCAAACTAAAAAAATAAACAAAATTTAGGGTAAAATTTTATATATATATATATATAGATTTTTTTTTTTTTTTTTGGGGGGGGGAAATTTTGGAGGTTGGGGGGGCCAAGGCCCCCCCTAGCCCCCATATAGGTCCGCCAATGGAGGAGATCGAGAGGGAGGTTTTTGGGGAGAAATGATTTTGGGGAAACTGGTTTGGGTCTTTTGGTTTTAAACATACGCAGGTTTTAGTTTTTTTAAATTTTTTTTTTTTTTTTTTTTTTTTTTTAAAAAAAGAGGGCCTGACGTGGACTAAGCCACGTCAGATGGAGAGGGACGCTTGAGGGACGCTAAAGCGCCGGGTAGAATTACTCGAAATTTGGGGATGGACTTCCAAATTGAAATTGTCAAGCTTTTCCTTCAATCCACGGCCCACTGTAATTGTTTTGAAAAGGAGAACGTGGGATGAGGCTTCCTTTTTCTTTCCCACCATTTTTTTTTTATCTTCTTTTCTTTCCTTCCAACTTGTTACATTGACTCCGGTTCGGAGTCATCCGTTTCAGCAAACCATGGGCAGCCAACAGCAACAAACCATGAGCGCTACAATGTCCAGATCACCCATCAATTGACTCACCGCCAAGCCGGAATTACATCGCCATTTAGAAGAATTCCAGGGTTAATTGAGTCATTAGCTTATTCCAATAACTAACCTGTACATTTTTGAAAAACCTGTATGTATGTATAAACCGTCGCTCTTAAATGGGCAATCCAGGTCAGTTCGATGCTCATATCTCCGCATCTCGGACAATCACAGAGGGATCCAAAATTGGGGAAATTTATAGTTAGAGGCCTCGTTCACTGCTCGAGAATTAGGGTTTGGGGTTCAACAATGGCGAAGGGAAGGTACGCTCGCTTGCAGGGCAGGAAATTGTCGACATTGACGCTCGTGCTGTCCATGCTTTTCGTGATCTCTATATTTCTTCTAATGTTACTGGCTCTCGGAATCTTCTCGCTTCCCATCAGCACCGACGATTCTTCGCCGAACGATCTCAGTTCCTTTAGGCGCAGGAGCTTTGAGAGGTATGAGTTTTGCTCGTAATCTACGGTCGCGAAGAGTTTGGTATGTTTGGAATCAACGGTGATCGACTGTCTTGTGTGTCTTTTTTCTTTTTTTTCTTTTTTCCGCAGACGTGAAGGGCTTGGGGAGAGAAGGGAGCAGTGGACCGAAATTCTTGCTTGGGAGCCCCGGGCATTTATTTACCGCAATTTTTTGGTTAGTCTTATATATGGGAATTGGAGACCCAAATAATATAGAGAGTGCTGGCATGTCTTAAGAATTACTTATTTGATGTAATTGAACGTAGAAAGATTTGATACATATAATTAAATGTTTTGGTTATCATTTTGAACAGTCCAAGGAAGAATGTGAGTACTTGATAAGTCTTGCCAAACCTCATATGAAAAAGTCAACTGTTGTTGATAGCATAACAGGTCAGAGCAAAGATAGCAGGTTTGTATGTTCTTTTAAACCCCATCTATCTCCACTTTTCCAAGGAAAGGTTAATCTGCATTATATGATGTTGTTGATGTTATCGGTAATAATCTTTTTCAAATATTAGCTATATTCTAGATATAGTATATAAGACAGTAGACATCCTTTTTTCAGGGTTCGTACCAGTTCTGGAATGTTTCTGAGGAGAGGACGAGATAAAATCGTCAGGGATGTAGAGAAAAGGATAGCAGACTTCACTTTCATACCTGTAGGTATGAGGTTTAAAATCATACCTATGTAAACATTTAGATTTTTTTTCTGTTAACTAATTTATTTTTACTCAGAAAGGATAACTTATTTATTCATTCATTTTTTGTTTGATCTGTTAATATTTCTCCAATGATCAAATTAGAGGCATTTATGTGCTAATCAGGCGTTACATTGATTTGAAGTGCTTAGCCACACTGGGCATTCTTCTATCTTGTAACACTTTTACATGTCTCTATGATGACTGTTTTGACCTACTGTTATCTACGAGTTTTCATCAACGATTTCTAAAATTGTTATCATGCTATTGGTGTAAGCAGTGAGTGTGCTGGAATATCCAAATGAAAGTGATGCGGTTGGTTAAGCGGTAGATTCCCACATAGGGTAGTAGAGTCGTTGCTTAAATAACATTGGTGTACCCAAATCCATTGGCTTAAGCTTTAAGGTTAAGTCAATGCGAGAACATGTTGTATCTAACCTTTACAACAAGACTCCCAAAGTGCTATTTCCAATCTTTTGCAAACCCAAGATCAAACAGAGTGCAACATTATCACGAAGTTTGTTTGGTGACATTTGGAAGAGTGGGCTTATGCATGAATACTTATGCTCGTTATATGACTATATTTATGTTTTCAATGGGATTTCTAAAATCTAGAGTTCCAGGTTGATTTAAGTTTTGGTGCTACCTTATGAGTCAAATATATTGTGGGTAAATTTTTTTGCGACTAAAGTGATTGTTGGAGAGGTATCATCGCATCACTTACCAGTGGCAGTATAGGAAGGATACCATAGAGGCATAGATAGGTGCACTGGTGCAGATAATTTAATAGCAGATGGGGCACGTATGAAAATCAAACATTTTCAGTTTCTTTAGTGTTTCTCTATCACATGTTCTGTAACTGATTAAGTTTTGGAAGACTGTTGGCCTCATGTTCTCTTTTCTTTTTCATAGAAACTTTTGCTCTCTCTTATTGTTTGTTTTGGGGGTACTGCAAGTGGGTTGGTGGAAGTTCTGAGAGTCGTGAATTCTGATTGTGTGAATCACGGCTTGTAAATTAAAATATGAGGGGAAGCTGTAGTTAAGACGGAATATGTTTGAGAAGAGTCTAGAACATTTCTCATGGTAACTATACAATGTACAGAGCATGGAGAGGGAATTCAAATTCTCCACTATGAAGTGGGGCAGAAATACGAACCACACTTTGATTACTTCCTTGATGAGTTCAACACCAAGAATGGAGGGCAGCGGATTGCTACTGTTCTCATGTATCTGTAAGACTATACCTCCCTCTTCCCAGGTTTTGATGCACTTGTCTCTCAAAAATTTGTGCCTGATGTGTCTTATCTGCTTCAATGTCCCCCTTATCCTTCTTGTCATTTCTGCTTTGGGTGCAGGTCAGATGTTGAAGAAGGAGGTGAGACTGTGTTTCCTGTGGCAAACAAAAACTTTAGCTCCGTGCCATGGTGGGATGAGTTATCTGAATGTGGTAAAGAAGGTTTCTCGGTGAAACCAAAAAGGGGCGATGCATTGCTATTTTGGAGCATGAGGCCTGATGCTTCACTAGATCCTTCAAGTTTGCACGGTTAGCAATTCTTCAATTCATTTATTGTTGATAACTTAAGCCGCGCTTCAACAATGATTCTGCAGTTTGTTCTACATTTAAGAAGAATGGGAGGCTTGATTCTCTTTGCCGTAGTTATCTTACTTCTCGTGTTTATTACTGTCAGGATTAGTTATTTGACATCTAATAATCAATGACATGAATTCGTTATTCATGTTATGGTTTGTACTAGGTAGTTGCCCTGTGATTAGAGGGAACAAATGGTCAGCTACAAAGTGGATGCATGTTGAGGAGTACAAGGTTTAAGGCATTGGTTGTAAAGGTACTTCTTTATTCCCATACTAGCTGCTATCGCTTCTGTGTTTCTTCAGTGAAGTCCTTTCACCTTTCGATTTTTTGACATCTTTGTTTTTGAGAAATTTGCATCTACATGGTGTTTTCTTTTCACTAGTTAAGTTCCTATTTTAAGTAATGGATATTTTAAGCCATTGCTGATGCAAAAGGGAATTAAAATGGAAAATATGCTAACTGAACTGAAGTGGTTATGTGCTGTGTTATTTGTTGTAGCATTGGTGATTGTCTCTCGATGGAAGTTGTTAAATTTTTCTCATCTCAAATAATATTACCTGCTTCTTTTTGTCTTCCAGAGACAGGTCCTAAGACATTGTGGTGTGTCCTCAAAGCTACTATGTAATAATGCAACCCTTTACAACTCAGCTGCCTTGATCAAGCCTTCATTCGATGCACTTCCATTCTTTCTAACCAGCACACTTGTTTGCTCGCCCCTCATTTTGAAGAATAAAGTAGGCTTCCTCTGATGCAGAGAGTATACGAGTTTAGTTGCAGATCTTCAGGGATAGGAAGATGATGTGTTGATAGCCAACTGTAAACTAACAAAATAATCACTAAATTAAAAGTGCTTATACATCTTTTATTTATTTATTTATTTTTATAAAAAAAATAAAGTTGCTCTCTCCTTATCTCTTAGGAGCCGGTAATGAGCACGTGCTGTCCTTTTTTGCCTTTGGGCCAGTTCCGACTGTGCTCTCTCCAGCCTCGATATACGGATGTGGGCAAACAAAATAGGGCCCCGTAGGTTGAACTCGATCAGATATTAAAATCAGGCCCGATCAAGATTTGTGCCGGTCCTAGGCCCAGTGCATTTTACTGAGAGTCCGTGAACGAACCAAACCCAGGCTTTAAATTTATTAGTGTTTTAACTTGCATGTCCTTTAATCTATCTCCTGGTTTATAATTTATAGTCTCTCCCATATTTTAATTAGATTAATGGACCTTACCAATCTACTAGATGGGTTGCAATATTTCTTTTTCACTCCGAAAAGACCAAGTATTTTAGTACTTTGGTTACCCATGGCAACGGTTGTTCCATCACTGCCATGGGTCAGTGTTTTTTTTTTTTTTTTTTTTTGTCATAATCAAAATTCTTTAATTTTTTTCATTTTTATTTTTATGGGCATTATAGTCTTTTTGAAGAGAAAAGGAGGACACCGCAACCCCAATTGGAGAACATTAAACCTAATTGAAAAGTTGAGAGCAGATATTGCAAATCGTGTAGAATGGGGGCTAAAGAAATTTCCCCTAATTCCACGTAGGATTGTTTAGAGTCTGAGATTTAAAGTTTTAAACAAAGGCTCCACAGTCGACTCTCAAAAACAAAAAAACAAAAAACAAAAAATCATTGAAAAAATAAAACTCTATGGGGCTGGCCATGTTGAAAAAATTAATATTTGGCCCAGCGTCGGGCCGGATTACGATCATGCCCGCCACCTAAAGGAGAGAAATCTTTATACAACATTTGACCGAAAGGTTCAATTCACAACGGAGCATTCTTCTTATAGTTGTTGGGTGTGGATGATATTTGTTAAGATGAACTAGCATACAACAATCATCTAACAATATTAAATTACAATTACAGGCTCTGGATGATATTTGTTACATAATTCTTAGTTAATTAAATAGTCTAACATAATGTACGAAGCATTCTTCAAGCAAGATTCCAAAAATAATCATGCATTCAAGAAGGCCTTCTTGTGTGTGTGTTTGGGAAGGGGTGGTTGACCTCTATAACTACAGATCCTCATTATTAATTATCGAGCCATGTCTTCAGCGGAAGGCAGCAGGTCCTCACTACCTTTACCAGCATGCTATAATCATACCTTCAATGAAGGCTGCAGAACAAATACTTGATAGTTAGAAAGGCTGGTTTCATTTTTTAAGGAGAAACATCATGAAATGTCATTTTGGAAAGAATAATACTACACCTACAACTGTTTTACAACTCGATGACATGTGTCAGCATGTGATTGAAGTCACATCAACCACTAAAAAAAAAAATTAACACATTCTAATTACATGCTAACACGGGTCAGCATGTAAAAAACTTGTAGGTCTAACATTTTTCTTTTGGAAATACTACAGGTGAGGCCTGATCGTGCATATTACTGGGTAAGTACCTTCACTGTGCCAATTTCACGAAGCTGGCTCAGGATCTCAGCAAAATCAGCAGGTGGAGGGCATGCAAAATACATGTTTTCTGTTGTATGAGGATGCTTAAACCTACAAAAGAATGGCAAAAGTAAATATTCTGTAACTCCATTTGTAGAGCAAATATTGCAAACTATTTTTTCTCCTCTAACCCAAGAGCCAAAGCATGGAGGCAAGGCCTGTCCAATCCAGAAACCAGTTGCAAAAGTTGTCCATGATGGCCAGGTGGGGTTCTAGGCCGAAGCAGCGACAAGGCCATGCTCTTGGTCCCTCCATAAACCTCATCACCTAAAAGGGGAATCCCCAAGTACTTTGCATGCGCACGGATCTACATCAAATAAAGCAATAAGAGGGGTTGTGACTTGTGAGTATAGATTATAGAAGATCAAAGATATTTTGATCACCAATTGGTGTTTTATGTAATGGGATTACATGTCTCAAGTTAGTCATTTAAGAAATTAAAAGAAAGAGGTATGATGCAAATGATTGCATAAATACGTGGAACCTGTCAATCATTTTGTGTAGATTATACTAAAAGGATCCATCATTCTGATGGTCCAGCAGGGGCCAAGCGCATCTATTTTCAAAAAATAAATAAATAAGCAATCAACCAGACTCGATCAGACACTAACATGGTATATAAAAAATGTGTCATTACACTGTGACATGCTTCCAAAAGTATGAATGGCCTTATAATAATGATTAAAGTAATGTGCTTTAATTTGGAACCAGAGACCAAAGGAGGGAGAGCTGGAAACTATATCTTACGGCATGAGACACAAATAACTTATCTTCCTCAAATCAAACATGCAAGGTAAATGTCAATGGGACGAGGAAAGTATAAATTAAAAAAAAAAAAAAAAAAAATACAGCCACTAATAAAGGAAACTACTTGAAAGATTTACAAATCTACACAGTAGGGATAGCTAAAGACACTTGATCACAAAAGACGTTAGGCAATAGCTTCTATTTTGTATACAAAAGCATGAATACTAACAAAGTAACAAGGAACTTCATGCAATGTTGAAGTGAACCTTCAACCAACTTGGGAAAAAAAGGTGCATGATAAAATTGTTATTTTAGAAAATTTTATCTTGAAGAAAAAGATATCAGCTGCCCTAATGGCAGGAAATAAATCTTTGGAGTTGTTGACTTGGGTTCAGACATACAAAGTTGGTAAGTGGCTATTACCCTCAACAAGGGCAAGTTTTAGTTCAAATAATACTAGTGTCCCAATAAGCTTCATGTCTAAGCTTTTAGATAGTTTGTGTTATAGGCCTGTGTTTGTGAACGGGTAACTGGTTTGATGATAGGCAAAGCCGTAGGAACAAACTTCCTGTGCTTCCCTATGGTGAACGGTGGTGAATGGATAATGAGGTATTTGAGGTACCTTTACCTCTCAATTCAACTACTAGAGTTGTGTTTTGATAATTTTCAGCGTGCTTGTTTATTTCATAAAACCCCTATAAATTGGGTTACGATTACAAGATGCTAATAATAGCTAATGCCTTATTCTTAGGGATTCTTTCCATCTAACAAAAAGGGGATATCAATCCCTTATTCTTAGGAGCTACTGAAATGGGATATAAATCCCTTATTCTTAGGAATTTCCCCCCCACCCAGTCATGCTCTACAAGCACTGACTTGCCACTTTCCATAACAGAATCAGCCACCACTAGGGTTAGGGTTTGCTGCCACTAGGGTTTCATCATGTTGTTCTCCAGCTGTGTCGGCTGACATGCGTTTGTGCCTCCTAACATAGGTCTGTAACACTCCTCAGCCCTTAAAATGGCCCTTATCCATAAGGGCAAAATTGGAAAAACAAAGCTGGAGGTCCGAGAGAGACTCCCACGTGGCATCCGCAGGGGAGAGGTCCTTCCAATGTACAAGCACCTCAGCATTTCCTTGATGGATACGGTGTTCAAGGATGGCTTGGGGAGTCAACCTGCTGTCTTCTGGAATGAGAGGAAGATGATCTTGAATTGGAACCCCATTGCTGACCCACTTCTTGAGAACTGACATGGAAGACATCATTAATTTTCGCTTTTGGGGGAAGGGCCAGCCAGTATGCCACTAGACCGATTTTCTTGACAATCCTGTAGGGGCCATAGAATTTAGGGGCAAGTTTAGGATGATGGTGTTTCTGAACCGAATGCTGTCGGTACCCTTCGAGCCGCAAATAGACCCATTCACCCTCCGAGAAGACTCGTTCCGAATGATGCTGATCATACACCTGTTTCATCCTGTTCTGGGCTGCCAATAGTCTTACCTCCCTAAGCAGCTCATCCCTAGTCCCCAAAGCCTCGGCCACAGCAGCAAATTGGATGGTACCTGGAGTGTACGGTAACAAGGGTGGTGGGGGACGCCCATAAACAATCTCAAAGGGGGTGCGCTTAGTTGCCGAATGGAACCCGGTGTTGTAGCAATACTCCACCCACGGGAACCATTTGGCCCATTACTTTGGCTTAGAGCTAGTAAAACACCGCAAGCACATTTTAATGGTGCGGTTCACAACTTCGGTTTGGCCATCCGTTTGAGGGTGATACACGGAACTAAAGTTAAACTTAGTTCCTTGGACGCGAAAGAGCTCCCGCCAAAATATTCCCATGAATACCGGGTCCCTGTCACAAACAATTGAAGAAGGAATGCCATGCAGCCGGAAGATCACCTCAAAGAAAGTTTGAGCCACTTGCGGGGCTGTATAAAGAATGCTTGAGGGGAGTGAAGTGTCCATACTTGGAAAGACGGTCAACAACCACAAAGATGGTGGTTCGGCCATAGGAGGTAGGGAGCCCATCAATTAATTCCATGGAGATGTCCGACCAAACACGTTCGGGAATGGGCAAGGGCTGCAGCAACCCGGCAAGTCAGGTGTTGTCGGCTTTATGGCGTTGGCAGGTATCACAGTTCCGGATAAAACTATGAAGTTGCTGTTTCATACAGGGCCAAAAAAAAAACTGCCCGGATGTGCTGAAGGCCCTTCTGATATCCTTCATGGGTGCTGTTGTGGAACTTGGTAATTATGGCTTCTGTTATTGGGGAGCCGGCCTTGAGGTATATCCAGTCTTTGAAATAGATAAGCCCGGCATGTCTATGCCACAGCCCTTGAACTGCATTCTGTTTTATCTTCTCAGTCAAGGCAACAAGGCCAGGATCATGCTGGACTTCACGCTGAATTGGCTCAATCCAACGAGGAACCGACTCGGATATTGCAAGAAGATCCCCTTCCGTTTGTCTTGAGAGAGCAACGGCTGCTCGGTTGTCATGTCCCCTTTTGTACTCAATGGTGAAATCATACCCCATGAGCTTGATGAGCCATTTTTGCTATGCCTCGGTAGCTATAGTCTAATCCCACAGATACTTGAGGCTGTGATGGTCGGTTCTTACCACAAACCGATGACCTAAGAGGTAGGGGCGCCACTTTTGGATAGAGGTGATAAGGGCAAGCATCTCTTTGTCATAGGTGGAGAGGTTGAGATTGTGGCCCTGTAGAATTTGGTTAAAGTAGGCAATAGGTTGGCGACCTTGCATTAAAAATGCCCCTATGCCAAGACCGGATGCATCGCATTCAATGACAAACTGTTTGGTGAAATCTGGCAGGGCCAGCACTGGTGCTTGCGTCATGGCTGTCTTGAGTTGAGAGAAAGAACCTTCGGCCTTCGCATTCCACACAAAGGCATCTTTCTTCAAGAGTTGCATTAGGGGCCGAGCAATGGCTCTGTAGTGTTGAATGAATTTGCGATAATATCCAGTGAGGTCGAGGAAACCCCGAAGTCCTTTAAGAGAGTGGAGCTTCGGCCATGCCAGCATTGCTTGGACTTTATCGGGATCCACCGCAACACCCTCCCTGTCAATGATGTGGCCCAAATAATGGACCCTTTGCTACCCAAAGCTACATTTATCTCTTCTAACATATAAACGGTTAGCTCTCAGAACTTCAAAAACACAGGTTAAATGTTGTAGATGATTCTCCCAAGACCGACTATAGATCAATATATCATTAAAAAAAGAAAAAAAAAAGAACAAATTTACGCAAAAAATTATCGAAGATATCATTCATCAAGGATTGAAATGTTGATGGGGCATTCGATAGGCCGAAAGGCATGACCAAGAATTCAAAATGCCCGTGGTGTGTCCAGAATGCAGTTTTCTCCACGTCTTGCTCTTGCATCCGAATTTGATGGTATCCAGAGCGAAGATCCAGCTTTGAGAAATATTGGGCACCATGCAATTCATCTAGTAACTCGTCGATAACCGAAATGGGGAACCTATCCTTGATGGTAAGCCGGTTGAGAGCTCGATAATCCACGCACAATCTCCATGAGGTGTCTTTTTTTTCACCAACAAAACTGGGGATGAACAAGGGCTAGTGCTAGCCCTAATGACACCAGCATTAAGCAAATCTACAATGATCTTCTCAATCTCATTTTCTGGTAATGAGGGTACTTGTATGGCTGCACGTTTACTAGTGAAGAGCCTTCAATTAGGGGAATCTTATGGTCATGGCGGCACACCGATGGCAGGCCAACGGGCTCCTCAAATAAGTCCTGGAAAATCTCCAAGAGCTGCTGCAAATCAGGGTCGTTGACACTTGGGCATTGCTGCTCTACTCTCAATTGGACTGCAAAGAGCTGGAGCAAGGGGCAGCGCCGCAACTCCCTCTGCATTTTTGATCCTTCCAACAACCGGTTACTAGGTGCATTCATCCCTATTAAAGTCACCTTCAGACCTTCCCGCATAAAGCTCATAGATAGGACTGTGAAATCCCAAAGGATAAGGCCGAGTGTTTTTAGCCACTGTAACCCAAGGATCGAGTAGTATCCTCGGAGGTCGATGAGGAAAAATTCTAGGGTGAACAAGGTTCCTTCAAGCCAGACCGGCACGGCCGAGCACTTCCCTTTGCTGGACAATCTCTCCCCATTTGCCACCATAACTTCAACGGCCGTGTGTTTGTTTGGTTTTAAGCCCAACTGCGCCGCTAGTTTTGTGCTGAGGAAGTTGTGGGTACTTCCTGTGTCGGCTAACAAGACCACCCGAGTCTCCTTAATGACGCAGGGGATTCGCATCTTCTGGGGGGTCGGTATTCCGGAGATTGCATGAAGAGAGATTTCTGGGATCTCAATCTCGTCGTCATTGCCCACTCATCGCCTGGATCGTCAGCCTCATCCTCATAAAATCTCCTTGATTAGAAAGATTTTCCTGCACCTATGGCCGGGTGAAAATTTGTCGTCACAGTTGAAACAAAGGCCCCTATCTCTTCGGTATTTCAACTCGGCTGGGCTCAACTTCCGAATCACCGAAGCCCAGTTCCGCACCAAATTGGCGGATGGCAGTGGAGGTGGGTTTGCTGGACCCGTGGCTCTCCTTGGCTCAAAAAAATTATGGGCTCTTCGTTGGGATTGCAATCTCGCCTCATACAACCGTGCGAGGCCTATTGCTGCAGCGAGAGTGGGGGGACGGGAGGCCTGGACTTCCGACCTGATGATCTCCTTAAGGCCGCTAATGAACCCTCCAATCTGTTGTGCTGCCAAGAGTCTACCGACCCTGCTCAACAACCGCTCATACTGCCATTGATACTCTCGTACAGTCCCGGTAGACGTAGTTTTGTGGGATTTCCAAAGAAATCATCGAATTGTGTAGGGCCATATCTCACATGCAAACCTTCCTTCAAATTCTCCCACATTACTCCTTCCTCAGTTTCTTTGTATAACAGATACCAAAACTGTGCTTCGCCTTCCAAATGGTATGCTGCCAAATCCACCTTGCCCTCTTCCACTGTGTTTTGAAAGTTGAAAAATTGCTCTGCATGACAGAACCAACTGGTTGGGTCTTCAGTACCGTCGTAATTGGGAAACTTCAATTTGGCAACCTTTGGGAAAGAGCTGCCAAATTCAGTCCGGTTGGAATCACTGCCGATTCGGGGCCAGAGGAACTTGCTGAATTGCTTTGGTCTTCCTCTCGATTGCCCTGCCTTTTGGTGAGTAGGGCACCCAACATCTCCTCCATATGCTTCTAGGCACCGAACATCTTCTCCATATCCTTTTGTATCCGCTAGTCTATGGCTCCTAACTCCTTCTCCATGCGCTCTATTCGTTGTTCCATCTCGTCGAGACTTGGCTCTGATACCAAGTTGTTATAGGCTCGTGTTTGTGAACGGGTAACTGGTTTGATGATAGGCAAAGCCGCAAGAACGAACTTCATGTGCTTCCCTATGGTGAATGGATAATGAGGTATTCGAGGTACCTTTGCTTCCCAATTCAACTACTAGTGTTGTGTTTTGCTAATTTTCAACATGCTTGTTTATTTCATAAAACCCGTATAAATAGGTTTACGATTACAAGATGCTAATAATAGCTAACGCCTTATTCTTAGGGATTTTTTCCATCTAACAAAAAGGGGATATCAATCCCTTATTCTTAGGAGCTACTGAAATGGGATATAAATCCCTTATTCTTAGGAATTTCCCCCCTACACAGTTGTGCTCTACAAGCACTGACTTGCCTCTTTCCATAACATAATCAGCCGCCACTAGGGTTAGGATTTGTTGTCGCTAGGGTTTCATCATGTTGTTCTCCAGCTATGTCGGCTGCCATGCATTTGTGCCTCCTAACATAGGTCCGTAACAGTTTGATAAGACTCATGAGATTTAGAGAAGTTATAAGTATAATCTGAAATGATAAGCCTGCATTGCAGAGAAATCGGTGCTACTATTCTGCTTCACGTCAATTCAACACAACCAAACACAACATACCATCTTTACCATTTCACTATCAAATTTCTTTTTCTTTTTTTTTTTTTCTTTCTGCTTTTTTTTTTTTTTTTAGGCAAAAGCATATATTTTCTAGCTGAAAATTAGATCCCATGATTTGAGATGTTTTAAGCTCCTTGGCAGTGCAAGGAAAAACATCATGATTGCAAAAAACTCTCCCTTATTTTTACCACAGATTCTGGTGGGCATTTGACAAGCATACATTCAATATGAAGGCTTTGTAAACACAGGCACCAACATTCCATGGATGCATTTGTTCATCAGCATTGGAATATAAATTTAAAATGTTGTTTAAAGTTTAACATCTCCATGATATTTTTTTTTTCAAATTATACACTATGCAGTACCTGATGAGTACGTCCAGTTTCTAATCTCCACTCAACCAATGCAGAACCACCACCAGCAAGTATTTCAATTACTTTGTATCTGATATAGTTTCAACCAACTTTAGTACACATGCAGCATAACCTTATAAAGATTTGAACAGCGTATAATTTGAAAACAAGCAAAACCAACAGAATGAAAGACATTGCTTCATTCCTATCACACTGACATGTATTGTTGCATCAAACTTACAACTCATGTTTACTTTTACAGCATGCTTGTATTTAAAATCTTAATTAGTGTTTCTTTTATTCGTTGTTCAATGACCTTTTGAATTCTCCATATACGAATAAATCACAATTACTTTTCAAGGTCTAGGGTTCCTTTCGATTCTTCTATTCCAATCACTGTAGATGTGAAATGTAAGCAACATGTAAACTGCACATGTTGGGATAAAAGAAAATTTACTTTGATTGAAAGAGCTTTCTTCACATCAAATATATGCCAAATAAATCAGCGTTTTCAGCATAGTGAAAACCAAATCCACTGATCCGACGACCAAGCCTCATGTTAATTTGGTGAGTACTTTTTAAGTGTCCAATTCCTATATTTCACAACTTTAGGCGTTAGAGGTTCATTTCTGATAGCAAGGTAGTCTAAATCCTCAGGAATTAAATCCCTACTACCATATCATTTTCTCTCTCTCCTTAATTGTTGTATTTAACAACACTGTAAAGCATAACTTAAGTAACAGACAAGTAACATGATAATGGAAGTGATGGAGGACCATCAATCACCTACTAGCAGCATGGCGGGCCTGTCTACAGTTATTTGATCCTGATACAGCAGCCATGCGAATCCGATTGTTGAAATCACGACCAATTGGGACCTCAACACGTCCAGCAGTTGGAGATGGCACTCCAGAAGTAACACTAATGTATACTCTTTGAATGGTGTGTAGCTTGAATTGTTCAGATAAATGGGCATGAGAGTGTTCATCCTGCCATCATAGTGTAATCGTCCACAGGACAAATCTGACTGTTACAAACAGAATGGTAGTTTTCTAGTTTCTGGTGCATAGAAGAAGTTATCAAGGGACCCAGGGGTTACCTTTGCCACAACAAGTAATCCACTAGTGCCTTTGTCCAATCTGTGCACAATCCCTGGGCGAATAGCTGCCCCACTTTGGCTGGAATATAACCACTCATTAGGACTTTGGTCTGTAAAAAAGCTACTGAAGTCATCTTTTTTTTTTCTTTTTCTTTTAGCAAGTAAAAAAGCTACTGAACTCGTCATCAGAAATATCCTCAGCATCTGAAAGAACTTCCTCATTTGAAAATGCAACAAGTGGAAGACTGCAATGATGAAGAATGCCATTTACAAGTGTGCCAGTAGCATTCCCAGGTGCTGGATGAACAACCTAAATCAGAACCAGAATGTCATTTCCAGTGTCAAGATGAAATTGACAATGATAAACTTTTGAAGCCCAATTCCTGAATGTTCCATATATATATATATCCTCCATTTGATTGCATATGATTAAGGAAAAGAAAACTAAACTATTAAAACTTCACAAGTGTTTGAGTATACGCCCAGACATTTGCGGCTAACACGATTCATTCTAAGGGTTCAGTTGTAATGACCCAGGAAAAACACTAGCCACATCTGCATTATCACTCTAAAATGACTAGTCAATTTGGAGCTCCCTATAATCACTTATAAAACACAGTTTTATCTAGTAAGGAACTAATATGAGACTTAACAGTAGCTAACACCCATGAGTTTAATCCACTCACTATATGTAGGTTATTCATATTCTCAATGTGAGACTGCGGTGTTACAATTTCCCCCTTTTAAATCTTAGATGTCCTCATCAGCGTCACATCACGCAGCGTGTTCCAGTACCACAAGATGTTATTAGGTTGTTGTAATGACTCATGAGAATCGCTAGCCACATTTGCGCTATCACTTCAAAAGGACTAGTCAATTTGGAACTTCCTTCACTTATAAAGTTCAATCTCACCTAATAAGGAACCAATGTAAGACTTAGTACCTTTATAATTTACTCATTCTACACGAATTATTCATCTTCCCAATAATAAATGTGAACAGCCACAAACTGAATTTCAAGTATATTTAAATCAGCCATCAGTTGGTCAGTTAGTAAATGTGTTTTCAACTGCAAGGTTTAAAGTCAATTGTTTCCTTAATTGTCAAAAATATGCGATTCCATAATTATTTCTGTGTTATGGGAAAGTTTTACTAAACACTAAACATGATGGATAAGATATCAGTCAAACTTATTACATATTGTAGAATTGTTATCTGCATTGGTCTGCAATAAATCCTTAATTTTGCTATTTACACCACAGATGCACAATAACTCAATACTACAGGTGCATGATTGTCAATGGACAATCAATATTAAAATAAGTTTGACACAGACTTAAATAGGCATATATGAGGTGTTTACCATGTGTGCAGGCTTATTAACTACTAGTACATGCTCATCTTCATAAACTATATTCAAAGGTATGTTTTCTGGCTCTGCCCTCAAGGGTTGCAACTCTGAAATTGTGCAATCTACCTTATCCCCAGCTTTAACATTGTGCGAAACCTGCTCGCATTAAAACTGAAATTTAGAATTCCAATATACACGGGAGTAAAAATATTTTAAATACAGAGAACAGAGGACAAACTCCCGCAAAATATGTCCTCACAAGAATTTACTAGCCACAAGTCTTAGATTGTAACTAAAAAAACTACCTACATGGAATTTCAGGTTGAAAACTTCAAATCAATCATTGCAAATGAAACCATTCCGATAACAAACAAATCTGCAAAATGGAACCATCTCAGGAAATCTAGAATCAATTAATGGGACCATACCATCAATGATCTGCTTAATTTGAGATGGTTGTGTTGAAAATTTAAATTACTTCAATGTACCACCAGTTAAATCAGCGAAGCTTTAACTAGGGAAGCAATGCATCAACAAATGGCCTAAACATATCTAATGTAACCTTCGATGACCCAATTCAACAAGTAAAATCAAATTAAACCATGAAAAGGTTAAATTCTCTTACTAATTTATTTCCCGGATCTTGCAATACAAACATGGAAAGTAGCATCAATTCCACTAGAGACAGCTTTTGTTCTTTTGTAAATAATTTTTTTTGAAACTCCCGTACACAGAGACTCACAATTTCGAATTTTTACAATGGCCGAATTCTTCATGTAGAGCAAAAATATCTCTCAAAATAGGCACTTCCAGAACATCTCTACCTCCTATCTAAACCAATTTAACACCGAATTTCTAAATATCTTCCGATAGTCGAACAAAGCAAAGGCTGCAAACATCTGGTTTCTTGTAAACGAAAACGCAATCCAAACTAACCATGGAGACGACGAATTTGAAATCAAACCGTTCGACGAATATATATTGTCAACAATATTATGAGCCTAATATAGAGAAGAAATTGAAATTACCTTATCCACAACGCGGCCATTGACAGCGACGAGGCCGGAGCGAATACTAGACTGGACGCGAGCCCTACTGATGCCGCTAATGCGAGAAGAGATCCAAGAATCGAGTCTCAGCTTGCCTGAGCTAATGCACACGGTCTCTTCCAATCGTACTCCGCCGTAGTTGCCTCTGCGGCCGGCAAGGGCTTCGTGACTTTCATCGGAGTTTGTGGAACCAGAACTGGCACTGGCTGTGAGGAAGGTTCTTAAATCCCTAGAGGGAGCTCTAGGGTTCCGAAAGAAAGAAGGTGAGCTTTGAAGAACAAATGATTTTGCCGAGAAAGAGGAGAGAGAAGAGTGGATGGAGAGGGAGAGCATGGTCTCCTTCCCGTTACAGCTTCGCTGCTTTGATAAGAGGGAAGGTAAACCGGGTCCCAGGGAAGGGAATTAGGATCCTCTCCAGTTGTATATCAACAGCCAACAGGAGAGGAGCCGGTCGTTTATATTGGGGGTATTTTATATTTTAATAATTTTACTCTCCTATCTGGTTCCTCTCAACTAGAGAGGATTCAAGTCCCAAGGAAGAAAGGGAATTGATTGGTGCACAGTTGTGCGGGAAATGAAAAAAATACTACTGGTGCACAACTTCCAGACATATGTGAATCTCACCCCAGTGTGATGTGTCTGCAATTGTACATAAATTGTGCATAACTGTTGTGAAATAGCTTTTCCAGAAAGAAAACTAGAACCACGACGACTTGGCTTTCAATAAAGCATAAATGGGTGTCCAATCAAATCACGCCACAATCGCTATGCTGACTTGGCATGAATGATTTAATTATTTATTTACAATTTTAGGATTAAATACGTTTGACCTATCGTAGTTTAGCACCTTTATTCTTTGCTCTTTGTGCTTCATTTTATATCGTAGATGGTACGTCATTTATGGTTAAAGACGAAAATAGTACTTTCGTCAAAAAATTAACGAAAGTCCATGTCAACATCTTTCAAGAGTTGACATGTTAACACCTCGTTTAGTAATGCTATATTGCTACTCTTTGAGTTCATTTCACGACTATTTTAAATAGCTTTTTCACCTAAAAAAACAAAAAAAACTTAAAATATGTCACATCAATTATGTAAAATGAGAATGAAAAATACAATTACTTTCTCTTTTCTTTTTTAACAAGGCTCATCAAGAACTACTAACCCATGCCACATTAACGCACATACTATATTTTTATTATACAATTGTCCAATAATGTTGACATGACACTCTAAATCAACAATCGATTTTTCTTTATTTAACAAGTATTCATCCAATAGTTAGTTGAAAGTACCACCATGTCATCATTGTTCGATAAATGTTAGATAAAATTAAAATTATAATGTCTAGCATTTCTCTTATAGATGCATTTCATTTTGAAGCGATCATTATTACTGTTTTTTTAACAAGTAATCACAAGTATATTAAAAAGAGCAAAGACAAAAAACAAGTACACATAATAACAACAGTATTGTAAAGAGTTTATTGACATTGGGAGAGGAACAGGTATTGGTATAGCATTGGAGAGATTGGAGATTGATCCTCTTGCAGAAGGCAAGCCCCAATTAGCTCATTTATGTTGATAATGATGTTGTTCCCTCTCTCATCATCATGGCTACAAATTCCTGATAATTGATTTTTCCGTCCTACATATTGAACACCGTAATAATTAGAATGACCCATATAGAGGACATAGTTTTCCTCTAAACTGATTAGAGGAATTTTCTCCGACCCAATTTTTTTTTAAAAAAAATATATAAAAAAATTATGAAAATAAAAGGAAAAACTAAAGATGATTAGGGTTCAAGAGAAGATAATTACTTTATCGGTATCGACATCTTCAATCACTTCGTCTATAGTAGCTTCATCCCCCATTCCATATTGAGCCATAGCTAGTCTTAGTTCATCTCTAGTAATAAATCTGGTGAAAATAAAACAAGTACATTGAAAAAAAAAATGTCAACAGTGAATGTCCTAAAACTTCTTGCATTAATAAACAAATTAAAAAGGTTCAAAAACTTTATTTAAATAAAACAGATTTGAGCATTGTTTATAAGGTATTATAGCACTTCAAATGCATAATTCAAAAAACCAGCATACTAACCCGCTTTTATCCTTGTCAAAGTACTGAAACGCCTTATACAAATTTTCTTCCTTATCAAGTCCGTGCCGATGCATAGTAGCAGTAATAAATTCATAGTAATCAATAGTCCCGCTCCTGTCAACATCAGCCTTACAGAAAGAAACAAAAAAAAAATACATGAGCCAAAGGGAAATTATGTAACTACTAACATGGTTTTGTTTCTTGAAGAATCAATGAGCTAAATATATATATATATATCACAATGAATGGTTTATTTGTTTCAGTAAGTAAACAGATCACACAGGATGATGGGATAGGTTTATAGTACTTACAGCATCCATTAGCTGCTTAATTTCTATTTCAGTAAGCTTAGATCCTAGCCTGGACAATCCAGTTCTGAGTTCGTCCAATGTGATCGTACCGCTTTTATCGGTGTCCATGTTGTTGAACATCTGTTTCAAGCCCTTGATTTCTTCCTCTGAAAGGTTCTCTGCGATAACCTTCCAAATATCCAAATTTCAGTTACTAGGAAAACAGCGTGTAAGAAAAAAGCCAAAAGAAAAGTAAGGACAACCAATCACTGTGTTCCTCAATCTAAACAGATGTTCTTCTGAAGTACAACTAGAACCCATAAGGAAAGCACATTATACAATCACCATGGCTTAACCCAAATAATTTGTTTAAGGGAAACTGGACTTGACAATTTTGTTGTCTATTCTGTATCTATGTGTCTGCATAAACAATGAATTTTAATTGTGCTTCCAGGTTATAAATTCTAATAAATATTTAAAACCAACTCTAATCAAGTAAATAAACCTGTTATAAGGAAGCAGGTGAAAGTCACAAGAATGAAAACATCCCATGTTATCTCCTAATGCTATGTTAATGAAATGGAATTAGTTTGTTTCCTAGGGGCATCTAAATGCATAAAGACTAGATTCTTGTGATCATTCAGGACATCTCTAAAGTTCTGCATAACTTAAAAAAAATAAAAAATAAAAAATAAAAAAGAAAAAAAGAAGAAAAGAAAAAAAGAGGAGGCATCAAATCATACCTTTAGAGCGAGTTTTTTCAGCTTGTTCATTGCTCTAAATTGCTTCATCCTAATTAGAACGGCACTATCAATAAGTCTGTCAGATGCTTCACCATCTTCCTTCAACCATGGATGTTCTGGTTTATATGCATAATGCAAGTGACATTAATTACCAGCTAGTTGTCTTTATGGAAATAGTTTTCCACAACTTCCATTAAAAAAAAAAAAAAGGAAATAAGTGTTGCACAGTGAGCATGAATCTTAATTAAATTTGTTCTTTTGGGTTGGACGTACTGGAATTGTAAGATCAATCACTATAAGAAGTTTATTTAGCCCATCTTTGAAGTTGGTTTTGCTGGGAGAGGGAGGCTTCACGTCTCCCTCTCCCAGTGGTGGTGTCTACTAGCCTCCGGGTTTTACTAGTGGAGGTTAGTTTTTTGTTCCCCCCGGTTGATCCGGTGGGGGTTGATGTTCACCTAGCCCTTTGGGCTGGTGGTTTTGTTTCTTTCGTTCAGGTAGAAGGTTCAACTCTAGATGCTCAGGTTGGGGGAGTGGTCGGTTTGTCGGTGTCGTCGTAGGTGTGTTTTTTGGCCGGTTTTTTCATTTTTTTTGTTTCAGATTTTCAACGCCAGATCTACGCACGTCCGCCGACTTCTGCTAGACACACGCCGCTCAGTCGAGTTCTCCGTCGCTGTCCGCGCCTGCTGCCGGTCGCACAGGTCACACCGGTCGTCGGAGTTTGGTGCGTGGCCTGCACGCGCCAGAGAGCCTTTTGCTCTTTGACGAGCGTGATGGCCATGTTCCGCCATTTTCTGGCCTTGCATGGTGGGGAAGGGGTCTACGGCGGTTGTTCTTTGGCTGGGCGGTTCTGTTGATGGCGCATGTTGCCACGCGCCGCCGTCTCCGGTGAAACTCGGCTGTGTCTCCTCTGCCGGCACTGTGTTGGATTTTTGCTTGTGTTTTCTGTTATGGTTTCCTTTGTAATTTTTAGACATTATGAGGACTGTTTCTTGGCTTGGATGCTAGATCTGTTTTTTAACAGGGGCTTAAAGTCTGTTCTTTGTAATGTTTATTTATTATTTGGGTAGCTGCTGTTGTTGTATATTTTTCCTGACTTAGTGGGTGGAGTTTCTTTATCTCTAGTCACAAATGGCCTACAGGTAGTGATTTTGCCTTCGGGCATGTATGAGTTTCTCTTGTATTTCTATTGGCCTTTTGGTCAAGTGTAATCCCATGTTGGGCTCATATTTAGTAATGAAGTTTTCTGTTTCATTCAAAAAAAAAAAAAAAAAAGAAGTTTATTTGACATGGGACTTATTCAAAATCAGTAAGCCTTATTACAGTCATATACTCACCAAGAGCCTCAGCAGCAGTAATTCGTTTCTTAGGTTCCATCATTAACATTCTGCTGATGAGATACTTTGCACCAGTAGATATCGATGGCCATGGTGGGCTTTTCAAGTCAAGTTTGCCTGCTAAAATTGCCTCAAATATGCCTTTCTCGGTCTCTAAAAACAAAACTTATTGATTTCACCATCAGTTATCAAAGGAAAATTCAAACAAAATATGTTCTGACAGCAAGAAATTGGTTTCATGAGGACTAGTAACATTAAGATGCATCTCTTTGTAGAGTTTTCTTTGGTGGCAAACTGGCAACGCCAACTGAATTGTAAGTACTTTACCTACCAGCCCAAAAAGGAGGGACCCCACTTAGAAGGATGTACAAAATGACTCCAGCACTCCAGACATCCATCTCCTTCCCATAGCTCCGACGCAACACCTCTGGTGCCACATAGTATGCACTTCCAACAATGTCCTTGTACACTTTCCCTGGAGAATGTTATATAAATTCATTTTCTTGTAAGAAACTTTAACAAAGGTAAATCAGTTTCCCATTCATGAGGTGCATTTACCTAAAATTATGGCAATTTTTCTTATCTTAAATGATTAAATTCATAATATCTTATTAGCTTAAGCTCTTGGGATAACTTAAGATGGTATCACGTGTTGGGCTAAGAGAGTGTTGGTAAAATATTAATTAAATGATTAAATTCATCATTTCTTATCGGCTTAACCTTTTAGAATAACTCATGATTTAACACAGTGTGTACCGTGTAAGCAAACTTGTTTTTTTGGGTACCACCATGGTCAGTTTTAAATTTTCTTTTCTTTTACTATTTGTATCATTACAAATATTAGTGGTAGCTAACTTCTGGCCATTATGTGTTCTGTTTAAGTGAGCTATCATAACTAGTATTAAGCTCAAACTATTTCATAATACAAATTACTTCTATGGACTATGATATCAATATCAAGAAAGTCTTTGTAGTGAACTAGTACCTAGGAATGTTCATGGTTCAACTAATGAGAAGGAAGCTAGGCTTGTGAAATTTCTCAGATCAATTACTGTGTTTATCTGTCTGACGAGAAAAGTTTAAAAAAATAAAATAAAATCTGCTAGAATATTACATAGGAGGCAGCAACATTTCATATTTAGCTGCTAGAATATTATCCCACCATGGGCTACACTACACCAGTGGAATTTCGATGATGTCTAGTCACGATGTGATGAAGCACATGACGCGTTTTGTTTTCTTTGCTACCCTTTTTCGTTTGCGTTTTAATTATTGAAAACCATTTACTTGGTTAACCTGTCGCTGTCATCCTTGACTTCGTCAACCTGACCCATCATGGCATCCACAGAATCGTTTACACGAAACTCTCAGATTTCTATTATGGCAATTTCTGATCTAATTCTCTCACTTAAAATACAAAAAGCATATGGGAATAAGTTAATGCATAAACCATGGAAAGAAACGTATATTTGTTCAAGCTAATGGGATTCCAAACATTGAAATGAAAAAAAAAAAAAAATGAAAAAAAAAAAGAAGAAGAAGCAGAAGAAGAAGAAGAAGAAAAATAAAGGAAGCAAAGATCACAAGAAGTTATTAGCAAATCATCACACTCTAATTGCAGAATTAGACCCAGAGAATGACAAAAACAAGGTAAACATCACGATTAAACCCAAAAATGCAGCAATTGAAGGGTACCCAGATTGCAACCAACCTTCCTCAATGAAGACAGAGAGTCCAAAATCCGTGGCTTTGATTGGAGACTTGTCGTCCTTGCTCACCATCAAGAAATTCTCAGGCCTCAAGTCCCTATGCATCACCCCCATGAAATGGCAAGCATGAACAACATTCACAATCTGCCTACCAAGCGAAGCCGCCTCGCGCTCGGAGTAGCTCCCCTTGGCAATGATGTGGTGGAAGAGCTCGCCGCCGGAGCACAAATCCATCACCAAATGCAGATTTTGCTTGTCCTCATAAGCGCCCATGAATTCCACAATGTTGGGTTGCCCTGTCAGGTGCTGCAGTATCAGAATCTCCCTCCTAACGTCCTCTATGTCCTTCTGATTCACGAGCTTCCTCCTGGCTATGGACTTGCACGTGTATTTCTGGCCCGTGGCCTTTTCCGTACAGAGATAGGTAATCCCAAACTGACCCCTCCCCAGTTCATTTTCAAGAACGTATATGGAGTTTATGTCAACGTACGGTTTGCCGAGAATGAGGTTTTTTTTTTTTTTTTTTTTGATAAGACAGGCATATATGAGGTGTTTACCATGTGTGCAGGCTTATTAACGACTAGTACATGCTCATCTTCATAAACTATATTCAAAGGTATGTTTTCCGGCTCTGCCCTCAAGGGTTGCAACTCTGAAATGGTGCAATCTACCTTATCCCCAGCTTTAACATTGTGTGAAACCTGCTCACATTAAAACTGAAATTTAAAATTCCAATATACACGGGAGTAAAAATATTTTAAATACAGAGAACAGAGGACAAACTCCTGCAAAACATGTCCTCATGAGAATTTACTAGCCACAAGTCTTAGATTGTAACTAAAAAAATTACCTACATGGAATTTCTGGTTGAAAACTTCAAATCAATCATTGCAAATGAAACCATTCCGATAACAAACAAATCTGTAAAATGGTACTATCTCAAGGAAATCTAGAATCAATTAATGGGACCATACCATCTATGATCTGCTTAATTTGAGATGGTTGTGTTGAGAATTTAAAATTCTTCAATGTGCCACCAGTTAAATCAGTGAATCTTTAACTAGGGAAGCGATACGTCAACAAATGGCCTAAACATAACTAATGTAACCTTCGATGACCCACATCAACAAGTAAAATCAAATTAAACCATGAAAAGGTTGAATTCTCTTACTAATTTATTTCCCGGATCTTGCACTACAAACATGGAATGTAAATCAATTTTTTTGAAACTCCTTGTACACAGAAACTCACGATTTCGAATTTTTACAATGACCGAATTCTTTATGGAGAGCAAAAATATCTCTCAAAACAGGCCCTTCCATAATATATCTACCTCCTATCGAAACCAATTTAACACCGAATTTCTAAATATCTTACGGTAGTTGAACAAAGCAAAGGCTGCAAGGCTCTGGTTTCTTGTAAGCGAAAACGCAATCCAAACTAACTATGGAGACGACAAATTTGAAATCAAACCGTTCGACGAATATATATTGTCAACAATATTATGAGCCTAATATAGAGAAGAAATTGAAATTACCTTATCCACAACGCGGCCATTGACAGCGACGAGGCCGGAGCGAATACTAGACTGGACGCGAGCCCTACTGATGCCGCTAATGCGAGAAGAGATCCAAGAATCCAGTCTCAGCTTGCCTGAGCTAATGCACACGGTCTCTTCCAATCGTACTCCGCCGTAGTTGCCTCTGCGACCAGAAAGGGCTTCGTGGCTTTCATCGGAGTTTGTGGAACCAGAACTGGCACTGGCTGTGAGGAAGGTTCTTAAATCCCTAGAGGGAGCTCTAGGGTTCCGAAAGAAAGAAGGTGAGCTTTGAAGAACAAATGATTTTGCCGAGAAAGACGAGAGAGAAGAGTGGAGGGGGAGGGAGAGCATGGTCTCCTTCCCGTTACAGCTTCGCTGCTTTAATAAGAGGGAAGGTAAACCGGGTCCCAGGGAAGGAAGGGAGGGAAAGAAAGGGAACTGATTGGTGCACAGTTGTGAACCCATGTCTTGCAGTTGTGCACAATGTTGTGCAAGAGGCTTTTTTCGAAAACAAAACCAGAACCACGACGTCTTGGCTTCCGTAAACGGGTGTGCAATCAAATCACACCACAATCACTATGCTGACCTGGCAAGGCTGGCATGGATGATTTTTTTTTTTTTTTAATAAAAAATACTCAAATTACAATAAATGTATTACAAGAGCACAACACCAAAGTTTATTATAAGAGATCCATATATATGAGTCCTATCTCAATGTGCCTTGATGTTATGCGCTTATAGTGCATGTATCATCTCCCTTCTTTTTTCTTTTTTTTTTTTCTTTTTTTTTTTTTTTAATTTTCTTATTAACTTTTCACATTTAAATAAAAATCACATCAATTATGTAAAATGAGATTAAAAAATATGATTACTTTTTTTTTTTTAACAATGGCTAATCAAGAACTACTAACCCATGCCACATTAATATTGACACTATAGTTTTATTTTACAATTGTCTAATAATGTTAATGTGGCACTTTAAATCAACAATTGATCTTTTTTTATTTAACAAGAATTGATCCACTCTTCAAAAAAAAAAAAAAAAAGAATTGATCCAATAGTTAGTTGAAAATGCCACCACGTCATCATTGTTGGATGAATGTCAGATAAAATTATAACATCTAGCATTTCTTTTATAGATGTATTCCATTTTGAAGCGAACAGTTTTTTTACAAGTAATCACAAGTATTATGAAAAAGAGCAAAGACAAAACACAAGTACACATAATAACAACAGTATTGTAAAGAGTTTATTGACATTGGTAGAGGAACAGATATTAATACAACATGGGAGAGATTGGAGATTGATCCTCTAGCAGATCGAAGGCAAGCCCCATAGAGCTTTGGGAGTTTTATTTTTGTACATGATATAAACAATTAGCTCATTTGTGTTGATTATGATGTTGTTCCCTGTCTCATCATGGCTACAAACTCCTCATAATTGATTTTTCCGTCCTACATATTAAACATCGTAATAATTAGAATGACCTGTATAAATGACATAGTTTTTCCCTCTAAATTGGGTTAGAGGAATTTTCTCCAACCCAATTTAGAAAGAAAAAAAACTGTATGAAAATAAAAGGAAAAAATAAAGATGATTAGGGTTTAAGAAAAGATAATTCCTTTATCAGTATCGACATCTTCAATCACTTCGTCTATAGTAGCTTCATCCCCCATTCCATATTCAGCCATAGCTAGTCTTAGTTCATCTCTAGTAATAAATCTGGTGAAAATCAAACAAGTATATTGAAAAAAATAAATAAAAAATTGTCAACAGTGAATGTCCAAAAACTTCTTGCATTAATAAAAAAAATAAAAAGGTTCAAAAACTTTATTTAAATAAAACAGACCGGCTGCCTAGTTTTAGGCAACAGATTTAAGCATTGTTTAATTATAAGGTATATATTATAGCACTTCAAATGCATAATTCAAAAAACCAGCACACTAACCCGCTTTCATCCTCGTCCAAGTACTGAAACGCCTTATGCAAATTTTCTTCCTTATCAAGTCTGTGCCGATGCATAGTAGCAGTAATGAATTCATAGTAATCAATAGTCCCGCTCTTGTCAACATCAGCCTGACAGAAAGAAGAAAAAAAAACAAATAAATACATGAGCCAAAGGGAATTTATGTAACTACTAACATGGTTTGTTTCTTGAAGAATCAATGAGCTATATATATATATATATATATATCACAATGAATAGTTTATTTGTTTCAGTAAGTAAAGTGATCACAGGATAATGAGATAGGTTTGCAGTACTTACAGCATCCATCAGCTGCTTGATTTCTATTTCAGTAAGCTTAGATCCTAGCCTGGACAATCCAGTTTTGAGTTTGTCCAATGTGATCGTACTGCTTTTATCGGTGTCCATGTTGTTGAACATCTGTTTCAAGCCCTTCATTTCTTCCTCTGAAAGGTTCTCCGTGATAACCTTCCGAAAATCCAAATTTCAGTTACTAGGAAAACAACGTGTAAAAAAAAAAGCCAAAAGAAAAGTAAGGACAACCAATGACTGTGTTCCTAAATCTAAACAGATGTTCTTCTTAAGTTCAACTAGAACCCATAAGGAAAGCACATATACAATGACCATGGTTTAACCGAGATAATGAAACTGTAATAAGGAAGCAGATGAAAGTCCCATGGGAATGAAAACATCCCATGTTTCACATGGCAGTGGAAAGGAGCTGATTCTGTTTTCCAAAACTAATGGTATTTTCTGAATTTAAGAAATTACATCTTGAGTACTCCAGTTATTTGCAATGAAATCTTTTTTTTTTTTCTTTTCTTTTTTCTGAAGATTCCATGTTAAGGGCCACATTTCTATCTCGTAATGCTATGTTAATGCAATGGAATTAGTTTGTTTCCTAGGGGTATCTGAATGCATAAAGACTAGATGCTTGTGATCATTCAGGACATCTCTCATGTTCTGCATAACGTAAAAAAAGAAAAGAGGAGGCCGGCACCAAATCATACCTTTAGAGCGAGTTTTTTCAGCTTGTTCATTGCCCCAAATTGCTTCATCCTAATTAGAACAGCACTATCAATAGGTCTGTCAGATGCTTCACCATCTTCCTTCAACCATGGATGCTCTGGTTTATATGCATTATGCATAATGCAAGTAACATTAATTATAAGAAGTTTATTTGACATGGGACTTTATTCAAAATCAGTAAGCCTTTTTAGAATTATATACTCACCAAGAGCCTCAGCAGCAGTAATCCGTTTCTTAGGTTCCATCGTTAACATTCTGCTGATGAGATCCTTTGCACCAGTAGATATCGATGGCCATGGTGGGCTTTTCAAGTCAAGTTTGCCTGCTAAAATTGCCTCAAATATGCCTTTCTCGGTCTCTAAAAACAAAACTTATTGATTTCACCATCAGTTATCCAAGGAAAATTCAAACAAAATATGTTCTGACAGCAAGATATTGGTTTCATGAGGACTAGTAACATGCATCTCTTTGTAGAGTTTCCACCACAAATTTTTTTGGTGGCAAACTGGCAACGCCAACTGAATTGTAACTACTTTACCTACCAGCCCAAAAAGGAGGGGCCCCACCTAGAAGGATGTACAAAATGACTCCAGCACTCCAAACATCCATCTCCTTCCCATAGCTCCGATGCAACACCTCTGGTGCCACATATATAGTATGCACTTCCAACAATATCCTTGTACACTTTCCCTGGAGAATGTTATACAAGTTCATTTTTTGGGTATTAGTGATTAAAGAACATTATAACAGAACATCACATAAATAAACTTAATAAATCACAATATAACAAACTTTCGAAGTATAGAGAGCCTCGCCTTTTTCCCTGTTCCCTTATTTTCTTGTAACAACTTTTAAATGATTAAATTTATAATTTATTATTAGCTTAAGCTTTTGGATAACTTTTTTTTGATAAGTAAGTAAAAGCTTTTGGATAACTTAACATAGTATCAGTGCAAAAGTTGTAAATTCGAATATTGACCTCATATAATTTACCCCAAATTTCAGTTAAATATACTATGTGTTGGGCTGAGATAATGTTAAAATATTAATTAAATTACTAAATTCATAATTTCTCATCAACTTAAACTTTTAGAATAACTGATAATTTAACACAATGTGTTCCATGTAAGCAAACATGTTTTTTGGGTACAACCATGGTTAGTTTTAAATTTTCTTTTCTTTTACTATTTGTAGCATTACAAATATTAGTGGTAGCTAACTTCTGGCCATTATGTGTTCTGTTTAAGTGAGCTATCATAACTAGTGTTAAGCTCAAACTATTTCATAATACAAATTACTTCTATGGATTATGATGTCAATATAAAGAAAGTCTTTGTAGTGAACTAGTACCTAGGAATTTTCATGGTTCAACTGATGAGAAAGAAGGCTTGTGAAATATCTTACTGTGTTTATCTGTCTGATAAGAAAAGTTAAAAATAAAAAAATAAAATCCAGAAGGTATTTTAGCGTTACATATTACATAGGGAGAAGAACAACATTAAATGGAGAGGTGGTGTTGCGTGGAATCTAAGACGTTTGTGCTTTCGGTGATAGAAGGTGCTTCGGTGGTAAGAGTGGAGGAAAGGAGGAGGAGATGTTCAGGGCTCGTACTGCTTGGTGCCCAGAGCAGTGGGTGGCTGTTTTCGACCCTGGAGAGTGTGCTGAGGCTTACAGGGAAGGATTTTGTAAGGTCTTTCAGGGAGGGGTCCAAGGTCTTCATCGTTAGGCGAGGAGGCAACATAGCTGGAAGATTCATCGAAGTAGCAGCCTATGCCTTGGGTGGTTTGAAAGGGATTATTTACATTCCTGAAGGTCGGAATGGGTGGGGATGGAGCAGATTCCTAGCAGAGCTGGGTAAGATCAGGGACTTCCTCTTAGAGTCAGCAGGGAAAGATTTGATTCGGACTGGACCTCCGCCAGCGATGGAGCGGGTTGACGGAAATGGAGCCGTCACTGATGCTGCTACTGGTTCAAACGCCTCAGACAAAGCACCATCTTACGCAGAAGTTCTATGCACAGGTTCTCGCCGACCGGAGGAGGAAGGGTTGAAGCAGGTTCAGCCGGTGTACCATTTGGGTAAAGACCATCATGACCGTTACGCCTTCGACAATGTGCAGGGGGTCAGAAGATTTCCTAAATCGGAAGCAAAGTTCCCTGCTGTTTTCCGAGGCAAGTCAGACTACTCTATTGGTGAAACTAGCGATGGGTTTCAGATGTTTGGAGGGAAAGACACGTTACCCTCCCTGCTGCTCTGGCAAAGCCAGCTGGAGAAGTTGAAAACTGAGGTGGACCGAGCACTGAGTAGTGTGCGTGAAGGGTTATTGTTGGTTGGGCCGGGCTTCAAGCCCAATGGTGATAGGCGGAAGAGAAAGAAGAACAGGAAGAAGAAAAAGCAGAGGACTTGTTGGGTTCCGAAAACTAAGCCCAACCCAAGTGTTTCAACGGCCGATATGGCTACGCCTCCAGCAACAGGACCGTTGTCAGCGATGGGTTCCGGTGGACAAGAGAGTGCTCCGGAGAGAGCGACGACTTCCGACGGGATCTGTCATCCACCTACGACGATCACGTCTTCGGAGATCACGCTCGCCGAGTCTGCCTCCAGGCCAGAGTGGGGGTCTCGACCTGATACCACAGTTGCGGATATGAGGGAAGAAATGGGTATAGCCAGGAGTGTGGTTCAGTTTGTGGGATGCACAGAGGCTGACGGTGGTGCTTCTGCTCCTCTCGAAATCCAAGCACCGGTAAGCAACACCAATCTATTGGAGTTAGGTTCCGGGCCAGTCATCAACGTGGTGGACACCGTCATTTGCCCACCTCTGCTCTGCGCCGGAGGGCCGACTGTAGTCCCTGCCTCGAAAAGCTTAACCTCCCAGCCGGTTCCTAGTAATGGGTTTGAGCTACCCGTTTCTATGTTGGAGGTTGTTCCGGATGCCCCTGCCACAGTTCGGATGGATTCAGACTCAATGATGGTTGTCTGGGCTGGTCGGAGTTCGTTGGATCCTTTGGTTCCTTCGGGCTTTTATCCCTCGGTTTCAGAAGTTGACAATGCCTCTATTACCCTCTTCTCCCCCTCCGGTTTGGGGCCCACGAATGGAATGGAGCTTTTTGAGCCCCCGAAGGAAGAGCCGGCTCCTTTGTGTTGCTGTCCGGGTGATAATATCAGGGGTTTTTCCGGTAAAAAATCTCCAATGGACTTCTTGAAGGCGATTCTGGAGTATAGCCAGTCGGTGGGTGGGGTCACGTGCGATGGCTATGAAGGTCAGCTTTCAGCCGTGTTTGAGGCTATCCTTGCTGAAAATGACAAGAAGGAGACGGGTTCTTCTCTGAAAGTGGGCAACAAGTTCAATAGAGAACTTAATAGATTATCTTGTTCTATTAACTATGATGTGCGAAGCGGAAGCAGTTCTCAGAGTAGGTGTAAAGGGAGGGCGATTGGAGGTTTTTTATGAAGCCAAAAATTCTTTCGTGGAATGTCAGGGGCTTAAATGAGGGTAGCAAGCGGTTGAAAGTTAAAAACTTAATTAGACAATGGAAGGCAGACATTATTTGCTTGCAAGAAACCAAATTGGAGTTCATCTCCAACAGTTTAGTGAGGTGCCTTTGGGGATGTCACTTCGTTGATTGGTGTTACTTACCCTCATGCGGGGCCTCTGGTGGTATCCTTATCATGTAGGATAGAAGGGTTGTTGAGAAATTAGATGTGTATGTGGGGGAGTTTGTTGTTGCTTGTTCTTTTTGGAGCGTTGCCGATGACTTTACTTGGGCCTTCGCGGGGGTATACGGTCCTAACCTTGATTCTTTAAGAAGCTCGCTCTGGGACGAGCTGGCTGGCCTTGCTTCTTGGTGGGAGATGCCTTGGTGTATTGGGGGTGATTTTAATGTCACTCGCTTTCCTGCTGAAAGGTCTAGGGAAGGTCGCCTCAACACTGCTATGATGGAGTTCTCAGACTTTATTTTCGAGCAGGGCCTCATGGACTTTCCTCTCGCTGGAGGGACTTTCACGTGGTCCAATAATCAGGAGAACCCTTCTTGGTCTCGTATTGACAGATTTCTTGTCTCTTCAAATTGGGAGGTCAAGTTTCCAGGGTCTATTCAGAAAAGGCTTCCTAGATTGTGTTCTGATCATTTCCCTATCCTACTGGATTGTGGTGGCATTCAATGGGGTTCCAGACCGTTCAAGTTTGAGAATATGTGGTTGAAGGCTAAAGGGTTTGTGAATAGGGTCCGGCTTTGGTGGGAGTCTTATCGCTTCCAGGGTTCTCCTAGCTTCATTTTCACTCAAAAGCTTAAGGCCTTAAAGGCTGATCTCAAGAGATGGAATGAACAGGAGTTTGGCAATGTGGAGTTTCGCAA
The DNA here is from genome assembly GCF_958979055.1 of Alnus glutinosa. Classification (NCBI taxonomy): domain Eukaryota; kingdom Viridiplantae; phylum Streptophyta; class Magnoliopsida; order Fagales; family Betulaceae; genus Alnus; species Alnus glutinosa. The sequence goes on along the minus strand of NC_084891.1, from coordinate 28,445,466 downwards.
AAAAATGCACATGGAAGAGTTATGTACTCTTGATAGGTTGGAGGAACAACAAGGTTTATCTTCCGAAGAAAAGGAGAGGAAATGTGTGGTCATCAGAGACTTGGAGAACTCTATCTTGCAGGAAGAGATTAGTTGGAGACAGAAGTCTAGGGTTCTTTGGCTGAAAGAGGGTGATAAATGCACTAAATTTTTTCACCGAATTGCCAACTCGAACAGGAGGTCTAATTCCATAGAGTCGCTCTCTATCAATGGCTCTGTTTCTTCCGACCAGCAGGTTATCAGAGAGCATGTTGCTCAATTCTATGAGTCTCTCTTTACAGAACCTTTCCCATGGAGACCTAGTATGGATAATATTGCTTTCGACACCTTGGATGCAGCTGAAGCCTCTACTTTAGAACTTCCTTTCGAGGAGATGGAGGTCTTAGAGGTGGTGAAAAGCATGAATCGAGACAAGGCACCTGGTCCAGATGGGTTTTCTCTTGCGTTTTTCCAAGACTGCTGGGATGTGATCAAGACAGATCTTATGAGGGTTTTCTGGGACTTTCACTCTCAAAGCAAGTTTGTCAAAAGTGTTAACGCCACTTTTATTGCCTTAATTCCGAAGAAGTCTGGGGCTGTGGATCTAAAGGACTTTCGTCCTATCAGTCTTGTAAGTGGTGTGTACAAGATCATTGCAAAAGTCCTTGCAAATAGACTTAAAAAGGTGGTGGAGAAGATTATAGCATCCCCTCAAAATGCTTTTGTGAAAGGTAGGCAAATTCTTGATTCAGTTCTTATTGCCAATGAGTGCTTGGATAGTCGAATCAAATCCGGTGAACCAGGGTTACTTTGTAAGCTGGATGTTGAGAAGGCCTACGATCACGTTAACTGGGATTTCTTATTGTATATGTTGAGAAGATGTGGCTTTGGGGAGAGATGGTGCTCCTGGATAGCGCACTGTATATCTACAGTGCGTTTCTCTGTGCTGGTGAATGGCTCCCCAACCGGTTTTTTCAGTAGCTCTCGTGGCCTTAGACAGGGTGACCCACTGTCACCACTATTGTTCGTCATTGTGATGGAGGCTCTTAGTAAGTTTTTCTTCGCTACTGTCCAAAAGGGCTACCTTTCAGGGTTTTCTGTGGGTTCTGGCAACAGCGAAGCTATTAACATTTCTCACCTATTGTTCGCAGACGATACTTTAGTCTTTTGTAGGGCTAATTCTGATCATCTTCATTATCTTCGTATGCTTCTTATTTCTTTTGAAGCTGTGTCAGGATTGAAGATTAATCTGGCCAAATCTGTTATGGTTCCTGTGGGTGAGGTGGATAATATGGACGGTCTGGCTAACATATTGGGCTGTGGAGTTTCCTCTCTTCCTATAAAGTATCTTGGTCTTCCGTTGGGAGTTCCTTTCAAGGCTAAGTCTTGTTGGGATGAAGTTGTAGGGAAGATTGAGAGGCGGTTGGCTAGCTGGAAGCGGTTGTATTTGTCGAAGGGGGGTAGGGTTACCCTTATAAAGAGTACTCTCTCCAACCTTCCTACATATTTTCTCTCTCTTTTCCCTATTCCATCCAGTGTTGCTAGTCGCATTGAGAAGCTGCATCGAAACTTTTTGTGGGGTGGCATAGGTGAAGAATTCAAATACCACTTGGTTAGTTGGTCCAAGGTTTGTCATCCTATTTCTGAAGGTGGTTTGGGCATACGAAACTTGAGAACTTTCAACAAGGCGCTTTTAGGGAAGTGGTTGTGGCGTTATGCTTATGAGAGAGAAGCTCTGTGGAAATCCGTGGTGGATGCAAAGTATGGCTCTACTAGGGCTGGTTGGTGTTCCTTAGATCCCCTTGGGTCTCACGGTGTGGGGATTTGGAAGAACATTAGGAAGGGGTGGAGCTTGTTTTGTAGCTATACCAGACTTATCTTGGGCAATGGGTCGAGGATACGTTTTTGGGATGATGTATGGTGTGGAGAGATGTCCCTCAAGGAAGCTTTTCCAGTTCTGTATGATATAGCTTGTGCCAAGGATACTTTGGTAGAAGACCATTTGGTAGTGGTAAGTGGTTCCTATCAGTGGGATGTCAGATTTTTCCGTGATGTTCACGATTGGGAGGTGGACGTTATGGCTTCCTTTTTCTCCTTACTGTATTCATCCAAGGTGGCTCAAGATGGGGGGGACCGGCTTTGGTGGTCCCTCTCTCGCAAAGGGTCTTTTGATGTTAGATCATTCTATAAGGCTCTTGCCTGCAAAGAAGCTTCTTTATTCCCCTGGAAAAGTATTTGGCGGACCAAGGCCCCATTGAAAGTGGCCTTCTTCGCTTGGACGGCAGCGTTAGGGAAAATCCTCACCTTGGACAATCTCAGAAAGAAGCGTGTCATTGTGATTGATAGATGCTGCATGTGTAAAATGACCGGGGAGACTGTGGATCATCTTCTTCTTCATTGCGAGGTTGCACGCGCTCTTTGGTATGTCATCCTTAGCCGTTTCGGTCTGTATTGGGTGATGCCTTCTCGGGTGACAGACTTATTTGCCTGTTGGTGGTCAGGGGGACAGTCCCGAAGTGCGGTCGTATGGAAAATGGCTCCTTGTTGTCTTATGTGGTGCTTGTGGACGGAACGCAACGATAGACAGTTTGAGGACAAAGAAAGAACCATAGAGGAGCTCATTTCCTTTTTTCTTCATTCTTTGTACTCCTGGACGGCTGCGTATCTAGCACCTCTAGAGATTAGTTTTAACGATTTCCTTGTATTGCTTTCTTCTTCTTCTTAATTGTCTTTCTTGTATACCCCCTGTATACTTGATTGCGCTTTGCGTTTTTCTAATAAAATTCTCTACTTACTTATCAAAAAAAACATATTACATAGGAGGCATCAACATTTCATATTTATCGATCTTCTAGAATATTTTCCCACCATGGGCTACATTACTCCAGTGGAATTTCGATGATATCTAGTCACGATGTGATGAAGCACGTACAGGACGCGTTTTGTTTTCTTTGCCACCCTTTTTTGTTTGCGTTTTAATTATGAGAAATGCTACTTTTACAACACTAACACAACATGGACACAACACTCCCTTATATGGGGTGGGGCCCACTGAAGTGTAGTGCAGCAATCAGTATTGTAAACCGTTTACTTGGTTGACCTGTCGCTGTCATCCTTGACTTCGTCAACCTGACCCATCATGGCTTCCATAGAAACCGTTTACATGAAGCTCTCAAATTTCTATTACTGCAATTTCTGATCTAATTCTCTCGCTCAAAATACAAAAAGTATATGGGAATAGTCCAACAAATTAATGGATAAACTGTTGAGGATATTTCCAATAGGATCGGCCCACATTGAATAATAAAATACTGGCTCATTTCTCGAGCTCGGCCTGTCTTCGATAGATTTACATCCGAGAATAGCCCTTCAAGAAAGAAATACTAAGGCCCAAATTAGAAAGCCCAAAATGCTGTGGAAGGCCCAAGACTAGTAGACCCATTTTGACTTAAGCATTTAAGAGAAAGGCGACACAAATGATTCTTGTCAGAAAGAATATCAGCGCCTAACCTACATGATTAGACAGCAGCAAGACGCCAGAGGTGCCGCCCTACTTCATAGCAAGAAATGATTAGATAACAGCAGGACACCGGAGGTGCCGCCCCTACTTCATAGTAGGAAATTATTAGATAATAGCAGGATACCAGAGGTACCGCCCCTACTTCATAGCAAGACCCTGGGAATATACAATAGGGCCGCCAAAATGCCGCTCCTATGAGTAGACAACCCGAATAGCCCTGCTATAGCCGAGAGTCCGAGCGCACACAGAAGAATGATGACATTAGGCACAGAGGCGCTCATGCGAGTGCGGAGTAATGATAGCAGGTAAAGAAACTTTCCTTAACGAAGAATGAAGAATAATAGATATAGGTGGTGCTGAGTATGGGATGAATATAAATACAACTCCCAATTAGGTAAGTGGGATCTCTCTCTCTTTCGAAAAGTTTTTCCTCTTTTTCTTAACCCTTCCAAAAGGACATTGAAAACTGATTTAATCATCGGAGGAGGTTTTGCCGGAAACCAACGGTATCCCTTTACTGTTTTGCAGGCTGCTGAGTAGCCAAAGGAGAAACCAACCAAGAGCTGACGTGTCACCAACCCAGAAACTGTCTCAACATAAACCATGGAACGAAACACATATTTATTCAAGCTAATGGGATTCCAAACATTGAAATGGAAAGAAAAAAGAAAGAGAAAAGCAAAGATCACAAGAAGTTGGAAAATAGTCGGTAGTGCAACACTAAAATTAGCAAACCATCACACTAATTGCAGAGTTAGACCCAGAGAATGACAAGAACAAAGTAAGCATCACGATTAAACCCAAAAATGCAGCAATTGAAGGGTACCCAGATAGCAACCAACCTTCCTCAATGAAGACAGAGAGTCTAAAACCAGTGGCTTTGATTGGAGAGTTGTCATCCTTGCTCACCATCACGAAATGCTCAGGCTTCAATTCCCTATGCATCACCCCCATGAAATGGCACGCATGAACGACATTCAGAATCTGCCTACCAATCGACGCCGCCTCTCGCTCGGAGTAGCTCCCCTTGGCGATGATGCGGTCGAAGAGCTCGCCGCCGGAGCACAACTCCATCACCAAATACAGATTCTGCTTGTCCTCATAAGCGCCCTTGAATTCCACAATGTTGGGTTGCCCTGTCAGGTGCTGCAGTATCAGAATCTCCCTCCTAACGTCCTCTATTTCTTTCTGATTCACAAGCTTCCTCCTGGCTATGGACTTGCACGCGTATTTCCGGCCCGTGGCCTTTTCCGTACAGAGATAGGTAATCCCAAACTGACCCCTCCCCAGTTCTTTTTCAAGAACGTATATGGAGTTTATGTCAACATAAGGTTTGCCGAGAATGTCTCCAGTATCTTTAGAGGACGGCGTAGCTTTAGAAGAGGCTGGTTTGCTTGGAGTTGGGACATACGGTTCTTGGGTTTTGTTGGAGACTTGGCGGGAGTGATGAGGAGGTGACTCAGAGCCAGAGGCGGAGGAGGATGAGATTGGGACGTCACGGGGTTTGCGGAAGCCTTTGCTTTTGCCCTTTGGACGGTCCTGGGCATCATTCTTTTTTAGCTCTGCTACGTTTTCCTAGAGAGAGAGAGAGAGACTGAGAGAGAGAATTTTGCCTGTTTTGCTCGGTTTCGTGTTAAACAAGAAGCAAGCTTTTGTTAAATTACGCGTTTTGGGTGACGTTTAGTTTGATTCTATTGGCCCGTTGATTGAATTTCTCAAAAGCCCACAGGATTAGAAAGCCCAAAGCGAATTCACATTATCTTATTGGACCCAAGATAATCGCCTCTTGGATAATTATTAATTACACCAACTTTTCATGAAGCATCATGTACAGTCATGCTAACCATATGTACAATTTACGCGTGGCGCTAACGTGGAAGTGGGACATTGCATTGTCATGTCGGTCTAAAAAATAAGTTTATTGACACGTGATAGTGTCACGGTAGCTTAAAAAATTTACCCTTTTAGGTCTAAAGCAAAGTCCACAATATATATGCTTAGTATTGTTTTATTTACAAAAACAGTTTTCTTACAAGTAATCACAAGTATTATTAAGAAGAGCAAAGACAAAACACAAGTACACATAATAATAACTGTATTGTAAAGAGTTTATTGACATTGGGAGAGGAGCAGGTATTGATACAGCATGCGAAAGATTGGAGATTGATCCTCTAGCGGGTCGAAGGCAAGCCTCGTAGAGCTTTGAGGGTTTTATTTGTGTACATGATATAAGCACTTCACGCATATGTGTTGATTATGATGTTGTTCCCTTTCTCATCATGGCTACAAACTCTTCGTAATTGATTTTTCCGTCCTACATATTGAACACCATAATAATTAGAATGACCCGCATAGATGACATAGTTTTCCCCTTTAAATTGGGTTAGATGAATTTTCTCCAACCCAATTTAAAAAATAAATAAATAAATAAAAATAAAAAATAAAAAAATGTACCCAAATAAAAGGAAAAAATAAAGATGATTAGGATTCAAGAGAAGATAATTACTTTATCAGTATCGACATCTTCAATCACTTCGTCTATAGTAGCTTCATCCCCCATTCCATAATCAGCCATAGCTAGTCTTAGCTCATCTCTAGTAATAAATCTGGTGAAAATCAAACGAGTATATTGAAAAAAAAAAAAAAAAATTGTCAACAGTGAATGTCCAAAAACTTCTTGCATTAATAAAAAAAAATAAAAAGGTTCAAAAACTTTATTTAAATAAAACAGACCGGCTGCCTAGTTTTAGGCAACAGATTTAAGCATTGTTTATAAGGTATTATAGCACTTAATTCAAATGCATAATTCAAAAAACCAGCACACTAACCCGCTTTCATCCTTGTCAAAGTACTGAAACGCCTTACGCAAATTTTCTTCCTTATCAAGTCTGTGCCGATGCATAGTAGCAGTAATGAATTCATGGTAATCAATAGTCCCGCTCTTGTCAACATCAGCCTGACAGAAAGAAGAAAAAAAAACAAAATAAATACATGAGCCAAAGGGAATTTATGTAACTACTAACATGGTTTGTTTCTTGAAGAATCAATGAGATAGGATAATGAATAGTTTAGAATCAATATATATATATATATATATCACAATGAATAGTTTATTTGTTTCAGTAAGTAAAGTGATCACAGGATAATGGGATAGGTTTACAGAACTTACAGCATCCATCAGCTGCTTAATTTCTATTTCAGTAAGCTTAGATCCTAGCCTGGACAATCCAGTTTTGAGTTCGTCCAATGTGATCGAACCGCTTTTATCAGTGTCCATGTTGTTGAACATCTGTTTCAAGCCCTTGATTTCTTCCTCTGAAAGGTTCTCTGCGATAACCTTTCAAAAATACAAATTTCAGTTACTAGAAAAACAGCGTGTAAGAAAAAAGCCAAAAGAAAAGTAAGGACAACCAATCACTGTGTTCCTCAATTTAAACAGATGTTCTTCTGAAGTACAACTAGAACCCATATATATAAGGAAAGCACATATACAATGACCATGGCTTAACCAAGATAATGAAACTGTTACAAGGAAGCAGATGAAAGTCCCATGGGAATGAAAACATCCCATGTTTCACATGAGCAGTGGAAAGGAGCCGATTCTATTTTCTAAAACAATTGGTATTTTCTGAATTCAAGAAATTACGTCTTGAGTACTCCAGTTATTTGCATTGAAATCATTTTTTTTTAATGATTCCATGTTAAGGGCCACATTTCTATCTCCTAATGCTATGTTAATGAAATGGAATTAGTTTGTTTCCTAGGGTCATCCAAATGCATGAAGACTAGATGCTTGTGATCATTCAGGACATCTCTTATGTTCTACATAACTTAAAAAGAAAAGAGGAGGCATCAAATCATACCTTTAGAGCGAGTTTTTTCAGCTTGTTCATTGCCCTAAATTGCTTCATCCTAATTAGAACGGCACTATCAATAGGTCTGTCAGATGCTTCACCATCTTCCTTCAACCATGGATGCTCTGGTTTATATGCATAATGCAAGTGACATTAATTATCAGCAAGTTGTCTGTATGGAAATAGTTTTCCACAACTTCCATTGAAAAAAAGAAGGAAGTAAGTGTTGTGCAGTGAGCATGAATCTTAATTAAATTTGTTTTTATGGTACCAAAGCATCTCCAAACCCAAGACAAGCAATAGAATTGTAAGATCAATCATTATAAGAAGTTTATTTGACATGGGACTTACTCATTCAAAATCAGTAAGCCTTTTTAGAATTTTATACTCACCAAGAGCCTCAGCAGCAGTAATCCGTTTCTTAGGTTCCATCGTTAACATTTTGCTGATGAGATCCTTTGCACCAGTAGATATCGATGGCCATGGTGGGCTTTTCAAGTCAAGTTTGCCTGCTAAAATTGCCTCAAATATGCCTTTCTCGGTCTCTAAAAAACAAAACTTATTGATTTCACCATCAGTTATCCAAGGAAAATTCAAACAAAATATGTTCTGACAGCAAGATATTGGTTTCATGAGGACTAGTAACATGCATCTCTTTGTAGAGTTTCCACCACAAATTTTTTTGGTGGCAAACTGGCAACGCCAACTGAATTGTAACTACTTTACCTACCAGCCCAAAAAGGAGGGGCCCCACCTAGAAGGATGTACAAAATGACTCCAGCACTCCAAACATCCATCTCCTTCCCATAGCTCCGATGCAACACCTCTGGTGCCACATAGTATGCACTTCCAACAATATCCCTGTACACTTTCCCTGGAGAATGTTATATACATTCATTTTTTCGGTATTAGTGATGAAAGAACATTATAACAGAGCATCACATAAACAAACTTAATAAATCACAATATAACAAACTTTCAAAGTATAGAAAGCCTTTTTCCTGTTCCCTCATTTTCTTGTAAGAAACTTTAACAAAGGTAAATCAGTTACCCATTCATGAGGTGCATTTACCTAAAATTATGGCAATTTTTCTTATCATAAAATTTAATATGTTGGAATTTTAATTAAACAATTAAATTCAAAGTTTCTTATTAGCTTAAGCTTTTGGAATAACTTAACAATCAGTGCAAAAGTTGTGAATTCGAATATTGACTTCATACAATTTACTCCAAATTTCAAATAAATAATCCACGTATTGGGCTGAAAGAGTGTTAAAGGATTAAATTGATAATTTCTTATCAGCTTAAACTTTTATAATAACTAATGATTTAACACAACGTGTTCCGTGTAAGCAAACATGTTTTTTGGGCACAACCACGGTTAGTTTTAAATTTTCTTTTCTTTTCTTTTACTATTTGTATCATTACAGATATTAGTGGTAGATAACTTCTAGCCATTATGTGTTCTGTTTAAGTCAGCTATCATAACTAGTATTAAGCTAAAACTATTTCATAATACAAATTACTTCTATGGATTATGATATCAATATAAAGAAAGTCTTTGTAGTGAACTAGTAACTAGGATTGTTCATGGTTCAACTTGATCAGAAAGAAGGCTTGTGAAATATCTTACTGTGTTTATCTGTCTGATAAGAAAAGTTAGAAATAAAAAAGTAAAATCCAGAAGGTATTTTAGCGCTACATATTACATAGGAGGCAGCAACATTTCATATTTATCGATCTGCTAGAATATTTTCCTACCATGGGCGACATTACTCCAGTGGAATTTCGATGATGTCTAGTCATGTGATGAAGCACAGGACGCGTTTTGTTTTCTTTGCCCCCCTTTTTTGTTTGCGTTTTAATTATTGAAAACCGTTTACTTGGTTGACCTGTCGCTGTCATCCTTGACTTCGTCAACCTGACCCATCATGGCATCCATAGAAATCGTTTACACGAAGCTCTCAGATTTCATACTGCAATTTCTGATCTAGTTCTCTCGCTCAAAATAAAAAAAGCATATGGGAATAGTCCAACAAATTAATGGAGAAACCATGGAAAGAATTAAACACATATTTGTTCAAGCTAATGGGATTCCAAACATTGAAATGGAAAGAAAAAAGAAAAGGGAAAGCAAAGATCACAAGAAGTTCGAAAATAGCCGGAAGTGCAATAAAGAAATTAGCAAACCATCACACTAATTGCAGAGTTAGACCCAGAGAACGACAAGAACAAAGTAAACATCACGATTAAACCCAAAAATGCAGCAATTGAAGGGTACACAGATAGCAACCAACCTTCCTCAATGAAGACAGAGAGTCCAAAATCAGTGGCTTTGATTGGAGAGTTGTCATCCTTGCTCACCATCAAGAAATTCTCAGGCTTCAAGTCCCTATGCATCACCCCCATGAAATGGCACGCATGAACAACATTCACAATCTGCCTACCAATCGACGCCGCCTCGCGCTCGGAGTAGCTCCCCTTGGCGATAATGCGGTCGAAGAGCTCGCCGCCGGAGCACAACTCCATCACCAAATACAGATTCTGCTTGTCCTCATAAGCGCCCTTGAATTCCACAATGTTGGGTTGCCCTGTCAGGTGCTGCAGTATCAGAATCTCCCTCCTAACGTCCTCTATATCTTTCTGATTCACAAGCTTCCTCCTGGCTATGGACTTGCACGCGTATTTCCGGCCCGTGGCCTTTTCCGTACAGAGATAGGTAATCCCAAACTGACCCCTCCCCAGTTCTTTTTCAATAACGTATATGGAGTTTATGTCAACGTACCGTTTGCCGAGAATGTCTCCAGTATCTTTAGAGGACGGCGTAGCTTTAGAAGAGGCTGATTTGCTTGGAGTTGGGACATAAGGTTCTTGGGTGTTGTTGGAGACTTGGCGGGAGTGATGAGGAGGTGACTCAGAGCCAGAGGCGGAGGTGGATGAGATTGGGACGTCACGGGGTTTGCGGAAGCAGAGTCCCATTGAGAGAGAGAGACAGAGCAAGAAGTTTCAGACTTTCAGGTGGTGCTTTTTCAGGATTTTTGGTTGGTGGGTTCGTATCAGTTGGAAGAGCATATTTAAATTCGGACTTGTTTGTTTGCTTGGTTCTACATATTCCTTCTATATGTGCTTTGCTTTTGCCCTATGGATGGCCCTGGGCATCATTCTTCTTTTTGCTCTGCTACGTTTTGCTAGAGAGAGAGAGAGAGAGAGAGAGAGAATTTTGCCTGTTTGGCTCGGTTTCGTGTTAAACAAGAAGCAAGCCTTTGCTAAATTACGCGTTTTGGGTGACGTTTAGTTTGATTCTATTGGCCCGTCGATTGAATTTCTCAAAAGCCCACAGGATTAGAAAGCCCAAAGCGAATTCACATGATCTTATTGGACCCAAGATAATAGCCTCTTGGATAATTACACTACCTTTTCATGAAGCATCTTGTACAGTCATGCTAACCATATGTACAATTTACGCATGGCGCTAACGTGGAAGTGGGACATTTTGCATTGTCACGTCGGTTTAAAAAATAATTTTGTTGACACGTGATAGTGTCACGGTAGCTTAAAAAATTTACCTAGCCACTTTCAAAAGGGATAGTTGATCACTGTCAACTGAACTTTTAAGAGTAATGCGACCACCCTAGCTCGAATCACACTTTTGATTTGGTTTACCATATAAGGGAAGAAAATTGAACCGTTTTGAACACTAATAAGTCAATTTGAGACAATAAATGAAATGGTTTTGGGGTAAGGTATGTTAGATGATGAATAAGATACGTTTTGAAAGTTAATTCCTGGTTTTTGGACATGTATATGAGGAGGAGTTATGATTTTTATAAGGTACTTAAGTCCAAACAGAGTTTTCAACCAAATAAGAGTGAAATTTCGAGCGTTATGACCAACATGCATGGTGGTTAGGAGTAGCACCGATCAGGAGGGTGTGCAAATTATTTTGGAGGCCACGTCAATATGTAAGCTAATTATACGTAAAATGCACGTATGACTAGCATTACTCTGAATAATATTATCCTCATAAAAAATTATTTATTTACCTACTTATTGTTAAATTTGGAATGATATAAAAACAGTTACATTTAGCATTTGTAGAATTCTATAGCTCCTCGGCGTCTCGATCTGTCCCATAAAAACGAATCACTTTTCGCCTAGAGAAATGCTCTTGAGTGATGCTACGTAAAAACGAATTCTTTTATTGTCTTTTTGGGATACTACTATACTGACATTCCAGGGAATGGAATGACGTTTAGTTTGCTTTAAGCAAATATTTGAGAATAATTAACCATTTTCAATAAAGCCATAAAAAATCACTGCTTAGAAAGAAAGAAAAACAAAATAGCATTCATCACCAGGAAGAGTATTTTCTCCATTCAGGTTTGCCTTCGTACCAATGCTGCAAAGTCTATATATATATATATATATATATATATATATATATATATATATGTGGGGCATGGCTTTTGTCCTTTGCGAAAATGGCACACCTGACACCACCTGATATTCCGGTATTTGCGCACTTACGTATGGCTAGCCCAATGAGGGAAAATACGTGACATACGTCAAAAAAGGTGTTGCATTCACCAGCTAATAGCATCTCCGTAGACTTGTTATTTTCTTTTAAATAGTCAAATTTAACTTTTATTTAAATTATCTTCTTCAACATAATGGCTATTTTAACTATTTCTCTAAACATATCACTGCTCATGTGTTTAGACTTTTTTCATTAATATTTTTTCTCTCCCTCTCCGATTCCTCTTCGTCCCTCTCCGCCCCTCTCTGTCATTCTTCGTCCCTCATTTAATAAAGTGTTCATAACAATGGAAGCAACAGTATAAGCCTCGATCTTCCATGGATCAACAATGGGTGACGTCCGGTTGATGAGTCGACGCCAGTGAAGATGGAGGTGGATTCCGCCGGGGTCTTGATCAGCTTCAGTTGTGCCCTTTTTCCGGTGGATGGGTCGACGCCAGTGAAGCTGTAGATGGATTCTTCCGAGGTCTTGATTGGCTTCAGCTGTGCCTTTTTTCTGGTGAATCGGTCTTGATCGGTGGTTCCGTTGCTCTGGCCGTGGGTGGATTGACGTATTGTGTGCGGTGGTTGAACGGCGTTGATCCGGTGGTTGAATGGTGCGGTATTGAAGTGCTACTCTGGTGCGGTGGGTGCTTCTTCTTCTTCGTCGTAGTGCAGTGGGTTGGGGTTGGGGGGAGACCGGAGAGTGAGAGAGAAATGAAAACAAAAATTAAAGAAAATGATTAAAAAATAATATTTTAAAAAAGTAGAGAGTGAACTGTTGGAGAGAAAATAAGATAAACAATGATTAAAGTAGAGAGTTGTTCTTTTTTAATAACTATTCTAACTTTCATTGCTGAAGATGCCCTTAAACTTACTCAAATTCTATAGCACTAGCCAAAGCTAAAAAAAACTCCAACTTTTTTTTATTATTTTTTTTAAAATAAAAAATAAAAAACAAAAAATATTATCTAAAAAGTATTAACAAACGGACGAAGAATATTTAAGTGAAAAGAAATACTAATTGTTGAAACACCTAAAAACACAACTCGCGACATTTCTTTATTTTTGTTTTTCACCGAGGCATTAACGTATTTATCATCCACAATAATTTTTGCTGGCGTTTTCCACATCTTCTAAAAAGCCGTGAAAAATACTGTAAAAAAACTCGTGCAGGTGAAAGTAAAAAAATATAAAAACATTAGCAAATGCATGGACGTTTTGCATTTTGGGTTAGAAGCAAATTAAAAGTATGGGTAAAAGGCATTCTCAAACAAGCTTTAAAGATTCTTAAGCTAAAATTTAGCTAAAAAAATGGTTAACCGGATGTTATTGCCCATTTGCCCTTAACATTTTCCTTTGGTTGGAGACATGCAGGACCGACATAAAAGGTTGAACAAATGGCACAGTACCAAAAGCCATCTCTTCTATCTTGAATCATGCCTTATAGTAGAACTGGGCATTAACAGTAACGAGTGAACAAGAAGAGAAGTTACTACAAAAGTCATTCCAGGTAAAGACTATGGCATTTGGATCCTCTCCGGTTCATTTGAACCGGAGATCGAGGAACGCTTGTGGTTTCAAATCAAAGAATTTTAACTTCACAATAACAGCCGGTCAGCCAATAGACAGTGTAGACACAACACATGCAACGCACAGCATTATAGGGAGAAGAGAAACTGACCACTCAGTCATATACGCGTTATGTGGTCCGGACAAGATTGAGATAAACTTACAGGGCAACATGAGCCCAGTCGTCCTAGTGTACACCAGAGTTGTACAAACAATACACAAAAATTAAAAATAAAATAAAATAAATGTCTCACATTTATCGTACCACGATCAATCACACTTAGATTCTACCACGATCGATCACACTCAAATCCTACCACTATCGATCACATTGATCGTACCACGATCGATCACATTTAGATCCTACCACGATCGATCCTACAACTGGTACGATCTAAGTAATCGATCATGGTACGATCTATGTGATCAATCGTGGTGCGATTTATGTGATCGATCGTGGTACGATTTACATATCCCCTTCAAAACTACCAGTCAATTGTTAATGTTCCCTTAAACTACCAATTATGTCAATGTTCCCCCAAATGACAAAATTACCTTTCATAAAATTATTAAAAAAATTTTAAAAAAATATAAAATAACAAAAAATTATAGAAAAAAATAAAATAAAAACTGGTTTTTTTAAAAAAATAAAATAAAATAAAAAATAGCTCTAAGTAGTTAGTATATATGTTAACTAATACACGTAAAAAATGTGTGTATTTTTTTACTTATAAAAAATACACACACTAATAAATATTAAGTAACATATGTAACATATATTAATAACTTGAGTAAAAAATGTATTAATAAATTTATTAAAAATTAAAAACTATTGGAACCGTATGCTATATTTAATTAGCTAGTATACTATATGCTTATTTAGTGTGTGACATATATGCTTGTTTTTTTTATCAAAAAATTAAAATTAGTGATTGGAGCCGATTTTGGAAAAAACGACTCCAACTAGAACCCTTTTGGGGAAAACGGCTCCAGTTGGAGCCGTCTTGGAGAAAACAACTCCAATTCTAAAACGGCGCTAACATCTTTTTGGGGGCGCACAGGACACTAACCCAATCAAAACTTCATGTGTTTTTGAATTTTGAATTTTTTTTTTTTCTGACCCATTAAATTTCGTGTCCCACGTGCACCTCTCCCATAAATTTAAATTGAAGGTTCTTTACTTTTGTTATTTTTTAAATTTTAAGTTTTTTTTTTTTTTTTTTTAACTTCCTAAGAGTATTCCTAATATCCTCACCAAATTTTACTCACCAAAATAGTTAAAAACTACTTTTTTCTATTATGATGAGCCACATTTTTAAAGTTTTCTCAGCAGCCTCACGATTTTAATTATTCACTATCACTATTTCATTTAAATAATATTTTTTCAATTTTTTCTATTCTTTCTCTATTTAATCTTTTTTAAATGTTTTTCTTTTCCTAACGGTCATATTTTTAAAAATTTGTCTTATCCTAACGGTCATATTTTTCAAAAAATCTGTCATGCTTTACACTATAAATAAGACCATTTCCTCCACAATTATCATTTACCACAACCAATACTTATTTTCCATTCAATCTTTTTTTTTACTCTTATGGCTCATTTTTTCTTTAGAGTTGTTCTTTTCTTCTCAAAATTCTTCATGATGACTGGAATTAAAAGTGCACATACAACAACCGAGATCAAAAGTGCACATACTGGGATGGATTTTCATGATAGAATTAGAAACTGGTATATTCAGACAAATGAAAAATTCCAAATGGGTATCTCTTGTTCTATTTTTTCCTCTTTTTTTTTTTTTTTTTTTAAAAAAAAAAAAAAAAAAAAAAGGGCCAGAATTAACCAACAATGATAAATTCTCCCAAAAAACACGACATACCCATGAAGCAACAACATCATTGATAAGCAATCAAAAGCTCCAACTCTTGACCAAAAGGAAAATAAAATAAAAATAAAAAAGAATAAGAATCAGTACAGTTCTTTTTGTTAACATACCTTCCCAAGTCAGCACACACCTAGCAGCCAACTCACCACCTTCTATATCAGCACCTACTGCAGCCTACCACACTGCCAACCATACACAAGTCTTTCCCATCAGTAGCCACATATTAGAACCTTCCATCTTTACACCCGTATACCTTGCTACACGATGTGTAGCAAATCCTCCCATATTAGCATCAGATTCTCCCATATCAACCACAAATTTCTCTCTACCTAAAGCCGCACATCATGCTGTATGCCATGCAAAACACTCCTCCACATCAGCAGCCAAACATCCCATATCAGTCACCATAAATCATGTTACAGAATATTCAGCAGATACTAGCTCACCTCAAGTTGGAAGGAAATTATGCATGACAGGCTGACCGCACACTGATTCTTCCTATTGTGGTGTTCAGCGTGATTCCCAAGTCAATAGTGCTCCCCAAGGCAAGGTCAATCTCCAAAATTCATCAAGAATAATTCCAAAGTCAGGAAGAGGAAATCAAAGTGTTTATTGTAATTGATATTGAATATATTTTTACTTCTTCTAGTGTAACTTTCCATACTAATGATGGCAATGTATATATACGCCATTCATTCACTCATTGTATTTTCAAGCTTTTTGAATATAAGCAATACAAAATTTTTCATGGTATCAGAGCCTCCTTAGGCACACGCCAAGCTTAATCCGATCCTCTCTATGGCTTCTTCTTCCAATCCCCCTTCTGCTATTCCTACCTTCACTCCTTCTACCAACCAAAATGTCTCTCTCAAGCTTGATAACAATAATTATCTCATGTGGTTGACACAATTCCTTCCTATACTGCGTCACCATGACTTGTTAGGTATCGTTGACGGATCAGAACTGTGCCCTCCAAAATTCATAACCAATGTTGAATAGAAAGAAGTCCTCAATCCAGAATTCATTACCTGGAACAAGAAAGACCAATATCTTCTCAATGTTATCACCTCTTCTCTCACAGAAAGTGTTCTAACTACTGTCTACGGGCTGCACACTTCCAAACAGGCATGGAATGCCTTGGCAACCAAGTTTGCCTCACAACCTAAGTCTAGAATCTCTCACTTGAAGAAATAGTTGCAAACCCTCTCTCAAGGGCCGAAGAACCGCTCTAAATTTCTATAGACTGCCAAGAGTTTGGTAGACCAACTTGCTACCGCAGGTAATCCCATCACAGATGAAGAATTAATTTCCTTTATTGTTAATGGCCTGAATCCACCTTTTACCAGTTTTATCACCACCTATTCCTTTGCCACCCGAGAGAACCACATCAACTTTGATGATTTTTAAGATGAACTTCTCAGCCATGAAATGCTCCTCAATCAGCAGCAATACAAAGTCACAAATAGCTGTGTTATTGCCTTGACAGCCCAAAGACCCTCCAATCCTCAACTCCACAAGGGCAAGAGCCCAATGTATCCACCATCCAAATATCATCCCGGAAGCTATGACCCAAGGCCGAGCACTGGCTTTCAAAGCCGACCACACTATCAGCAATACAGCAAAGGTCCCTCACCCTACAATCAATTCAACAGAAACCCTCATCAGTATTCACAGAATCCTCAATTTTCCCAGCAGCCATATATTCAAAACAACCTTCCACAGAATCAACTGTATCCACAGAGCCACATGCAGTCACGTCCAGACTTCCCCAGCAAGCCAACTACTCAAGGCGTACTTCCAACCCCGGGCAATTTCTTCAACAACAGCACCCGAGTCCCATGTCAAATTTGTGGGAGTCAAGCCACCTTGCTATAGATTGCTATCACTGCATGGATTATGCATACCAAGGAAGAAATCCTCATGCTCAACTGGCAGCCATGGTTGCCCACACCAATGCTGCTTATGAAGAACCACAATGGCTTGCTGACAGCGGGACAAATGCTCACATTACCAGTGCATTGGAGAACCTGCATATCCAACAGCCCTTTTAGCGCACTGAAGAAGTTGCAGTCGGCAATGGCACGGGCCTCACTATAGAAAACACTGGTTCAACCCTCCTTTACACTCCCACTTCTTCCTTTCAACTAAATGATGTTTTGCATTGTCCACAAGCCTCTGCCAATCTCCTTTCTATACAAAAATTTTGCTTGGATAATTCTTGTTATTTTTTGCTAACATCCTCTCATTATTTTGTCAAGGACCTGAAGACATACGCAATACTTTTGGAGGGGAAGAGTGAAAATGG
Organism: Alnus glutinosa; assembly: GCF_958979055.1. Classification (NCBI taxonomy): domain Eukaryota; kingdom Viridiplantae; phylum Streptophyta; class Magnoliopsida; order Fagales; family Betulaceae; genus Alnus; species Alnus glutinosa. Next base: position 28,427,799 of record NC_084891.1, on the reverse strand, counting down.
CCTCTATCCGCTACGGTTTGGAGGGAATTCTCTTAAAGGCACCAAAACTTTTACTGCTTTGATTGGAATAAAAACTACATCCTCAATGTGGCACTTTAGATTAGGACATCCATCCTTAGACATAGTTAACCGTGTCGTAAGGGACAAGCATCTTTCAGTTTCTGTTTTCAATTTCAATAATACATTTTCTTGTAACTCATGCCAATTAGGCAAGAATAAAAGACAACATTTTCCTAACTCTACTCGAGTCTCTTTTCAACCTTTGGATTTGTTTCATTCTAATGAGTGGACTTCACCTGTCAATTCTATTAGTGGCTGCAATATCATGTGATATTCGTTGATGATTTTTCTTGCTTCACCTGGATTTATCCCTTTTACCATAAATCTGAAGTGTTTGACAGTTTTGTAAAATTCAAACTTTTAGTTGAAAATCAATTCTCCTCCAAGATAAAGCAATTCCAATCGGATGGGGGAGGTGAATACGTTTCTAATCACTTTTAGTCCTTATTGACTAAACATGGTATTCTTCACATAAAATCCTGCCCCCCAAACCACCCAACAAAATGGCCTTGCCGAGAGGAAGTTAAGACACATTCTTGAATCAGGGCTGACTCTCTTGGCTCACTCTCATTTGTCCAATCGTTATTGGGTTGATGCCTTTATCACTGCAGTCCATATCATCAACCAGCTGCCTACCCCTACTCTTCAATATTTGTCTCCCTACTTCAAACTTTATCATCGAGATCCTAATTGCCAAGAGCTTCGAGTATTCGGGTGTCTTTGTTATCCTCTCCTTCGCCCTTGTGGCTTGCATAAACTAGAATATCGGTCAAAACCATGCATCTTCCTAGGTTATCATCATGCAGGTTATATGTGTTTAGACCATGTCACCAACAAAGTATATTTGTCTCGGCATGTGGTGTTTAATGAGGACTCCTTCCCTGCAAAGGATCAGGCCGTGTTTCTTTTCTCCTCCAAGGTAAGTGCACAAGGTGATGCTCCTTTTTTGCTTCCTGTTCATTTCCCACTGTCACTCTGCCGCACACACACCGTGCAGCACCTATTGGTGCTTCACCTCTTGCCTCTCCCACTGATACACCACCCACTACTTCACCACTCTTTACCCCACCTTCCTCTTCCACTACCACACCCACTGCTCCATCCTCTCCTTCCCTCTCTACCACTGTCTCTGTCCCTACAAACTCCCCTGTCTCTTTGCCATCACCTCTACAACTGACTCTCCATTCCTCTCCTTCACTACCCTTACCTCTTCCTCCTTCAGAATCCGTTTCCTTACTTCCCTCTCATGCTATGGTTACCAAGTCTCGCACTGGCTCCCTTCGTCCGAAATCATTTCCTGATTACAAACTCCTTCTCACCTTACAACCTGAGGTTGAACCAAATTCCTATAGTAAGGCTGCCACTAACCCGCGATGGCAAGCTGCCATGCAACTTGAATTTGATGCTTTAATCTCCAATGGCACTTAGACTCTATGTCCCCGACCCCTTACTCATAATATTATTCGAAATAAATGGGTGTATCAAATCAAAAGGCATGTTGATGGCACAGTGGACAGGTTCAAAGCCCGCCTAGTTGCAAAGGGGTTTGATCAACATTGTAAAGACCAAGAAAATTTATAAGAATTTAGCATTAAATAAATTGTATTTATTAAATTGATGGGACAATAATTATATTCTAGATAATAATATTTATGTTAAGAAAATAAAATAAGTCTAGGTTAAATAAGAGAACTAGAGTAATAATAATAATGGGTCATAATAGAATAAATAATTAATTTGATGGATTGAATGTAATTAAAATAAATGTGGAGTTACTTATTAATTACCAAATGATAGCAATAAAATAAGGTGGGGTCCTACTATAATTAACAATAGATGTGGGCTTTAAATAAAATGAAATCCTAGCTTGCCACATGTCACCATCGGATTGGTCAAGAGAAGATTATATTATCCTCTCTCAACCAATCACAAGGTGACACATGGCCTCTTATCTTCTTTTCCTTTCTTTTTTCTTTTCTTTTCTCCGTCTCTCTTTGGACCACCCGGATCTCTCTCCCCTCACCCGCACCTTTTTCTTTTCTTCTCCCTTTTTCTTTCTTTTCTTCCTCCCCTGCCACACGTTCTCTCTTCTCCTCCTCTTTTCTTCCTCCTCTCGGTTCCAACCGACAACAGCAGCCCATTTTCCCCGGTTTCACGCATCCCTTCCCCCTCTCTTCCATTTTCTTCTCTTCTCCATACACCCACACACCGAGACATAGAGATTGAGACCGATCGAGAGAGGGAGAACAGGAACCCGTCGAACCCATGAACTCAAACCATGACATAGGCCCAGTCCTGCAATTGTCCAGCCAGTGGTAGTGTGATTTTGGAGCTAGGTGGTCAGGCCACCGTTAGAACGTGGTGGCAGCAGCTAGGCCGTGAACTTCGGCCCTGTTCCTGTGAGACATCTCTTCCTTTTCTTTGTTTTTGCTTGAATATTTCATGATTTTCAGTAGGACATCATTTGGGTATGATTTCAGGTTGGTTATTTTCCTAATTAGTAGTTGAATCAGAATGGGTTTTTGAGTTATGGATGGCTGAATGGTTTTAGGTTGGTTGGATTGATTTTTGGGTGGCCGATTTAGAGAATGAGTTTTAGTGATCTTTCTTTGGGTATTTCGTTTTGGAGAACTTTGATTTGGTGATTTTGGTTATGGAAAATATTGGACTGATTTGGAGGGATTTTATGGTGTTTATGGTTGAGTTGTGGCCTCGACAGGGGCTGATTTTGGGGTTTCTTTCCTGTCATGGCCGTGTGTGTGCGAATTGAAATAGTGGATTTGAAGTGTTGTGTTTGTGACTTGTGATTTCCCATTGTGAATTGGTCGAGTTGTATTTTGATGTTGATGTTGGTTTATATTTTGTTGTTAGAGATTGAATTTAATTATGTTGGATTATTGTTTTGGATTTGTGTCGAAGAGTTGATGCTAACTGAGAATGGAGATGGATTTTTAGGATTCTCGAAGATTGGTTTAGTTCCCTTGTTTTCATGCTTACTAAGTGAGGGAAGATGTGAGTTTTAGAGGTGATTTTGGAAGGTCCCGATTGGGACTTTGTGGTGGATTTTCTGTTTAATGATATGGGAGTTGGTTTTGGGTTTAATTAGTTAAATGTTAATCTTGTGTTGATGGACTAGGATAATAGGTTTGATGGTAGGGTTGTGCCTTTGAAGATATGTAAATTTGATGATGTTGGTTAGTGTTTGATTGTTAAAGATTGAGTTTAATGATGTGATTGATTTATTGGTGTTTTGGATTAGTTGATGATGATGAATTGGTAACATGGTTGCTAGGTTTATATATATATGAGTTATATATATATATATATATATATATATATATATATATATATATATATATATATATATATATATATATAGATAGATATAGATATATATATATTGTTAGGTTAGTAAATGATCAACAAGCCATTAAAAGGATTGGTGATAGGTGAACCTTGGCTTATTGGTAGATTGGGGATTGTAATGTTGATGATTGGTACTTTATGAATTATTAGGGGGCTGTTTTGTTTAGCCAACCGGTTAGGAATAAGTTTGATTAGTTTTTATTAAGGTTGTTGGAATTAAGTGCAAGAGTGGTTGATGTATAAGTTTTAGTAAATTAGTTCACATTACAAATTATGATTGTGACTTGACCTAAGGAGTTGTAAAATTAGTACCTTGAATAAGGATACGGTTCTAAGATCTAAACTACCTATCGTGATTAGTAACGAATAGAAAATAAAGTATAGAGTATGACAACGCTTGTATTTAAGAATTAAGGACTAGATAATGTTACAAACCTAAGCCTATGGTTAATATTAAAAGAGGACAACGATTCTAATAGTATGTTAAAGAGCTATAGATTATTCAAATAACCATAAGTTTGTAAATACAAGCTAGTAAGCATATGAAAACATATATGTGGTATAAATCCATTAGGTAACAACTTAGTACCTAATCCACCTATCCATGTACACATAATATTTATGTGTGTTAATGGATTAGGCTTAAGTGTTTTATGTGTATATGTATATATGTATACATATACATGCATATGGCTTAAGTATAAATATTGTTAACTTAATAAGTAAATGACAAGCTATAAAAATGGCTAGTAATGGTAGTGTAATGCAACAATAATGAATGGGCTAATAAAATAATAAATGCACATTAGTGTTAATAAACATGATATAATATAAACCTAAACCTAAATGTGAACTTAATAATAATTTAAGATTGTTAACTAGACTTAGAAGCGAGTAACACGGCGTGTGAGCACGCGGATAGTTTTAGAGTCATAGAATGAGTCCCATAGTGATGTGTGTTTTAAAGAGTACTCGCAAGCGCACGAATCGTTTGCAATATAGTGTGTGCAAGTGCGATGTCAAATCCACAGGGAAATGGTCAAATATTGGTGTCTTGTTTAATCAACCTCATTTTAACCTAGTTCCAAAGGTTTGGGATTGATTCAAGAACAAAAGACTAAATAAAAGAGATGGAATGAAATATGCAAATTAAAAGGAACTAAGGCTAAGGAATCCACCCAACCAATTCCAACAACTCACACTCTTGGTTTCCACTTGAACACCCAAAGAACATTAAGCTTAGGGTTTCATTCAAGTTTCTCAACCATAAACCCTAGAACCATTAAATGAATCCAACACAAAAACAAATCACAAAGAGTACCAGTTGAAATCAAATCATCCAATGTATCATTCAATCACAATGGATATCGTCATTCAAACCAATAAAACAATGTATCCATCGGTTGAAACACATCAAATGTCCTATTTCCACCACTAACCACATTCATTGCAAAAGATAAAGCTTTAAATGAATGGAACTTGAACAACTAATATGACATATCATTAAATGTGCAAGTGGTACAGCAAGAGTGTGAGTGTCATCAGTGGAAAGGTTTCATCCTCAACCTTAGTTGAGGTTACTAGCCTTCCATGACTAAAGAACACCACAAGAAAATGAAGAACAACCATAGAAATAAAAGAAAAGTTTTACAAAGAGAAAGTGTCTGAGAACAAAAGCTACTGAAATACACTACAAAATGCACGAAATTAAACCTATCTACTGTTCTCTACTCTCCCAACAAGGAGGCATGACTATGGCTTTTATAGAAGAAAACTAGGGTTAGAAACCCATGTAAAATGACTCATCTACCCTCCTTTAGGGTTCCTCTCTTGCTAGAGACAACCAAGAACACGAAACCAGCGTGTTCTGCTGCGAAAATCAGAGGGAGAACTGCTTTTTGTCATGGAGGAGCTTCTGATTGGGTGTTCTAGCGCACTCTGCAAAAGCAGGTTCCGGAAAAATTCGATCGATCGACTTTTATTTCGATCGATCGACTTCGGGCAAAGTTTCGATCGATCGACTTTTCAGGACCTCCGAATTTCCTGGCATTTCCTTATGAAATTTGCCATTCCTCTCTTATTGACCTACAGAAACACAAAAACACAAAAACTAACCAAAACATCATAACATAACAAGGCTAAAGGTCTAACTAGTGCAAATCAAATGGTCCAAATACACAATATTTGGCACTCATCACATAACATAGTCTAACGTTGTAATGTTTGCAGGATAGTGTCCGGATTTGAGACTCGAATTGATTCTCCAATGTAGAGTCCAAGTGACTAGAGTCCGAGGGGATATTCAAGTCAAGAGTCTAATGCAGCCAGGTGATATTTTACTCACTGAAAAATTGTTATTTTCATACATTATAGAATTACAAAATATATATGTTGTTTTATAAATCCGAACCAACTGTATGTTGAAGGTATCTGTTTTGGTTGATTTGAGTAGTTTCAACTATGTTCAAATAATATCAATAATGTTATGAAATGATGTATGGATGAAATGTGTAGAATTGTTTTTTTAAGTATTTGAATGTGAGCTGTGGTTGGGATTTAAATTATGCAAAGTAGAATGATAAAGTTTCATGTTGATTGGTCCATCGTATTTGAAGAAAGCATGAATTGTAAAGAATATGAGTATAGAGTTTGAATTGTAAAGCATAAAGCATGAGCATAAGAATGAAAGGAAAAGTAAGCCTCAAAGAATGGAAAGGAAGGAAAGTCTCACAAAGAATGAAAATACCATTATAAGCATGCATATCACTATTTAAATTGTGTTATGTTTTCATGATATAGAATATTGTAGTTTTTATACTAGACGTATTAGTATGCCTAAGAGTTTTAATGGCAAAAGAGCTTATGTATACTGCTATCGTCTAGTTGCATAATTTTAGAACATTGAACTTGGATGAACAAGAATATTGTCATGGTTCGGTATGAGTAATACAGTGTCCTAGGAGTAGGTAGATGAATTGTCGTAGCACGTCAATAGGAAGTGCTTGGATACCCGAGTTTTACTCTAGTAACCGCATGGACAACTACGTGTTCGACATGAAGTTGTAATGCCCTAGGATTCCGTGTTAACCATGTTCGGAAAATGATAGTAAGCTTGTACTAAAGAGCGAGATGACATGTTTTAAACTTAGTGTGCTTGGTTATGACGCTATTGGTTGTGATATCAATGTGGCTTGGGAGTAGGTAGATGGATTGTCGTGACTCATCAGTAAGAAGTGCTTGGATATCAGAGTCTTACTCTAGTAACCGCATTGACAACTATGTGCTTTGACATGAAGTTATAATACCCTGAGGCACAGTGTTATCACAGTTAATAACGTTAGACCTATGTGCATTTGAACTACCAACATAAAAGTATTATTGTAGGTGGGTTTATACGTGGTTGCGTCCAAGCCATTGGAACTTCTACGTATGGGTCCAACTACATAGTATGTTTTAAATGTTTTTCTGATAGTCAGTGTTTGCTATATCAGCTATGAGGGTTTTCAAACAAAATTTTATAAATTGGTAGCTGTTATAGTGTACGAGAGACTAAAAAGAAAAGTTGGTTCATTGCGAAAACCCAGTTAGTTTAATATCACTGAGGTCTCGGTATTATGTACTGAGGCGGTGAACTCATCATTTCACCTATACGGATGAGGCAAACCCCCACAACCGTATAAATGATGTCTCTTTGGCTGCAGGAACTCGAGTCGTAGACGTGCATTTGAGATATTATGACCGGAGCTCGCCACGACGGTCGTAATTGCAGAACCATGGGCATCCTCAGTTTTATAGGTTTTGTTTATGGCTTGTGACACCCAGGGGCGGAGCCAGGGGGGTCGAGAGGGGGCATCTGCCCCCTCTCAACCCTCTATTTTTTTTTTTTTTTACCCTTGTAAATTTTTCTTGAATACTCTGAATGCCCACCCTCAATCACTCAACAGGAGATCGTTATTATTAGCAGCGACACGCGGCAATGGATATTTTATTTTTCAATCTCAGATTCTCAGCTCAAACTTTCAGTTTCAGAGATTTAGAGATTAGGTTAAGTTAGATTCACGAAGAAGAAGATACAAACGATGTCGTTTACAGTATGTTTTTATTATATGACAAAAACGCACCGTTTCATTTATAAGGTTTGAGTTAAGTTACATAACTTACGTTGACCAGATCGCAGCACGCTCACATTGAAACTTGAGCTTGGGTTGCTGATTTGAACATGAGGTGCATTTTTTATTAATTATTTTTAATGAAAAGCATTTCGTATCGTGAGAGTTGATGGCTTGAAGCCATAAAAACTTGAAAAGATCAAAAAAAAAAAAAAAAACTAGCTAGGTGTTCAAGCTTTATAGCTCACGTATGCAATTGAAAGTAGTCTAGTCTGATTCTTACATTGATTAGTGTCAAGAAGGTCTGAAAAAAAAGTGCTAGTGTCAGGAAGAAATTATCAAAGCACTTGAAGTCTTGGACTCTCAAATCCACATTTGTGTGTATAAAAGCCATAATTATATGAAAATAGGGACCAACACTAGTTACTTTAGAATATATTAATCTGAACTTTCGAAACAAGTCAAAAATTCAATGCAATTTTTAGCCTTAATTATCTCTAATAAATTTGCTTGAGTGTGGGGGTTTGCAAAGAGAGTGCTTAAAATAAAGCAAAATGACAGCCTTTTGGTTCTTTAAAATTTTAAGGTATATAATTAAAATTTTACACTAATTTATTTATAAATTTACTATTTAATAATAAAATCATCTATGTTGATTTTTATATATGGACCATTTTTCAAAATTAACTGTTGATGAATATATATTTTTTGTTACATATTTTAATTGTATGAAAATATATCATTATGGTTAAGATTATAAACAACAACAATGATTCATTAATTTTAATAAGTAAATTAACGCTAAGAGTGAAAAAAAAATAAATAAATTACAAGTTACATTTATATGAGTTAAATAGTAATTAAAATTTGCTTAATTGTTTATTTCTTTTGTCCTTCACATTTTTTTTAATTTTTTTAATTAATTTTGTTATTTATTTTTATTATTTATTTATTTATTTTTTCCCCTCCTGAATCAAGAAGCTGGCTCCGCCACTGGTGACACCTAAGTCACTTGTTATTGTGTAAAGCCATGTCTGTTATGTATTCATATTGAGGAAAGACTTAAACAGATAGATGTTAAATGGCTCTGATTGTTATTAATTTATGATATATGTTTAAGATGTGATTTCCGCTATTAGGTTTATATTTTTCGCTGCATAGTAGTTAGATGATGTACTATGATTTACCGAATACATATTATGGGGTATGTACCATATGTTGGCTTTGCGACACATCGTCGTGCCACTGTGAAGATCCATTTGTATTTTAAGAGATTAATGATTAAGCAAATAATTTGTATTAAAAAAAAAAGGTCGTCACAAACGTAGTGGTCTAGACTACACTAAGACTTTTCAGCCCTGTGATTAAACCCTCCACTATTTGGGTCATTCTCACTCTTGCAGTCCACTTTGAGTGGGAAATTTGTCAATTGCGTGTTTCTAACCCTTTTTTGCAGGCCTTTTTGCTTGAAGAGGTTTATATGAAGCAGCCTTAAGGCTTCCGTGACAAGCTTCATCCATATTATGTTTGTCGGTTGCACAAGGCTCTCTATGGCTTGAAACAGGCCCTGAAAGCTTGGTTCACCAGATTGTCCATTTTCTTACTTGATCTTGGTTTCACAGCCTCTCTTGTTGACACTTCCTTGTTTATGTTTTGCTCAGGACCTGTGCAATTGTATCTTCTGGTGTATGTGGATGATATCATCCTTACCGGCAATCCTCCATCTCTTATTGCAGCTTTGATTATTAAATTGCAGACTGAATTTCCCTTGAAGGACTTGGGACCACTCCATTTCTTTCTTGGTATACAGGTTAGCCACGGTCCTCATGGCCTTCATTTGTGCCAAACCAAATACATTCAAGATCTTCTTCGCAAGACTCACATAAGTGACGCTAAACCCGCCAAGTCACCTTGCCCGTCTGGGTCCAAACTGTCTCGACTTGATGGCATTCCTCTCCCTGATCCAACAATGCACAGACAGGTCGTAGGGGCCCTTCAGTATTGTACCCTTACCAGGCCGATATTTCCTATTCTGTGAACGAACTTTGTCAGCACCTCCATGCTCCATCTTCTACTCACTGGGTTGCAGCTAGACGGGTTTTAAGGTATCTCCGTGACTCTTTGGATCATGGCCTCTACTACACCAAGGGCCCCCTCCAACTTAATGCCTTTTGTGACTCCGACTGGGCCGGCTATCCTGATGACCGTCGTTCCACCACTGGCTTTATTGTTTTTCTCGGTGATTGTCTCATCTCTTGGAGTGCAAAGAAATAGACTGTTGTCTCCAGATCCAGAACTGAAGCTGAGTACCGCTCTCTCTCCACCACTATTGCCGAGTTATTTTGGCTCCAAATGCTTTTCAAGGAACTATGCATTCCTCTCTCTGTCGCTCTCGTCCTCTGGTGTGACAATTTTAGTGCTCTTGCATTGGCTTCCAACCTGGTATTTCATGCTCGGACTAAGCACATTGAAGTGGACTATCACTTCATTCGGGAGAAAGTTCTCAACCGTGACCAAGTTGCCGACCTCTTCACCAAAGGCCTCTCCACCGCCCGCTTCCTCTATCTCAAGTCCAAGCTGTTGGTGATTCCCATCCCCATCAACTTGAGGGGGGCTGTTAACATACTTTCCCAAGTCAACACACACCTAGCAGCCAACTCACCACCTTCCATATAAGCACCTACTGCAGCCTACCACACTGCCAGCCATACACAAGTCTTTCCCATTAGTAGCCGCATATCAGAACCTTCCATCTTTACACCCGTATACCTTGCTACACGATGTGTAGCAAATACTCCCATATTAGCACCAGATTCTCCCATATCAGCCACGGATTTCTCTCTACCTAAAGCCGCACATCATGCTGTATACCATGCAAAACACTCCTCCACATCAGCAGCCAAACATCTCATATCAGTCACCATAAATCATGTTACAGAATATTCAGCAGATACTAGCTCACCTCAAGTTGGAAGGAAATCATGCATGACAGGCTGACCGCACACTGATTCTTCCTATTGTGGTGTTCAGCGTGATTCCCAAGTCAAGAGTGCTCCCCAAGGCAAAGTGAATCTCCAAAATTCATCAAGAATAATTCCAAAGTCAGCAAAAGGAAATCAAAGTGTTTATTGTAATTGATATTGAATATATTTTTACTTCTTCTAGTGTAACTTTTCATACTAATGATGGCAGTGTATATAAACGCCATTCATTCACTCATTCTATTTTCAAGCTTTCTAAATATAGGCAATACAAAATTTTTCACTTTTTATGGGTGTTTTTCTACGGTGTAGTAAATCATCATCTTTTAGTGGTTTACCTGAGCAGAAGTTGCGCAAAGGCTGGGTTGATATCTGTTGTGCGTGGGAGTAGGCTTGCTAGAATTAGAGTTGTGTGCAAATGCTTGTTGCTGTGCGCAAAGGCTTTGGTGCTATGAGAGTTAGGAGAAGAAAATGGAGGAAGAAAGAAAAAAAGTTTTGTGATCATGTGAGCGAGAAAGGAAAAATAAAATTGGTGAGAGAATTGGTAAGTGAATACTACTCATCAAAATTTATAAGTATTTTCACTTACCAAAACTTTTTGGTTAAAGTAGTGAGGCTGTTGGAAGTAATTTTTTAATGTTTTCATCAAGTTGGCTCACCAAAATAGCTAAAAAATTATTTTTGTGAGACTATGAGGAATGCTCTAAAAAACCGTGCCGTGCATCATCACTCTCTCAACTCTTTCTCTCAACGTGAATGAGTATGGACCACTTTAAATTTTGCCTTTTTTTTTTTTTTTTTACATATCTATCTAATCTCAACTTTCTCTCTCTCTCTCTCTCTCTCTCTCTCTCTCTCTCTCTCTCTCTCTCTCTCTCTCTCTCAATATTGAATAAAAAAAAAATCCATCTTCTTCGACCTCGTCTCTATGTGTCTCACCTGATTTTATTTTATTTTATTTTATTTTTTTTATTTTATATTTTTTTCCAGAAGATTACGACTCACCCACCGGCCACATGACTCGTTTGCCACCACCCAGAGAAGCTCATTTTCGTCGTCAGTGATGGAGATGAAGGCATCGAGCTCCACTCCAGGTTGGATTTTTTTGGGTCACCGGTGGAAGATTGGGTCCGACCTTCCACTTTTTCTCCCTTTTTGAACTCTCTTGGAACTCTGTGTTGGCCGGATTTTAATTTTTGGTTGAATTTCATGGGTAAGGAAGGGGAACGGAAATTGTTTTTGTTTGTTATTGCTTTTTTGGGTTAAATCTCTATGTCGGTTATTGTTTTTCGTCGCTAGGGAACGGAAATCTGCTCCGGCTGTCGACAGGGAAGGAATACCCACTCCGGACTTCGAGGAAGTCATTGACAATTTTTGAATTTTCAAGGTTGAATTTCGATATTAAACCCTTCTTTTATTCAATAAAAAGCTTATTCTTTTAGCTCGATTTTGTTATTTTAAGAGAATTAATGAATCATTTTCGTGTGAGCTTCTCGTTGAATCTCTATATGCGTGATTACCCTTTTTAACATTCAAAATATAGAGATTAATTTGAAGCGTGAATTGCAAGTTCTTATAGCCTTTTAGGATCGTTTTTGTTGGCGTTTTAGTTCGTTTTAGTTCCTTTTTTGGTAATCTTGCTATATTTGGCATTACTATTTTTTTTTTTAATTTCTTTTTATTTAGAGTCGTTTTAGAAAATTCTAAAACAACTCAAAAAAAAAAGTTTTTATTTTTTATTTTTAATTCAGAGTTGTTTTAGGGTCCATAAAACAGCTCTAAAAAAAATAATGGTCTTTTTTTAAAAAAATAAAAATAAAAATTTAGAACCGTTTTAGGATCCTTAAAACGGTTCCAATTAGTTAGAGCTGTTTTGATCCAAAACAAATCCAACCGGTTTGAACTGGTTTTACTAAAGCGGTTCAAACCGGTTTGAGCCGCTTTTTCCAAAACGACTCCAACCTATTTGAGCCATTTTTACTAAAACAGCTCAAACTGAGACTTTAATACTTGATATGTAGAGCCATTTTGAAAACGGCTAAAAAAAAATGTCTCAAACTGTTTTGAGCCGTTTTAAGGCCTTAAAACGGCTCCAAAAAAATGGCTTAAAACGCTTTTTTTCTTTTTTCTTTTTTGTAGTGAAACAAAGAGCATGTTTCACGGATCAGTTTGTTGAATCACGGCTGCAGTATTAATTAGAGTTGTACATTCTGTTTCGGTTGTGATTATTTGGTCATAATCGGAGTACTCAATTATTCTCATTTTAATAATTGCAACTGCTGGCTATCTGGTTATTAAAAACCGGTTATTAACTGGATAATTGGTTTTGATATATTGTTAAATCTTTTCAGTTTTTTTTTTTTTTGGTTAAATACACTTCTTGTAACGCACCCAAACCGCTAAGGGTTAGGTTCGTCCATTTTCATACACCAAACTGCAAAGATTCGTAAGGTCTGCCAAATAACCTAGCTAATATGCTGAATTAAATAAATTAAATAAAGATAATAATAATAATTTTAAAATTCAGAGCTTTAATAAATGCGGAAACGTTTATTTTGAAAAGGGTAATACTGTTTAATACCATAAATAAAAATGCAAAGGAAAACTGGATTTATTGTGTGAGTTCACTTATTAAGGTAACAGAAAAATAATATCCTACTGCTAGCCTAGATCCCATCCCGGCCGCCTAGGTCTCTCTGTTCATAACCTAAAAACAAAACAAAAATAAGGGGTGAGCGAGAAATGCTCAGTAAGACAACCCTCAACCATAAAACGGTTAAGTTAACTTCATTTTCTTTAAAACAATTATTAAAATACACTTGAAATCTAAATTTCTAGAACACAATTCAAAATTCGGCATTTTACTTAACACATAAAATACCCGTTAACAATTAAGACTTCTCATATATAGGGCCCATGTACACTATTATGCCCTGTGTACTAGGGTTGCGCGGTCTACTGCGACCTTAAGCATGTAAACTGTGGCCACATGCCCTGCCCCGTCAGCTAATTAATTGAAGTGCACTTAGCATGACATACGGATGGATTCCGCCTTCTCTAAGTCCTTCAGCGGTTGCGCTTCCATCCAAGCAACGGTACCGAGCTTAAACTCTGCAAATCTCTGTGAATATCTGTGGCCAAAATAATAGTTTATTCCACACACGTGCCTCATTTATAAAAATTTCATTCTCATAAATTATTCTTATTCCTTTAATAACTCTTGAGGCAACGTGTGGGAGGGTTTTTACTCTCATTTTCTCATTAATTCCAAAAAGCTGTAACTTCCCGTCTCGGGAACCAACTAAACAATTTACTAATAATTAGAAAATCCTTTATAACCAAAGCTTCTTTTAAAACAGTGATTTCAAGATTAACATTTATACCGACAATTTTCATCTCAAAACTATTTTTAAAACAGTCCTTCATGCATCAATATAATTTGAAATATAAAACAAGAACAATTAATTGCAAATATGCTTAAAAAATGATAAAGTAATATGACATAAAACAATTTGAGAAGGGGTAGAGGATCACTTACCTCTCCAAATGCAACTAAAGCAAATTCATTGACAGCTAGCTAGTCACCTGAATACAGGTTCCAACAAATTAATACTACATACTCGACACTAGAAAATATCCAGACACTACTACGGTTCGTCTTGCTAGCCTATTGAGAATTCCCTAGATATATTTAAAGACATTAATTACTCGAATAATATTTAAATCATTAAATAGGTAACAATGCGTTTTATTTTATTGACATTAGAAATACGACTTAATAAAGATATTTGTTATCAAAAATATTTTATTTTATAATAATAAAGTTTAATAAATTCCGATATTACGAACTATACTTTTAATAAAAATGGTTTATAAAAATGATTCATGATTGCTTTTTAAGAAATTTACAAGAAGGTTTGAAACAATTGAACTAAAACAGTTTTGCTTCTTTGTGGAAAAGATTTAAGAGAACAAAATAAATAAATCAATAAATAAAATAACATACTAAAATAAAATAAAAAGAATAAACAGTAAAGCTAGTCTGCTATGCTTCCTGTGATTTTATTGCTAGGAAAGAAAAAAAAAAATTAAGAAACCGAGAGAAGCACTCGGCGTGAAGTTTCTTGATGGAATAAAAATAATGATATTAAAAGAAATTGCAAGTTTGGCATGTGGTACTACAGAATTTCTGTAAGAGAATTGGAGGAAATAGGAGGATGACGTTGGTATTAGAAAAAGAGCATGAAAAGAACAACATGCAAGTGGGACAAAAGTCTTGGCTGTGTAAGAGCACTAGCAGCAGATTTCCAATCATTTTTCTTATATTTAGGGAGCAAAACTATTTTTTGCTTCCCTATAAAAAATAGCTCACAATAGATTCCCTTATTTTTCCTTATATTAATTAAATATTATTTTTTTACTCTTATTTTATTTACTTTCTCTCTTTCCTACTTTTTCTCTCTTTCCTATATCAATTAATTATATTTCTTTTATATTAAAATAATACATAGGGAATGAATAGCAGACATGTATACATTGTGAATCACTATTCATTCTCAACCCCCTCATCTAAATATAAGGCATCTGCTGTGGGAGGTTTTTTTTATGTTTTTCATGAAATTTTTCCTAAATATAGGGAAGGGAACAATATAGGGTAACTGCTACTAGTGCTCTAACAAATAGAAAAACAAGACAACAAGGCTATAAAAGATTAGTCAACAACAAAGCTACAAAAAGAAAAAAAGAAAAGAAAAAGAAAAAGAAAATCTAGCTAGTCCTAGAGACCTGCGATGATTGCACTAAACTGAGAAGACATTAATGGCCTTGTTTGCCAAGGGACAATACATTACAGAATAATGGGTTACTGTTCATGCATTTCTTTTTTCACCTTTTTCATATATTTTAATACCAATCAACATCAAAACATTCCCACTTTTTTCACTTTTTATATCACATTAATAATTTTTTATTACTATTCAAATAAAAAAATTCACAACAATCCAAAACTTTTTCACTTTTCTATACATTTTTTTTATATACATCACATCATCACTTTTTACTAATTCCAAAATTAACAATCCATTATTCTGTTATGTTCTGTTATGTACATGTCACAAAAACATCACGGCTGCATGCCACGGTAGTCATCAAATAAAAGAAAGAAGAGAAAAGAAAAAAAAAATAAGGGAGAAAGACGTACGTTACGTTGGTACAGCAAAAAAGAAAAGAATAGAAATATGAAAAAAAAAATATATATACCTGCAGGTAGGAGTGAAGGAAACTGAAAATCCTTGTACGTACAACACGAGGGAGAGAATGCTTGAAAACTTTTTTTTTTTTTTTTTTGTGATGAGAGGAGAGAGTAATAGCTAAAAGATTCATTTATAGGAGTAGGGTTTCAATCTTTGGTTGCTAGGGTTTTATGTACTAAAACATATATTTTTAATGATAATAAAATTGAATAAAAATATTTGGTCGTTATATTTTAATATAAATATATAATATAAAAGTGGAACTTAAATTGATATAAATTTATTAAATTTAACAACAGGTGTTTTAATAAAATATAGAAACGGTTATTTAACAACAATGAATAAAAAAAAATTTCATATGTAAAAATCATGCGTTTATTATTCCCGTCTAGTTATCCATTCTCATAGGTGGTAAAGACTATTCTACCCTCGAAAGGGGTCGGGGTCATTACACTTCTGGTCTATGAGTTTTGGAAACTTTAGTTTTTAGTACTTGAGTTTCAATTCATATCACAGATGGTACTTCAGTTTTGGTAAAATACAAAATTAGTACCTTAGTCAAGTTTTCCATTCAAAAACTAACGGTCAGCCAGGTGTCAACCCCTGAGGGTTGACACGTGTTTTAGTATAAAAAACATAGAAAATAGAAAATCTTTAAAAATTAATTAAAAAATAAAAAATATTACAAAACTTTAAAAAAAGGAAAAAAGAAAAAAAGAAAAAAAAGACATAGGGTGGCTGAGCCACCCCTTGGCCACCATGGGGGTGGCCGGCCATCCCATGGCAAAAAAATAAAAAATAAATAAAATGGTTAAGGGTTTTGGCCTTTGAGAGTGGTTGGGTCAAAACTCATAAAAAAAAAAAAAATTGAGAGTTTATCCATGAGAGTGGTTCAGTACGTATATAGACTAGAACTGGAGTAGCGGAACTAGCACAATGAACAATGCTCAGCACCCTGTCAAAATTCTATCTGCTGATAACAGTACTCCATCTCCATCATTGCAACTTAGAATTCTGACTTTGTAAGCTTACTGGAGAAAGATAGAACGATATAACACTATTAAGAGAATTAGAGGAGATCGAGCCACGAGTCACAGAAATGCTTGTGTAAGAAAATGGGTCGTTCTTGTATATATATATCCACTAATTCATATTTCCCCAAGGACCTGTCTATAGGGATGTAGCTCTCTTTTTCTTTGCTTCTAGGAGCAGAGCTGGGTCTAGAGATAGCTCTTATTGTTAGGCTGGTAGCTTACCGTCCTTTCCGTGTTGGTAATATATATATATATATATATATATAAAAAAAAAAAAAAAATTTCCTCAATAGTTATTTGATTGCAGTTATTTTTAATTTTTTGATTTCTTGATTTTTTTAGTTGGAAATTGTTGATAGTTATTAGGAGTTTCAGGTTATTTTCGGATAATAACTGTCTTGTTTGTACACCTTAATACTAGGGGTGGGCAAAAACCGTGCAAAACCGCACCGCCCCGCATGAACCGCCCCGCCCCGCCCCGTCCTTATTGGTTTTTAACTTGATATTTGCGGGCACGGTTTGGATTTTTGCCAAACCGTGCGGGGCGGGGCGGGGCGCGGGTTTAGGATTTTTTCAACACCGGATCCCCGCACCGCACCGCACCGCACCAACCTAAAACACCTAAAAATAGAAAACCCTAACTTCCATGTCCGGCGACCTTGGCTGTCCCTCACGAGTCATGCGACACACACCTCACTTCAAATGAAACGAGTCACCATTTCTTCATCTTCGTTAGGACTACTAGCCTTGGATTCTTTGAATTTGAGCAGGACTGGAGGAGGATAGCGACTGAGATACATTGAGACAGTGGCTGGGATATGTAAGACGGCGGCTGAAATTAGGGTTGCAATGAAGACGACGCAGAAAAAGGAAAAGAAAGAGACGAATCGTTAAATGAAGGCCTAAAGGGTAAAATAGTAAATGGGGGAAGGCTGGAAGAAGCTAGAAGCCACGTGGAGGATGAAGACGAAATTTTTTTTCAAAGTGTCTTACAGCTGTTAGTCACTCTCCAAACGGTGCGTTTTGTTTGATAAATCACTCATACGGTGCGTTTAGCCTAAAAACGTAAAATCGCAACACTTTGCCCCTAATCTAGAATCTTCTTCTTCTTCTTCCATCTCTGATCTCTCTATAGAGTACAAACTCCTCTTCGTCTTTCTCGCATTCATTCACTCCTCCACTTCTTCTTTGTCTTTTTTCGGTTCTTCTAGCCTTCTAGGGCTTGCGGAACAGTGAGTCGGCGACCATGGAGAGCTCAGAGGTTGATAGGTGTGGGCTGCCGCGTGGCTGTCGTCTGCGTTGAAGATCGAACTGGACCAGCTCCAGTCCAAGATCGAAACCCTTGTTTTCAAACCTTAGTATTAGTGGCTTCTTTTTCAGTTTTTATTTTTGATTTCTACATGTGTATTGTGTTTGCTGTTTGTGATAAGTGCTCAAAAATGCATATTTTCTCTATTAAAATAAGCATTCTCATACTATGTTTTGTCATAATTATTGCATTTAATACTTAATTGTGGAATAATGTTTAATTATTAAATTTGAGCTTAAATTGATATCAATGCAATGAATTGTATTTCTTTTTGTAGGAATTGTTGTTGCTTTCAAGCGGCTGGACCACTTGGTGGAATTGACAAACAAGCTGGAAAATAAGATTGAGGCAGCTACTCTACACGTTATTGGCAAAAAGGTTGTGGAAGAAAATCGTCCAAATTCCAAGATTTCAACAAAGTGGCAAATCCTTTATTTAGGGAAAGAATCCAAATTGAGCTCGTCATCTTATTTTCATCATAACTTTCGGCTCAAAAATCTGATTGCGTTGATTTTGGTGGCGTTGGAAAGCTAATGAAAAATTCAACAAATAAGTCTGAAATAGGTTTTTCCTATTTCGGACTTTTACTATGCCCAAATTGCCCCGCAATAACAGAACGCTAATCTGTGCGGATTTGGAGTCTGTTTCCTACTTGATTTGGAATTTCAAAGGATGTGTTATGACGAGGGGACCGCATCAAGCTGATTTTCTTCCAAAGCAAATTCCATCCATACACAGTTGATTTTCTTTCCATATATACTTGGTGATGGACGTGTCGAGCACAAATCAGAATGACTTTACATGATTTCTTTCCATGATTTTTACCAAGTCACACATATTCAAGATCTGATTTATTTCCATCCTCGGGCTGCTATGCAATTAATGCAAGATGTGATTCTTTCCTTAGCTCGACCACCAAGAAAAACCCAAAAAGACCTCGGAAGCACTATAAATACCATGTTTTGGTCTTAAGAAAAGGGAGCCCCGGAGGAAGAAGGAAGAAGCAAGGACAGTTATGGAAGCTCCAAACCGGTTTTATTGTTTGAGTGGCTAAATCTCTAGCTAAGGCTAGGGGTGAAGCCTAGTTTTTTTTATGTATTCTTGATACTCTTATATTATTGATTAAATTTGGGGTTGATTTTTTATTTGAGAGTAATTTTATGATACAACTTTATTTTGATTCATTATGATTTTTGTTTATATCAAATGCTTACTTTGTTTGATCTGTTATGTTTCGAAAGTATTTTGAATGCTTAATTTATTGTGTCATGTTTATGAAATCAAGTTCTCAATCAACCCATGTTTGATCTATTTTATATTATGTCTCAAGAATATGTAATAAATTGCTAGGTGGATCCCTGAAGCCTTAGTGTTTTCTTTTAACTTTTCTATTTATTAATTTAGTTTAGTTTATCATCTATCCATTGCTCCACTTTTTAGTGGAAAAATCCATTTAATTTACTTTTTTTGCACAATAATAGGAATTTTATTTAGTATCTACCATTCCCTGTGGATCGACCTCGTACTTACCGAGAATTATTACTTGCGAAAACCTACACTTGGGTTTGCACCCTTTTTGGTCCAACAGTTTGGTTGCTGAGAATCTGAGATGCTCAGAGGATTTCACACGAAAACCCGCCCCGCCCCGCTCAACTCGCACCCCCCGCCCCGCATAACCCCGCACCACACGGATTTTCCAATTTTTGTGCGGTTTGCGGGTGGAAAATCCTCAACCCGCAGGGGTGCGGAGCGGGGGGAAAAATGGCGAAAATCTGCCCCGTCCTGCCTCATGCACACCCCTACTTAATACTATCTATATACCGTCGTTTAGTAAATATTATTACATTATTTTTAAACGAAGTAATATCATTCATTCAACACTTTAAAATGCAATAAAACAGAATATGAATGGCAAAAACAGAGAGGATCGTGATCCATATTTTAATCTACGTGTATTCCATAATAATTACAAACTGCCACCAAAGAAAATATGATCATAATCCTAGATTTTGGATAATTTGGAAGAACTTTTACCGGCTTCAAGCACATTTCTTCCGCTGCGGGTAAATTAATTTTACAGTCTGTTGATAGATAACAACAATAAAAGACCCATGTTGATGCTGAAACTCATATTAGTTACAGATGATGATCCAAACAAAAGCCAATCCGAAATCTAAATCAGCAAACAGAAGCACATATTCCAAATTTCAAGGCCCAAACACACGTAGCATAGTAGTAGTTAGCATCAACACAAGAAGCTGCACTGCCAATCAACTATTGTCCGAAGAGGCACGATCAACTGCGACAGGGACACACTTAGGGTGCACCTCGTACCCACATTCCAGACACTGGTAAGCCCAACCAGATCCTTGCTCGTCACAATCGCAGCATATAAAAGGCCCTCCTCCATTGCCTTCAGAGACCAAAGTGAGCTCGTGGCGATGCCCAGCGTGGCACACGTGTCTTGGAAGGCTCTTAGCCTCTTCGTCCATCTGTTTCTCCAGCAACTCCACTTTGGCGTCGGTGAAAGGGTACGCATTTTCTTTGTACAAGTTTATCAGGTTTCTGCCATGTCTTGTCACAGTTTTACCATCAGGGCCTAAAATCACCAAGCAAGGAATTGCATTCACGTCAAAATGCTTAGCAAGGTCCTTCACAGTTGGGTCTCCAAAGGGCAGAGTCAGCCAAGGCATGGTATCGAAGTAGGAGTCGAATGAATCTTGGTCGCGATCGCTCGACACGAACACTATCTCGAACCCCTCGTCTCCTTTGTCTACCAGCATTTGGTTAATCTTTTGGTAGACGGAGATCAGCTTGGGAGCGAATGTAGCACATGGATCGCACCATTGGGCTGCGAAATAGAGTCCGACTGTTTTACCTATCAATGAAGCAACGGGTACCTGCATAAGAGAGATCTAGAAACATCCATGAGCCGCCATGCATGCTCATATTTGACTCTTTGATAATGCAAGCATATTCATCAAAAAAAAAAAATGCAAGCATAAATAGAAGCATCTCCAACATGCCATTGGTGAGTAGCTCTAACAATGTAAGCATGTATAGATGTATATATATATATAAAGGCAGCGAGTAAAATCCTTTCAAGGAGGAGATTTGGTGATGGTTTACCTGCCAAAAGGGCGGATGCCAACGGGCACTTACAACAAGCTACAGAATAAGAAGTACGGACCGTACCTATCGAGTGGTTGAGAAAATC
Source organism: Alnus glutinosa (assembly GCF_958979055.1). NCBI lineage: Eukaryota > Viridiplantae > Streptophyta > Magnoliopsida > Fagales > Betulaceae > Alnus > Alnus glutinosa. Next base: position 28,406,471 of record NC_084891.1, on the reverse strand, counting down.
AACGACAATTTCCCCACGTTCAATGTTGCGGATATCTTCGAGTACCATTCGCTGACGGAGGCATCAACCGATCATAATTAAGGACGAGTTCTTTCCAAACGTGAGAGACTGATGCAACACAGAACCACACAATTGGACGGACTCTCGTCCGAATGGAGTCCTAACCGACAAGTTTGGAAGTCTCGACATAACCACCCGTTAATGAACTCCCCGTTCGAACCAACCAAAATCACTCGATCATCTGAATCATTTTTCTAACAATATTTCTCTTCCAAATTTAGATTTGACCTGCCATGCATTATCAGTATATCTTTTCTCATTTAATTTCTAATTTTCCTTTCTAGATCTTGAAACCTTTGTAATAGAAGGCAACATTAATAGCATAAAAAATGTTGACATTTCAGCTTTTACAGAGGTTATGTTCTCTTGACCCTAATAAGAAAATGCTGCTTCTAATTGGGTTCCTCTTTCTTTGGCTATCCAGCGTCATCATTCATCTATCTTTAGATGGTCGACTTGTGAGGGGACCTTCTTTTACCTTCGTTTGCGATATATCAAAAGGCATCAGTGCATGTCGTCGTTTCGAGTGGGCAACGTGGATGGATAAGGGAAGGAAAGAGGCCAGGAGCACATGAGGACAGAAACGAGGTATGGAGGGGATTGAGGAACACACGACACGTGTTGGGTGGCATCTTCTCGAACTTAAAAAAATAAATAAAAATAAATAAATAAAAATAAATAAAAAAAAAAAGCCTCACGTGTTAGATACGATCGATAAGTTTTCAAGTCTCCATCACTCTGGGCGTTATCCAATCTTTAAATCACATATACCATTCGATGTGTGTTTGTGAAGCATATACCACGTCATTCAAATCTCATATCGTGAAGAAGTTGTCTTCTCGAAGATGAGGGGAAAAATATTTTCCCCTAATTATCAAGAAATTTGTAATTAATTTTTTTTTTTTTAAACAAAAAAAACATTTTCCTGAAATTTTGTCTTTTTATCAGGGATATATATATACCCTTTACGTTAAACATCAGGGATATTGCACAAGTAGCGGAAGGAGAAGTTGCACAAATTAAAAGTTGAAAGAAACATTAGAAAGAGAAGGGCTACCAGCCTACCACACTCTCGCTACCACACTCTCAATTACACATTTTTGTCAGTAAAAATTACCATTAAGTTATGAATCTAATGGTAATTTTGACTGCCAACATGCACTTAAAAGAGTGTGAAAGTGGGAGTATATAATTAGAAAGGTCAATGTATTTTTCCCCTCAAGACTAATATTCTATGGTTCTTTATCTGGGCAGTGACGAGCTAAACGTGAAAATTGAGCCGCCTGAGATGAGATTGAGTGTCTAATTTCAATTAGGTGATGCAGTGACTGACCTGTTTAGGCCTGGGATGACCCAAAAGACGGTCTTTATCGTGGTTTGTTAGTAAACTGGTTAGGGTCTGGTTCTCATGCTTCTCCCTCTCTTCCTCCTGCAATCTCTGCAACCTCTCTTTTGTAAACGGGAAGGCTCGGACCCCGTACCGATAAATGAGTTCCACCCCATCACGCAAGGTTGCGTCGTCTTTGTTATCATTTGGTTGGAGAATCACCAAGCAAGGAATACCCTCGACATCGAATTTCTGGTTCAATGCTTTCTTGGTCTCCAGATCAGAAAATGGAATCGCCAGCCATGGCATGTATGCATGGTAGCTGTTGAAAGCATCCGAGTCTTCATCGGAGGACACATACACGATTTCAAAATTACACCCATTGCTCTTTAGTTGCTCGTAGAAAGCAACCAGAGCTTGAGTGAAGTTCTGGCATGGCGGATACCAGTTCGCCGAGAAGTAGAGGCCTATTATCTTCCCCTCAAGATCACATAGTTTCACCTGCAGCCACAGAGAAAACCAGTATCAGCTAAGAGCCCTATAAAAATAAGTATATTTAGTTATTTAATTAATAATATATGAAATGATGAGAAAAAAATTTCCACATCTAACGGTTCATGTATACTCTATGTTCATAATTCCAGATTTTGAAGAGAATTAATATCAATAATGAGCTTCATATGCAAATATATTCATTCTTTGGTTGAGTCAATATTTTCTAATTCGCTATAAGGGTAGATGTCAATATAATAGAATGAGTTAGGAAAAATTTCTCTAACCTAATTTTGTGGTAATATTTATCCTCTCAAATTTATTATATTTTAGAATGAATAATTAAAGAAAATCTTATAATTATTTACATTACTTTTACTTGGCCCATATCTAACAATGAGCATCAAAAGTGAAAAAATGGTAAATTTTTTTTTTTTTTTTTTTTTGTCTTTTTAAAACAAAAATATTAACAATCGATCGAAATATAAAGCTTCTAAAAATACAAAAACAATTAACAATGAGAGTCATATGGTGATATTATCTAAAATCGACGTACGGACAACCCTGATTAATGATGCCGACCAGGAAAAAGTTTCGGAATGAATAGTAGTTATACAATAGACAGCACAGAATCCACTACCTCAGAAGGTTAAAGGTTAGATCTAGAAGCCCAAATTTTTTGAAAACGATCCCCTACCAAATGACACGTATATTATTTACAATGGGCCACGCGGATTCTACTAGTAGCGTTAGTGTGAGGCTAAAGTGGATAAATAGGTCACACGTGCTTTCTGCTTAGCTGTCCAAGACTCGCAACAGCGTGGGGAAGCCATCATTGATTAGAACAGCAAATTTGACGTACGTACCTCCTCATATTATGCATTTCTCCCCAAATTTGAGTTGGTCACACGTTTACTATAAATTATATAAAATTATGTCACATTATTTAAAGACCAAATTTAATATATATATATATATATATATATATAAAACAAAAAGTGTAACATTTCTTTCTTTTTTCTTTTTTCTTTTTTCTTTTTTAAGAAGAATTCAGTTTACAAATATGTCATATGTTTTCTTTTTTTCTTTTTTTTGACGCTATATGTTTCTTAATATATAAGTAATACAATATTTTTTAAAATAATATGTGAACATTATTTAAACTAAAAACATGTAACAATTAACAAAAAATTTCAAATTGGACATAGAAAATTTCAACCCAATTTGAAAAAGACTTGTCCCCTACCTTTTCCCCCCCTTTTTTTTTTCTTTTTTTTTTTTTTTATTTTGTTAGCTGAGCATTAGAGTAAAGAACCACCCCCTCACTATATATATACTTTCTTTCTTTTTTGGTTAGAAAAAATATTTTGATGTAGCATCAAAATAAAAATTATAATTATGTTTGTTAAAAATTTAGTTAGCTTTTTTTCTTTTAAAACAAAAATATTAACAAACCACACATAACATTCTTAAAAACATAAAAATAATTTTTACTTTTACGTCACATCTACACACATTTTTTCTTTTTCTAAAACCTCCAAAGAACATTACACAAGCATATCAAGTGTTTTATATGTTATGTTTTGAGTTAATTTATTTATTTTTCTTGAGAGCTTAAAACAAAAATACAAGCAAACATGACCTTGAAAATGAGTTTTTTTAACTGTTTGCTAACTTATATAAGGCGGAATCATTTAAGATTTTGAGTCCTGCATAATCAATATCCATATGTTTAATAACCAAATAATGCTAGTAACCAAGAAGATTTCCTATGATTCTTGAAAAATGTTAAAGCTTATTTTAGTGTTTGTTTTATATCTTTTTATGCTTGACAAGACATTTTCTATTTTCTAATAAAACAAAAAAATTAAACAGTATTTTTTTTATTAAAAATAAAAAAATAATGATTCACTACCACCTAAAGATACAATTTTTCACCACATTGTCATATAAGATGGTCCCTCACTACTCTTTGAAATTTTTTATTTTTTAAAAATAAATTAAGATGAGGGACCACCTTGTCACATAGGCAAGATAATGAAAAGTTGTATATTTAAGTAATAGTGAATCATTACTCAAAATAAAATATCATTTTAATACAGAAGAATCTCAAAAAAAAAATTAAAAAAAAAAAAAAAAAAACTAAAATTAAAATGAAGTCAAGCATTTCTTATGATTCTTATGTACAAATAACGTACAACTCAATTAATGCCTTTTCAGTAATTGTTTCTTTTCTTTTTGGGCACAAACATTGAGACTGCAGCAACCAGAAAATATCTCTAGCTTGTAGAGGGGTGGAGAAATTTGATCCAATCCAACAAAGGCAAAATGTGCCCACATTTATAGATCAGATGGCAAAACTTTGTTGCAGTTTGGTAGCTTATTCTATCTTTAGACAAGTAATTAACCCTAGCTTCTACATAAATATCCATAAATAGAGCTTTTGCTTGCTGCTTAATTAATTAAAAAAAAAAAAAAAAAAAGATGATGAGCAAATATTGTAACACTCCCGTTTCTTATTAAATCGAATTTTATAAATAAAATTTTATAAGTAATTCTCGAAAATTATAATTGCTTTTTATTAGTCTTTTCATAATGATAACGAGGATATGATTAACATTTTTTCAAACACACGGAGGATTAATGTTCCATTCTCACTTCTCAGCTATTTATTGCCATTTTAAACCCAATAAAACAACAAGAAAAACACTCGAGATTGCTTAACTCGAGGATTTAATATATACGGCTCTTTCAAGTTTTATTCCGCAATATATATGAAACACCCGCTACATAATCTAGCTACCCGGCCGACAAACCCGTCTGAAAATCTGTCATAACATTATCAGGATATACAAAATCAAAAAAAAAAGAAAAAAAAGACAGCCAGTGAGATCTCAACAAAATTTTTTAATTTCTGAAATATTCAATGGTTCTGGAAGTTCCTTATGGAAATATAGAACACTACCAACAATTTTTAAAGATTAAAACAAGTTTATTCACTATATATATATATATATATATATATATATTCTTTCTATTAACTTGAATTCGAAAATTAAAAAATAATAATTAAGAAAAGCATATATATATATATAGGATTATGAAGTAACTTTCAGCCTAAAAAATCCTAAAACTCAAAAAAAAAAGAAAAAAGAAGCGTAATTCCTTGTTCTCTTTCTATTTTTAAAACAAAAACATGAACAATCAACCTAAAACACAAAGCGTGACATTAGAACACTTTTTCATTAAGAAACGGAGCAATTAAGTTCGCTCTCCATTTCGTCTTCTTTCTATCTCTCTTCCTTTTTCTTTTTGGGTGAATGAAAGATTATTTACTGAGGTATATATAGAGGCCAAAAGTGAGGATATGCTTCATCTGATCACCCATATAAAACATCCATGGAGAGAGAGAGAGAGAGAGAGGGGGGGAGAGAGAACCTGAGCTCCGGTCGAAGAAAGGAGATAATCACGATCTTTGGACGCCAAAAGAGATGAGAATCTGGAGCTTGAGAGCTGCTGAGACTCACCGTTGAGTGGTAGGGCTTGAAAATCATCCTTCATCTCTTCATCACTCTCTCTCACTAACTCTCTCTCTGTCTCTCTCCTCCCCCTCTCCCTCTCTTTCAAAACGAAAACACCAGCCTCTATCATCCTTCCAATCCTTTATATTCGCAGGAACCCTATTCTTTCCACATCATTGAATCCTATATGCACCCCCTCTCGATACATCAACGCCCCCAACGCCAACACGTAGCATTCACACGAGCTCCTTCCAACACAAGTATTATTAGCTGCTTGTTAGTCTATGTGGGAAGATAATGCTGCACTAATCACCACCGCACAGATCAAACACAGTTGACCCGTTTTCCAAGGTCAGCCCCAATATGCCAAAAAGACACCACGTGGATGGTGGGTGATTCTGTCTCTGCAATATTTACTTGGACGTCGAAATGAACACACCAAAATTGCGCTATGTCTGGGATAAAATGGCAACATTAAAGACTTTGAATTGATGTTGGGAAAGGCTAACAAGTAGAGGGGAGGACACCTGTCTCTTGCTCCCTTTCTTTTGTTTTCTATCATTCCTTTTTCCTGGAAAATGTGAGGCCCTCGCGTACGAGGCACATATCTCAAAAAAAAAAAAAAAAAAATGACAGATCCAACCGCATCAATAACAGTAATGTTACCCATGACGGTCTTTTTGTACAGATGCTTGTGTTTAAGTGGCTTTTTTTTTTTCTTTTTTTTTTTTTAAGTGAATCTTGAATAAGAAGTTAATTGTGATTGTACATTTTAAAATTATCATTAAAATCAAAACTTAACTGGGATTTAATTATGATTTTAAAAATTGTATTGCATTTTGGTGGTAGAATAATAACAATAAGAGTTTAATAAATAACATTATTTCATTTAAAATATGTTATGTCAACCAGGATACTATAAGTGTAATAAATGATTATAAATAATAGTATTATTCCATCAATAAAGGCTTAAAAAAAATAATGAATAAATCTATAATTTATTCTTCACACTTATTTTATGACACTTTCTTCGTACAGATGTGGCGAGAATTGAATGACTATCTACAAAAATATGAACTTTTTATTTTCATTCAGTTCATGTTACGTTAACGGTACAAAATAATAGTAATAAAAAAGAAATGATTATACATATAGTTCCACTCTACAATCTCGCGTGCACATTTCTTGTCGTTGCACGCACTAAAAATCAGTATTAAATTTTAGATTAACCACTATTAAATATTAGATGTAATAGTATTTTTAGTGACATGAAAGGTGATGCCACAAGACAGAGTTGCAACAGATATGATCATTCAGTATATGACACAAAATGAAGTAATTTTGTTTTATATATATATATATTTGAGTTCACTGATTTTCTCTCTCATCCTTTTTTGGAGCAACATTCACTGTGAAAAAATAAAATAAATAAGTCATTTATTATGTATTTGTATTATCTTATTACTGATCATGATTAACTCAATTTCGCATCATCATTATATTGCTAGAAATCAAAATAATTCATCAGGGAGAGGCAGACTAAAATTGAATGATGATGAAACTTGTGATATCAACAAGCATTTGAGAGTTGAATGTGAGGCAGGGTGATGTCAGTCTGTATGTGTCATCGATCCCATCGGTTTCTATGGCTTTTAACACGTGCTAAACATCTTTATTACTCTAAGTCTTCTGTCTGGCCCTCTTTATTTATTATTATAGAGCAGAAATCTTATGTAAAATTGCAATCATTTTTCTTTTCGCAAGTTATTTTTCGTTAAAACAGGAAACCTCTCTAATATCTCGTCCTAACATTTTCAATGTGGATTTAGGTTGCGTTTTATTTTTTATTTTTTAAAAAAAAAATTAAACCAAAATATTATTAGAGAAAATAACTGATTTTTTATTATTTGGTCTAAATACTGTAAATAATATCAAAAATAATTTTAATTGTTTAGTTAATATGGAAAAAATATGTTTACACTAAAATTAGAAAAAGATAAATTTTTAAAAATATAACTGTTAGAATAAAATAAATATTTAAAAATATGACCATTAGAAAAACACAAACATTAAAATAATAGGTTGGATTAGAGGGTTTTTTTTTTTTTTTTTTCTTTCTATAATTTTAATGTATTAATATCTACGGTGGATGGAACCTTAAGCTTCGTTATTGAATAAAAAAAAATATATATATATCATCAGATTACAATATTATTAGAAGATCGCAGGATGGTTTAGAATTTTTTTTCAAATTGTTAACAGTCATCATTAAAAAAGAAAAAAGAAAAAAAAAAACAAATGTATTTTTCTTTCGAGTTTTGTCAGGGAAAAAAAATATATTTTATAAAACAAAAACTCACACTAATTTAAATATATTTTAAAGAATGTTTGTTTCATTAAGATTTTATGTACCGCATGTAGATGTTATACTTATTATGTTGTATGATTTCGAATAAATTAAACTAATGCTCCGTTTGTTTTGCTGTAAAATGATTTCGATATTTTACAGTGTTTGGTAGGGGAGAAAATAATGGTCAACGGAAATCATTTTCGGTTTGACTATAAAAGCTTCTTTAATTTTTAAAAAACGATTTACGATTTTAAAAACCGTAAATCGTTTTCCGAAATTATATTCTTTGTCATTGCCCGCATGTTTGATATCTGATTGCCCAAATTCGATAATAGTCGGTCGTCCGAAACTAGGTGGCACGGGAATCTGGCATCATCCAGGCACCGGAATAATGCCAGCGCCGGAATCCGACGACATCCGGCCACCGTCATTGGATGCCGGCGGACCAGATTCTGATAGAATATGGCCGGAATCCGGCCATGGTCAGAAATTGGCCGGATCCAGCCTGATCTGATCGGATCCGGTCGGATTTGGCCAAATTGGCCGGGATCCGGCCTGATCTGATCGGATCCGGCCATTGATCCGGCCGGATCTTGCCAAAATGGCCGGGATCTAGAGGAGTCCTGTCGGAATCCAGCAATGACCGGTCGCTGTTTCCAGATTTCAACGACAACTGTATTTTTAATTTTCGTAATTTTTTCGTGCGAATCAAATATCAAAAAATATTTTTTAAAAAAATATTTTTTTTAAAATTAATTTCATTAAAAATATTTTACGACGAAAATCATTCTACACCGAAACGAACTACAACTTTGAAAACATTATAAAAGATATTCTTTAATTTTGTTGTAAGGCACCTTTCCGTATATATATATATATATAGAAGCTTAGCGAAACTTAAAATTGTGGCGTACACGTGTCGGAAAACGACATTCCGTACCTTATGTGGTTGTTGGATTGACTCGAAACGTCAATTATGGACAATAACACTGGGTCCCAGGAGAAGGGCCAGTAGCGCAAGGTTCAAAACCACGTGTCCAAGCATTGCCGTGTTGAAGTTAGCGAAAGCCAAAAGCTGCCCTCTTTCTAAAATCATCGATTGCGGTCCGTGAGCTGTAAAGCCAGCTAAAAAAGGATTTGGTGGTGCGTTGAGATGTGAACACGTGGTGCTTGGTACGTGGTTTGGTGACACGTGTGTACTTTTGCGTATTCAAAGGAATGAATGGGCCAAAAAAGTAGTTCCGGGGATGCTCAACCATCCCAATCTCACTCTTTTCTAAAGTTCATGGTTAAAGTTTGGTCCATGCCATGTGTTGCTATTGCCTATTGGGTGTAATAAAAGTCAGGCTTTGACATTTTTTTTTTATTTTACACCAATTAACGTGTTATATTAATCATGTTAAAAAAAAATTATCATGTAAAATATTTTTTTTTGAATGGTATTATCATGTAAAATAAATATGATAAATAATTTAATAAGTAGCATTATTTCGATTATTCGGAACGCAAAATCCACAAAACAGTCGAAACTATAATTTTATTATTATTATTATTTTTTTATATGAAAGCAACCATTAAAATTTGAATTTTGAGCAAGGCATTTGTCTTCTTTAAAAGAAACTTCCAATCAATATTTAGAGCGTGCATGATGTTATGATAGGTCATTATTGGGGAAGCTCAATATATTACAATTATCTCTCTCCACATGCTTCCTTCAATGATAATTCCCTAGACTTTCGCACGTAGGAGTTTCAATACGATAGTTAATTAAATTGGGACGTGGCTACATTAAATAAAAATGCACGTGAGAGATCAGATGAGTCCTTTTTTATTTATTTTTCAACGGTAGGCAGCAATCTTTTCAGCATATAGATGTCATCTTTCAGATAGGATATAAGATTGGAAGAATTTTTTTTTTAACTCAATTTATTAAATTAATATATATATATATATATATATATATATATATATATATATATATATAATAATTTACTTGAAAATTATATATTTTATTAATCATATTAGACTACAGTTTAATAGATTAAATTTGACAAATTTATCAACCGTGACAGAAAAAGTATTTTATTGACTAAATGGGAGCCAGTAAGAATTTTGTTGCTTAAAGCCGTTTCTCAAAGTGGGAGCCATTGGGCTACTTCACGCTCTCACTAACACATCTTTCAAGTTTGAACCTCACTAAACAATTGAGGTCCTAAAAGAGAACAATAATTAAAAAAGATATGAAAATCGTCAAATTTATTATTATTATTATTAAGAGGTTGCAAGGTCTATTTATCCTGAGCAATCTAAGATTCGGAGCTCATATACTTTGAACAGGTCGGTCCTGCAACCCCTCTAACCCTCTATTATGTGAATTTTAGTGAAATTCGAATATTCTAATTTCCGAATATCCACATCCATTCTTTAATCCTCTAATCCACATGATATTTTTAAATATGTAAATCTATCATTAAATCCGTGAGACCCAAGTGTATTTGGAAAGGAGATGTTCAGGAAAATAATAATTAATCATATTATAAAATAAATTAAATGATTAAATTAATCACTTCCTATAAACTTAATTTTTTTAGACAAGTGGGATTTTTAATGGAATTGTGTTCTAATATAAATCAGCACCAAATTCGTTACACCAATTGGACTTCATTGTCATTAAAAATGCTAGATTCTTACTTTTTTTCTTTGAACAAAATAACTAGAGTTACCGTGCATTAATTTGAAAAGGCCTAAAGGCAAATATAGTGAATAGAGACACATCAACACCCTACACAGTAAGCCAGAAAAATCTGACTTGGGTACTACATACAAATAAATAAATATTACAATGACAAATGTTTGAGACATTCTTTAACAATAATGTACAACCTGCGTCATGAGCAGTTTTTTACGAATTAAAATTGCATCATGTGTTTATGTTTTAAAAGTAATAATGTACAAAGTAGTTTAAAAAATAATTTTGAGTTATTATATTAGAATGCTACATTTAATTTAAGAAACAAAATAAAAATTATGAAATAAGAATAAAAATACATAAACGTATATTGTAAGTTATTTCGTAAGAAAGCAAAATAAATTACATGTTTTTTAATTTTTATAGACGATAATTCAAGAGACTTTTTACATAATATAGGAATTCACAAAAACAATGAACAAACTAATGTACTCACATTATTACTATAACTTGTATTTAATATTTACAAACAAGATAACCTATATTAATCACACTCACCGTAATCAAATAATGAATAATTAACAATTTATAAATCACAAAACATGCAACCAAATATTATATTGTCAATAATATAAAGATTGTTTTCTTATTATTGTATACATGGTACCTTTAAAATGGAGGACAATGTCAAATTAACTATAACTCACGCAACATTATGGAGTCTATATTTATATATAACAAGAAGAAGGAAAAGAGGACGATTAGTAAAGGCAAACAAAAGATGAAAAATTACTAAAACAATTGAAAATTTTGTCTTTTTGTATAATTTCCTCTATTTAAATATGATGTAATTCCGTGAGAATAAATGATAATGGAATAGAGTTTATGACCCGAAGTACGGGTACCTGGCCATAAATGAGGCTAAAGAGTAGAGGCGGAAGTGAAGAAGCGTCGCGCTCTTGACTGTTAGGTTTTTTTTTTTTTTTTTTTTTTTTTTTTTATGATACATGTAAAACAGATTACATCAAAAGATAAAATACAAAATAAAACACGATTGGACTGGTCAACGCAAGAACAAAGCTAAGAATGAAAGTACGTGAAGACAATACTTCCGAAGATGCAAGCCCTTTAACTTGTGGCACGGATGCCACAAAGTCTGTGTCACCATTAAAGGTGATTTGAAGAGTGTATTGAATCACAAGGACCCAAATACCTCGATTACAGGAGTGAACATGAGAAAAGTAAAACAAGTAAGCCCAAAAAAACAAACACAACAAAGATCTAAAAGTCGAAGGCGGTGTGGAACCTTCCTCCACGACGCGTGAGAAATTGGCTTCAATGTATTGTTATAGACTTCTAGTGTGTTTTTTAAAGTTCTTTTTTTTTTTTTTTTTGAACAGGGACATTGATACCAACGTTTCACTGAGCAATGCGTAGCAACACATGGGAGGAGGAGAATATGCCACATGTCACGATTATAGACAATCCACTTATTGATTCTCTTATTTTATATTTATATATGGGTAATATTTGGGAGAAGCAGAATTTCCGGATTTCATCCGGAAGTTTGGCCTATGGATGGCATTTTTGTAATTACAAAAATGCCATCCATAAGCCAAATTTTCGGATGAAATTTGAAAATTTTGCTAGTGCGAAGCACTGTTCTTTATATATAGGGGTCACAGTTTGTCAAGTGGACTGAACTTGAGATGCTTCGGAAAGCCCAGCCCAAGAGACCCCACTACCAATTTTGGACAAGTCTGAGTTGGGATTTGATCATTTTGGATGGCCATAGGGCCATTTACACACACTGGATTTAGGTCCGTTGATAAAAATAAAATCAAATTGTAGATACACGACAAACGTAGTTACATACAAATTTATATAAATTGAATCGAATCTCATTTTCAACAAAAAAAAAAAAAAACAAATAAATTTAGTGTTTATTTGGCCCTGCAATTTTACATGTCAAACAATATATATAAAGTAAAATTGCAGAAAATGCCTTGTTCAGGAATACATTTGGAAAAAAATTGTAGAACGCAACCAAACTTCACATTTTTTTTTGAAGCTAAACTAGGCGTACACTTATATATATATATATATATTTGAAAAAAAGATAAATATGAAGTATTGGATAGTTAATTAAAATGTGAGATGAATTATGAAAACACAATCAAACCTTTACTTTGATTTGATGTAAAATTACAATTTATTTCAAAAGCCTAAACTTATAAAAAAGAGTTGATTTAATATATATATATATATATATATATATATACACACACACTGTTTTCACGAGAACTATGAGACATTAAGATGTACAAAAATCATTTTTCTAACATGGTATTAAAGCTAAAGGTATTGAGTTCGAAAATTGACTCCGTCATTTATTTCAATTTCAATCCATACGTGATAAGGAGTGTTACAGTATTGATTAAGTAATTAAATTTAACTCTTTCCATAAATTTAAACTTTTAAGATAAGTGATAAATTAACAAAGTTAACATTTCAACTTGACCGTCCAAATTAAAAAAGACGGTGGGTTGTTTGTTTTTCTTTCAATGAGTTCATACATGACGGATTTGTATTCAATGAGTCTTTTTAAAATAGATAAGTTTGAATAAAAGAATTATTAATGAAAAACTTAAAAGTATTCTACTCTTCTTAAAAGGATAACAAGCATCGCGTGAGTGCTATCTACACAACCAGATTTCTAGCTGCCCTCACTCGGCAGGTGATGTGCATGTATCCGTATTTTCAGTAATTGTCCTTCTCAATTGTTGGTCATTGAAAGAGAGAGAGGTTTCATGGAGTCCACTAATTTAATCTGACTAATCAATCGTTGACGATTCAAATTATAGTTAATTAAGAAAGGTTATATGGGGTCATTTATTACGATAGGTCTCGAGTTGTTCGGACATCTATCATGACAAGTAAATCTCATTGAAGGAGCATATTATAATCTGATCAAGAAATTGCAGTCAATTCTGATCCAATGCGTTTGTGGGATTGAGTGTTTCTGATTACTAATTCAATCGAAGAATACTACTGGGAATATTATAGCTTTTACTGTAATTTTTCTTACAAGTTGAAGTACCAGTCCATAATTTATTAAATAATTAAGTAAAAAATATGACTCATCATTTAATTAGTTAGTGTCTTCTTTGTCAACGATACACTTATAATTATTTTACAATTATAACTATCACGTCCCCTGCAAGAAAATTATAATAAAAATGTGGAATAAAAATTTTCATGTGGGATTAGGATGTTGAGATGTTCTTTGATTTAAATAAAATGAAGAGATATTATTTCATTGTCAGTATTTTATTTCATAAATTTAATGGCGTACATAAAACCAAATAATGCATATGTTATCATGTCATTTAACAATTTTAATCGACATAACATTTTATACAATGTTACCATGTATTCATATTTTTTATTTCACTTTGAATGAAAGAGAAATAATTCATTTTTTTCACATTGTCCTTCTCTTATCCTCATATTTTTTAAAATCACATTAAATTTATGAGGCCTTGAAATATAATAATAATTTTAAAAAGTTCAAAAATAAAAAACAAATTCAGAAAATTGTGTGTAGCACGTCTATCGGAATGAAAATGATCTTTGTCCATTTTTTTTTTGGGTGGGGTTCTAATAATAAATCATTAATAAATGATTTTATTTACTTCTAATGCTCCGTTTGTTTCGACGTAAAATGGTTTCCGTCGTAAAATATTTTCGACGAAATCAATTTCAAAAGAAATTATTTTCTCGAAAATATTTTTCGGCGTTTGGTTCGCACGAAAAAATTACGAAAAGTGAAAATGCAACTGTCGCCGGAATCCGGCGACGACCGGTCGCCGTCGCCGGAATCCGGCGAATATGTTTGGCCGAATCCGGCCAAAATTGCCAGATTCCGGCAGGACACCTCCTGGCCCGGTCAGATCCGGCCTGATCCGGTCATTTTGGCCGGATCTCGGCAGGATCAGTGGCCGGATCCGGTCAGATCCCGCCGGATTCCGGCCATTTGGGCCAGATCCGGCCGGATCAGTAGCCGGATCCGGCGGGGTCAGTGGCCGGATCCGGTCAGATCCGGCCGGATCCCGGCCATTTCGGCCAAATCCAGCTGGATCAGTGGCCGGATCCGGTCAGATCAGGCCGGGGTCCGGCAGGTTTCTGTCCATGGCCAGATTCCGGCGGCCGGCGGTGTTCCGGCAACCGGATTCCGGCGGCTGGCGGTATTTCGGCGGCCAGATTCCGGCAGCCGGCAGGATTCCGGTGGTCGGATTCCGACGCCGGCATTATTCCAGTGACTTGATGATGCCGGATTCCGGTGCTGCCTATTTTCGAACGACCGACTATTATAGGATTTGGACAGTCAGATATCAAACGTGCGTGTAAGGACGAAGAATATAATTTTGGAAAACGATTTACGGTTTTAAAAACCGTAAATCGTTTTCCAAAAATTAAAGAAAGTTTTACGGTCAAACCGAAAATGATTTTCGTTGACCATTATTTTCGCCCCTACCAAACACCGTAAAATACCGAAATCATTTTCCGGAAATCATTTTACGCCGAAACAAACGGAGCATAATATACGAAAGACGCACTAATCGAGAAAAGTGGGGCCTCCCGGATGGAACCGTTAGTTTTTGTGCACATTCGGCTTGGCTTCCCAACAATTGATGCACGTCGCCAGGTTGCCACAATGCCACCACTTCCCACCAGCGCTCATCAGGGACCAAAATCGTGCCACCTTAGCCTCACGCGGTGCAACCAGTTGGGGCAGATTATGCAGCTAATGACCCTACTTTTCAACCAGCTCAACAAAAAAAAAAAAAACAAAAAATAGCCAGCTTTCTTAGGGGGTGTTAAAAACACCTGGTCCATTCCATGTGAGAGAGATGAGCACGGATATATTTTTTTTTAATTTTTTTGGCATTTTCTGTTTTCTTAACACCATTATGGCAAGAATAATGCTACAATCACCCTATTTTTATATTTATACTCTCATGTTATTTGATATAATTTTTAAAATTATATCAAATTTATAATTAATTACTATTAAATTTTAATTTAATAATAATTTTAAAAATTACATCAAAAATATAAAAATTAAAGTACAAAAATAAAATGCTTGTAGCATTTCTATAAAAATACTCATTACAAATAAAGTTTAATAGACTAAAATCCATTTGACTTTGAATTTTGTAGATGAAATTTGATTTTAAACAAAATCACAAAATTATATTTTTGGAAATGTAATTTTAAAAATTATAGTTTTAAAATCATAGAAAAAAAATCTATCTTTAAATCACAAATAAGAGGGTGTGTTTTTTTAAAATCGCATTATTTTAAGAGCTAAATCAATTAATTACATTTTTAAAAATCGAAAGAATTTCTTTCTACCCAAATAAATTAATTTTAAACTCAATAATACTAATATTAAAAATTCGTTCTTGCAATTAGATGCGATGAGATTTAACCCCTTCCGCTTAGATTTGAATTTAAGCATTTCAAGAAATGAAAAAAGATGAATTTAACCAGTCACGCTCAGAAATATATACCTTAATCATTAAACAAAACATAATCAGATCATGGTGTGCAAGAAAAAGCATTCGGGATCAAACATAATCATCAACAAAAAAAAATTAACGAATAACAATAAACATACATATTAATTCAAACTTCTTAGCACGGATTTTCAGGGCCATTGAAGAGCTGAGGCTCAAGCTTGGCCCTGCACACAGGACACACCGAATGCTTAGAAAGCCAGGTGTCCGCACACTGTACATGGAACCCGTGGTGGCAACCGGGAATCAGTCTAGCCGGTTGCCGGCTCTCAATCTCGTCAAGACAAACAGCGCATTCCGTCCCCAACACCAGCTCTTTCCCGGTCACCTTGGGCAGCTTGTCCAGCTCCGACGCCGACAGCCCGTTCTCGGCCACCGGCTTGACCGATAACGGTGGCTCACTCTGGCGGTTCGTCGTGTACCATAAGAGGCAGATGTAGAGTACGAACACCACGCTCGTGCCGGCGCACGGTAGCAAAAGGGCCATGAAAACCGAAACCATCATTCTTTTATGGGGCTGCGGTTTATACGGTGGTTGGTAGAGAGGTGAGCGTGATGGGTAAAGGGGCGTAGTGCCGTGGACACCATAGCGCGCGATAAGGGATTAAGGGGTTATGGGAAAGTGAAGGGATTTATATTGGGGCGTTGGGTTGTCAATCTGGGTTGGTGTTTGGGTGGCAAGAACCTGACTACCTGAGGTGGGAAAGTGTGGGGGTCGAAGCCAACGTGGATTGGTTTTTAAGGGGTAAACGGCTAAATAGGGAATCAAGCCAGTTTTTTTTTTTTTTTTTTTGGGAAATGATACAAGAAAGTTCGTGAAACGCTCTAGAAGGTGTGAAGGGCCTTAAAATTAGGCCCAACTTTTTTTTTTTTTTTTGAGATAAAAGAGAAATTCATTAATCCAGCACAGAAGATGACATTTTTGAGAGTACATTCCATATCAGAGGAGGGCATACCCCCAACCAGATATCATCTAAACACTGGGAGCAAGCTAGGCTAGCCAGGCAAAAAGCAGCATCATTTGCTTGTTTACTAACTAGGAAAATATCAACTTTAGGCAGGCCTTGGATCCTAGGAAAATTAGGCCCAACTTAAGATCGAGCGGTGAAACCCATATGCTCAATAATTTTAGACTTTTTGGAGTTAGTAAGTAAGCTCTACGACTTGCTTTTCAAGATTGTTTAAATTTTTGTAAAATTTGTGCAAAGTTTATGTAATTGTTGTTATCCTCATCCGTGCTTCTGGATTAGGATAATTTTTTTTTTTAATAATTTTGTTGTCTAAACTGTAAAAATTTAAATAGTAAAAATTGTCATTTTGTTCAACTTTATTTACGTGACATTTTATTTTTATTTTTTTTAAGAAAACAACCTAACATTTTCTCCTACAATGATTTCATCGTTTTTTGAAGAACAAAAAAATGACACGTATGCAAAATTGAACAAAAATTGTCTACGATTTTATAACAATCGTTTCTCTTTGGGCCCAGAACACTTAAAAACACTGCAATGCATGCCAATGGTGAGAACTACCTTCATTCCTTTAGAGTAATGATGGCTTTCCACAGCTGGCCATTCCAGAAGTTTACCAATAATCCCCACAAGAACAAAATCCGTCTTTGAAATGATGAAAGCGATTCGTGTCCCTAACAGAAATCTCCCTCCCTTCAAAGCTGGATATAAATTTTATAACATTATGGCAGTCACCACAGATTCTTAGATTCTTAATGACCCGAAGAGGAGAACCTGGACTAGTATTCAGAAGCCCCAAAACTACTGCTAACTTCTCACTGTGCCCACATAAAATCTGCTCTTTGTCCTGTTCATCCACATCTTGGAGAACAAAGTTGGTATTAGGAAAGTAACCTGATTTCTTCATCTCCATGCTCAATTTATCTAGCTTCTCAATAATTTGGTCCATTTGAGGGTGCAATTTGTCTCCCGCAAGAAGCATGTGTACCTTGTTCTTGACCTCAATCCAACTACAACCAGGATTCTTCCTCAAACCCATACTCCTCATCATATCCCTTACTTTATCCACTTCAATCCACTTGCCCTTGGAAGCATAAATGTTTGACAGAAGTATGTAGTTCCCTGGATTTCTTGGTTCTAACTTAAAGAGTTTCCTTGCAGCAACCTCACCTAAAGTCACATTATTGTGAACTCCACAAGAACCGAGCAAAGCACCCCAAACACAAGCGTCGGGTTCAAATGGCATATTCTTGATCATAGAATAAGCCTCTTCAAGTTTTCCTACACGGCTGAGAAGTGTTACCATGCAAGCATAATGCTCCATTCTAGCTTCGATACCATGCTCTTGTGACATGCTATTAAAGTAATACCACCCTTCTTTAGTCAGGCCATTCCGGCTGCATGCAGATAATACACAAGTGAAGCTGATAAAATTAGGCTTCTGCCCTGTCCTCTGCATCAAGTCAAAAACCTCCATGGTTTCCTTAGCCTTTCCGTGCATCGCATATCCACCCGTAATTGCATTCCAGCACACCAAATTTCTGGAGGGCATTTTCTCAAAACAAAGACGAGCCAATTGGATTTTTCCACACTTTGCATACATATCAATTAATGCGCTGCCCACATACACATCATTAGAGAACCCCCTTCTGAGAGAGAAGCAATGGGCTGCTTTCCCATGCAGTAGTGCTGCAATATTGCCACAAGCTGGAAGCAAGCAAGGGATTGTCACGGAGTTTGGCTTCACTCCCTCAACTTGCATCTCTCTGAAAAGTTCTAAAGCCTCCATATCTTTCCCATTTTGAGAACAGCTAGCAATCATTGATGTCCAAGACACGACATTCAGTTCCATCCCTTGGCACCTAAATTGCTTGAATACCTCCAGTGCATCATCAACTTGACCGTTTCGTGAGAGCCCCGTAACTAAGGCATTGCAAACACCTATGTCCATTTCATCCATTTCATTAAAAACCTCTGACATTTCTGACCTGCAGGCACACTTCCCATACATATCAATGAGTGCGCTGACAACACACTTGTCCGATCCCAAACCCTGCTTAATTACACAAGCATGAATTTGGATACCCATATCTAAATCCTCCAAGTCTCCTACAGCAGGAAGAACACTAGAAATGCTACACCCGTCAGGCTGGAAACCTTCTAAATGCATCTTTTGGAACATGAAAACCGCCTCAGTATATGAACCACTGTGATTAAACCCCGCAATCATACCATTCCACGATATTAAATTGGGTTCAACACCCGTATCCCTCATCTCATAAAAGAGCTGCTTCGCCTCGTCTATACATCCACGTCTAGAATAACCAGAAATCAAAGCACTCCATAAAACCACATTCCGTTGAGTAATTTTACTAAACAAGTTGTGGGCATCTCTAACACGGTGACTTTTCACATACATATGGAACAATGAGGATTGGACAAACGAATCCGAATCAAACCCAGATACTGATGCAATGCCATGAACCTGTTGCCCGGCTTTCACGGCCGGTAGTCCAGCACAAGCCTTGAAGACGCTAGGGAAAACATGTGCATCAGGCTCAAGACCATGAGATATCATTCGAGAAAAAACACGGAGCGCGTCTCGAAATCGACTGAGTTTTGAAAACGAATGGATGAGGGTAGAAAATGTGAATACGTTGGGCTCCGAGACAGAGTCAAGGACGAGGTTCGCTTCGGCGAAGCAATGGTTATTGGCGTAGAGCGAGAGGAGCTTGGTGGTGAGATCGGCATGGTTGGATAGGCCGGCTTTGAGGATGTGGGCATGAGCTTGTCGCGCCTGGCATAGAGAAGCCGTAGTGGAATCGAGGCACTGGATGATTGTGTGAGGAAAGTTGTCGAACAGGTGGAGAGCTTGCCTCATCATGGCTTCTCTCTCGCATGTTACGTCCCCAAACTTCACCTCTTTAGGCAAAGAATCTTACCGCAATATAATACGTAGAACATAACATCCACCAAGAATCATACTTCAGAGTTCAGACACTATCTGCTATGATCCGGGTTTAACCAAATCAATGTCCAATAATTTTAGGGTTTTTGAATCAATGAATAGATAGTTAACAATTGGTTCATAGCAACACTATTTCTCGGGTTTGAGTAACGAAGGAAACAATATAGGCTGAATTATGGGCATAATTTTAAGTTAATAATATTGGTAGATAAGTGGGGGCGCAAAAAGAAAAATGACTATCATTAAGTTCAAAAACATAATCAAGATTTTTCATTACAAGAGCTAAAATATAAAGAACAATGATATTAAGTAAATTCTTATATGATTATCATACAACTTGATGATGTTGTAGTGAAAATTAGTCTTTTCATATTATTCCAATCACCCAAGTAGAGTGGTTAGAATTTCATTTGAGTAGAGATTTTCATGTTTAAGTTTTGTTAATATGTTCTTTTCATACTACAAAAAATTTAGATTTCAATAACTTTATTTTAGTAACATGCAAAACCCGAATTGTATCTTTATGATGAGATAAACAATTATATCTTTTAGATAAAATAAACAATTGTAAAAATGATTTAATTAGTTGTGTATTAAAAATCAAAGATAGATAGATAAGGACCCGAATGATTTAAATGGATTTTTCCTTCCTGATGCTGCCTTTACTACTATTTTTACTGGATGAAAAAGTTTTATTGATTCATTAATTGGTGCAAAGGGGAGACAAAAATGAAGAATATTAATGAGAGGGTTTAGCTTAGCAAGGGCTCGTAATACTCTCTATTTTGCTTGGTATGCATGGTTGATTGAGGTGACAATGGATGCGTTTTCACTCTTATTTATCACATCGAGTGGCTTAATGTATTTTGAATAACTTTTTATGTCAATCATTTAAAATAAAATAAAATTATTAACTACTTTAAACATGTTATATAATCAGTTGATGTAAGATAAGTACAAAGAGTAGATCATTATAATAGGAAATCAAAGGACCAAACTGCCTCTTAATATTTAGGCCAATACTATGAAGTATGCATACAATTGAAAGAAGCACATTTCTAAGAGAAATAAAAGAAAAATAATAATAATAATAAAGGTGAATCTCTACTCAAATGAAATTCCATCCACTCTACTTGGGTGATTGGGTAAATGTAATTAAGTTAAGTAATTAAGCCAGACCATTGGGATTGTTTGAACTTTTTCTATTGGTATTTATTAACGAGTATCTTAAGGACTGAAATTAAGATGTGTTTAATACTCGTCGTTTATTTTTAACCCTCCACCCCCACCTCAAAAACAAAAAAAAAAAAAAACTATGCACAAATTTTTTTTAAAAAAACATAATTAATTCACCTTGAATTTGTGCAGCCAAAAATGTGCATTGCAACTGATAATTAAAATTTAAAATGTTTAATGGTTTTATAACTTGTGCTCTGCAACTAATAATTATGTTGCAGAGAAAACATCATTGCGTTTTACAAAAGGAGGACAACCGTTTGAGTGCCATAATGACTTTGAACAGCACGGGCAGATACCTTCTCTCAGGCTTCACTTCCCTTCTCCATTCCAATTTTTACAATGTATTATTTGGGATTAACTATAATTTTATGATTTATCACATGTGATTTGCAGATTTATTAAAACGCTAGTTTTGCGTGTTTACCAAATAACTACTTCTATCAAATTTCCATTAAAAAAACCGATGATATGTTTGTTAAATTTTGTCTTTTGTTTTATATTCTCAAAATAAAAAAAAAAAATTACAAAATAATTCAAAACATAAAATATTTATAAAAATAAAAACAATTTTCATATTTATGCCAAATATAACACTTTTTAAAATAAAAAATAAAAAAACATTGATCCAAACATATTAACAAACATATCATTAATGGTTAATTATATTGTCATGTTGACAAATAGCTGCGTCATCTCATTCTCATATAAGAGTGTGACCACATATTGCCTATACACCACACCATTTCTAATAACTTAACTTGACATGTCAACATCACTTGTCATATCACTCTCGCGATATTTAACATATTAATTAAATATTGTAAGTTACAATCATACCCTAATGTGAAAAAACAAAAGGTTGACCGTGACGACCTCGCCGTGGGTCTTCTTCCATGACCGACTATATAGACCAACCCCTTAGGGATGGGTCACGCCTTAAGGAATGGGTCAAGAAACGTTCGCAACCCACCCTTCGCGAGGTTAGTCATGGAGGCATGACCTATAGGGGTGGGTTGCCTTTACAGAGGTCACTTGTATGATCCATTCCTCGCAAGGTTGGTAATGAAGGCACAAACTCTAGGAGTTGGTCGTGGAGGCCTTACGACCCACCTTCTAAATAGGTTACAGAAGAGACCTTCGCATGGAGGTCACAAGACCCAAAGTGGGTCATAGAGGCTTTGCGACCCACTCCTTGTAGTCTTTTATAGGTTCTAAAGCATCTGCAACCTCAACTGTTGTGAGGAGACCATGGGAATTGGGATACGACCTACAATAATGGGTCTCTTTGGGCCACTTTTTATTTATTTTTTTAACATAAAGATATAATAAGAACTCATAATACTTAATTAATCTGTTAAATATAGTAAGACAACTAATACATGTTGAGTATGAGCCATTATATATATATATATATATAAGGGCTGATTTAAGGACTATTATACTTTGTTTGGTTAGTTTTGTGCAATCCAATGATTATTTCAGACCATGTCGCATAAACAAAACAGGACATTTATAAGAAATTGATATAGCATATAACTTTTTCATTTAAATAAGGGAGAATTTCACTTATAATTATAGAACTTTTATTCATTTTGAAAGAAGGTATTTAAACTTTAAAACGTTTCAATTTAAAATATCTGTTTGTTAAAAATTTCAATATCAGTTATTCGTTATAATTTTATCAAAATTTTCAAAATATCCATATATTTATTTATTTATTTTTTAAAAACAAATTTATAATTTTTTCAAAGATTCAGGTACGTGTATTTTTACAAATTACGTTAAATTATAACCAACATATAAATTCTAACATTTTTTTTTAAGAGAGGGGTATTTTAGAAATTTTGACAGGATTTAACGAAAATTTTTAAAAGAACTGAGATTGAAATTTTTTTTAAAAATAAATATCCTAAATTGAAACGTTTTAAAATTTAAATATCTTATTTTTTTTAAAAAAAATAAAAATTTATAAATTATAAGCGAAGATATCCATTTAAATAACACTAGACCATTTACAAATCGGATGTAACGTGGATCATCTTCATTTCCTATTCGGTTAACGTAGACGCCTTAACGGTTAGATTCATATTTTAAAGAGAGGCGATATACAGGGACGGCCAACAGGCCCTTTTTCACTTTTAAATTATATTTGTTTGTTTTTTTTTATGAAAAAGGACCTGTTGGAGACGGTTTTTCGTCCTCCAAAAATCATTTACTTATTTTTAAAATAATTCTGTAATTATAAATAGATGAACTGTTAAAGGGCGGTCATTTTTTACCGGCCACTCTATATCCAAATCATCAGAACGAGAATGGAGAGACCGAAGCACAAGACCACGATGTTACCGTCGGGTTTGTTCTTGTTCGTCACACTCTTTGTCTTTGCTGTCAATGTTCAAGCCCAGACCTTGCCACCTGCGAAGATCGACGGGTTCGTCTACGAAAATATCCGAGTTAACTCGGACACGATCATTATCGAAGCCTTCTACGACCCGGTTTGCCCAGACAGTAGGGACTCGTGGCCACCTCTCAAACAAGTCCTTAGCTACTACGGCTCTCGCGCTTGGCTCGTCGTTCACCTCTTTCCGTTACCGTCAGTAATTCCTTTTTTTTTTTCCTCTCATAATTCGTTCTTAGATGATTTGTTTGGTTGCTGAGAAGACTTTGGAAATTGAAAAACGAAATAAGTTGATTATGTTTGTAATATTATGATTGGTCTGTGAAGAGTAAAATTAGCTCAATTGAGACTAGTAGTAGTTGAGCGACAATCATTTATGGAGGCTTTTTATTTGGCTCTATATAATTAATATTTTATTTATTATGGTATTGATTTTTTTTTTCTTCATATTTACTAACTTTTCCAAGTTGTTATTTATTATTATTTTTTTCTTCATTCGTGAAATCATGTTTGTCTTAAGACAAATTACAAGTTAAGGAATATATATTAGGGTTTGTAGAATTGTAATATATTGAAAATTTTAGTAGAAAGCAGAAGGGGAATGAAAATCTGTGATTTGGGGAGCCGTAATGGAATTCTGTATGATCTAACACAACCTTAATTTTATTTTATTTTTCTGGAATTTGCATGTGCATTCAATGTGCATCATAATGGGCAGGCACCCTGAATTCAATTGGATTTACTTCAGGTTCAGAAGTAAAGGCAGAGAGTTCCTGCTATTGCCTAAGAAAACCGTTTTCCATAAAGTTCTGATGTGAGCCAATTTTCTGCAGAAATAAAGGAAAACCTTTTCTCTTTTATGGATAGTGGTTGGATTACCTTGTTGATTTCTAGTAGATTACAGTCACAAAAAGGAAAAAGAAAAGTGGCTGATAAAGTTGGAGCATCTGCCAACTGGGAAGAATAGTTCTTCTCCACTTGGTTATCTAAAAGTTAGGGAATAGTGGTTGTGGATTCCTGTTGCATCATGGTGCAAATTGGTCAGCATAGCCAATATTATTATTTTATTTTCTCTCAGTATTGAGGTATATTTCAAACAGATATTTGATGATTGATAGTTGGTCCAGTGTCGCACCAGCATGATTTGCATAGTTGTTACTGCCACTTAAACTTAAACCCAAGTTTCACTCTGGAAATCTTTTTCTTTTTTTATCAACTATAGTTTCCCTGGTTTGAAATTAGAAATTATAGGTTCGCCGCTTGTTCCTCAACATTACACAAACAACTTAAGCTTCCCAAATCTGTAAATAGCATAAACAAATGATTGGATCATTTGTTGAAATGGATAAACGAGCGGGCTCAACTTTGAGTTGTTCTCACTAACTTCTTTTTATTTCTTATTTGGTAAGATTTGAACATAATACGTTTAATCCTCCTTTTTCTTTGCATTTCTCTTGTACCAACTTTATTCTCAAGTAAGTTGAGTATTGAGAGATTGATTCAGGTAAATGAGAAGATCTGGGTCTCAGTTGGGGGTGCAGTTGGAGAACCAAAGGAAATATAGTATAAATTAATAATAATAATAATAAAGCTTGCCTAATTGTGGAAATA
This sequence comes from Alnus glutinosa, assembly GCF_958979055.1. Taxonomy (NCBI): domain Eukaryota; kingdom Viridiplantae; phylum Streptophyta; class Magnoliopsida; order Fagales; family Betulaceae; genus Alnus; species Alnus glutinosa. The sequence continues at coordinate 28,381,263 of NC_084891.1, read as the reverse complement.
TTGAATATCTGGAGAGCAGCTTAGTCATTCAAGTTGTTTATCTCATGCTTATGGATCGACAAAAACTTTGGATCCTTTTATAAAAATCTAGGTTTTTCTGAAGCATAACTAGATAAAGATAAGGATCAAATCCTCTGCACATTATATATTGGCAATGTTTGGGATCATTCGTGTAATAAAAATAACTCTGAGGTCCATGTTTCTCTTATTACGTATTGTGTGTTGCTCTTTGCATATGCAACCAAGAAAAGGCTTTGTCTGATTATAGATGTAAATAACTTCTTTAATCTTGATAATTATGATCATAGCTGTCCTTTCACAAATACGATTAGCTTTTTTGCTTATTGAAGTGATCATTGATCTTTTTTTTTTTTTTTTTTTTTGTCTTTTCTTTTCTGGAAACTGCAGTTACCATGACAATGCATTTGTTGCATCTCGTGCTTTGCATATAGTAAATTTGTTGAATGCTTCTGCTACTTTCCCCTTGCTGGAGCACTTCTTCAAGTATCAGGTTAGGATTTCCAGCATCTATAGCATATCCTTCTCTGGTTCCAAAAGTGCATTTAAATTTACCATAATGTGATATAGCATATAGACATTGACTTGCACGATTGCAATCCACCATTCCTGCTCTCTCCCTCAAGTATTTGTATGTTTTTTCATTCTCACATGTAAATTTTACAGTAGATTTCACTATGACATTATCTATAACTAATGTTCAAGCTCTTTTGGTTACTATTTTAAGCAAAACCTATCACTGGCCGTGAATTCTAGCAATTAGTGGGAAACTGCTAAAAAATGTGTTGGTATTGCACTTTCTCATTCCTACATACCTTCTAGGTTGGTGCTTTGATATCTTTCCCCTCTCCACTGTGCAACTCCGTCAGCAGTCAATTTTCCCTGGAGCAATTAGATTCTATGAATCTATGTTCCTCTTTTGTCTCTTAAGCTTTTCCTTCTGCTTTAGATCCTTGTGATGGCCCTGAGGTTGGTTGGCATAAATCTATCTCAACCCTGTTTGTTGGATTGATGGCAAGACACCTCTTGCGTGGGCCAATATACTCTTTCTATTTGGAAATCAGGTTGATGTTCCACATGAAAGAAAAGTGTGGAAGTCAGTTTTTCCTGGTCTGATTTATTTTGAAACACTGGATGTTACGTATTGTGATTTGTTGTGTCTCTTACTAGTTTTGTGAATAACAATTTGTCTGCTGTTGATAATTAGACATATTCAATTTTGTCTTGTTTGTTAGTCATTTTATGCAGACTAAACCTGTTTTTGGCTACCATGAAACAGGAGCAATTTTACAATGCCCAAACTCGGAACTTATCTAGGGCTTTTATCGTCGACAAGATCGTGAAGTTTGCAACAGAAGTAGTTGGGAGCTCCTATTATTGTACTATCAAATCCGGCTTCAATGACACAAAAACTGATCTCAAAACAAGGGTTTCTTTCAAGGTAAGACCATGGCTTTTTCATGTTTAAATCAGTGTAATATCTTACATTTCTGCAATAATACAGAAATGGTTGAATGCTGCTGTGTACAAGCTGTGACCAGTTTCGCATTTTCATGAAATATAACCTCTAATCCAAATTATCCAATCATATTCACGTGGAATGTCTTTTGTCATGCAGTATGGTGCTTCCAGGGGGGTGTATGGGACACCTTTTTTCTTTGTTAATGGATTTTTGTTGCCTGATGGTGGCTCCACTATAGACTTCAATGGGTGGAAAAAGATCATTGACCCATTAATTGGCGCCCACGGCATCAAGGGCCAGGAGACTCTGCATTTCTTCTTATGAAGGATTTGACTTTGGCAGTTGTCGCTTTGCTCTAGTGTGCGGATAGAATCAAGAGTCAGCACCTTGCCAGTAGGCCATAGCACTCATCTCTGTCTCTCTATTCTAGTAGCTTCCATGGAAATATTCGTGCAATAAGTGCTTTGGTATTTGATGTCAATTACGACTTCATTCAATGGGAGTGATGCTTCTCTCCATTTCAATTTCAAGATAAGCCATTTTATAATCATGATTTAATGTTATTGTATTTGTCACAGTAAATAAGGCTATATCAGTTAAATATTTTAAATGATGTGTTAATACATTTATCACATGACATCATGTACACCATTAAATATACAACACTAAATCCTGATCATGAAATGATTTTTTTCCATTTCACTTCCAATCCTATTAAATAGATTAACAAGGTCGTAAGATTGTATCACAAGTATAATAATGGAATCCTCAAACCATGCCAATACCTTAAAGAGCCCTGCATCCTAATCTTTATCTTCCATGGCGAGAGGTCAAAGGAATGTGGGGATTAACCTTTCTTTCTGTTAGATGTGTTTCTATTTTGGGAAAAATCAAATTTAGTCTCTATGATTTTGTGCGATTTCGATTTAGTCTATATAGGTTTTCAATTTTAACAACTAGGTTTTTAGGTTTTACTTCAATTTGGAATGGAAAAATTACAATTTAACCCTCCAGACTACCGGCAGTTTTATGGATAGTCTATCGAATTACCAACGCTTGGACTCTGGCCCCTCAAACTACTAAAAAGTTAAAAAAAAAAATGCCCAATTTGATGAAAAATGCCAATAATATTCCAGCCACGTGTTATTTTTTAATTAAAAAATAATAAAAATAATATCCGTAAAATGACTGATAGTTTGGGAGGTTGAATTGTAATTTTTTCCTTTTCCAATCGGTCATTTCATTAACCTACATGCCAATTAATTAACAGAGTTGTTATGTCAGGCTATTAAATTGATAACACATGGCTTATGTCTAACATGGCATGCACAAACTGTAGATTTTGAAGGATGGGAGTGGGTCGCTGAAGATTCCCATCGCCACTCGCGAATGAATTCTTTTCATTGTCACATTTCTTTCTTTTATTTTTTTTAGGGATATGTTGTTAATAAGACAAAGATGTACCCATGACAAGGTTTTATAGGTCTTACATGGTTTTTTGATAAATGTAGCTAACACTCTTTCATATTTAATGACGAGAAGGTGAAAGAATACGCCAATATTATAAACTCATAAAAGACCAATTTTATCACTTTCTAAAACTCAAAGAACCGTTTTTGATAAACATGAAAATCATATGATCTATTTTTAAATTGGGCTCTTCTTAAAATTGAGGTAAAACTTAAAGGCCTAGTTGCTAAAATTGAAAACCTAAAAATTAAATGAAATCGGTCGAAAACTTTTAATACTAAATTTGACTTCTTTTTTTTATTTTGGTCTCATATCATAGTAGCCCTGGGTTGAACTTTAGCATTGTCTCTACTCTCTAGTGTCCAAGCAGTACTTGGGCCAGGGCCCAGGACCAGGCCCATTTGAAGCAAATAACCGCTTGATTGAAGTAACGTGTTCAGGGCTTCCGGTCCAATGACAAAGAAAAATAAGATAAACAAAACCTTAACGAAAAGATCAAAAAAGAAAATTGGCCTTGCACCAAATAAAAAGAAAAAAGAAAAAAAGCCGGGATAGGGATTTGGTTTAGGGCAGTTTTGGAAGACAGTATATAAAGAGCGAATGTCTCAGGGTGCAAATTAGGGCGTAAAAGAAGAAACGAAGCCGTAGAAGAGGGCTCTTTCTCTGTGGAGCAAACTTATCCGTACGAACCACGGTAAGACCCATATCGAAGCAAACCCTAGATTCCCCCTATCGAAAACCCTAGCTTGCTTTCATTTCTTTTGTCTCCGAAATCGATTTTCTCTCGCTTTCTGTGATATTCTCTGGCCTCTATTGTTTTCATTCTGATAGTTGTTGTCTTCTCTGATGCATGGCTCTGATGTGCTTTTGTGGTTTTTGTTTTTGTTTTTCGGTTATGAAAATTGTTTTGGCGGAGAAGATGGATCGGTACCAGAGAGTGGAGAAGCCGAGAGCGGACACGCCGATTGATGCGAATGAGATTCGGATTACGAGCCAGGGAAGGATGCGCAACTATATCACCTATGCCATGAGCCTGCTTCAAGTATTTCTCTCCCTCTGTTTTATTTTCTCTTTGCATGGTTGTGTTGTTCAATTTTTTGTTAATTGTTTTGTTCGTTTTCTGCAAAAACCCTATGATTAGTGTGATGCTCTTATGAGAGTTGTGTAGATTGTGATTTTTTACGGTCTTTAGGGCTATTTTTCAATCTTTATTGTTTGAATCTGTTACTTGTTTGAGTATGGAAAGCTTGGGAATTATTTGGTTCGGGTTTCAATGATGTGTTTGTGATAGAGAACGGGTCATGAATTTCTATGACACGTGAAGAAAATGTTTAGAGGCTTTAAAGAAGTGCACTGATTGTCGAAAATTGCCTGAAATCTTCGAGTCAAATCTTTTTTTTTTTTTTAACTTGCTAATAACATTTGGAGGTTGGAGAATGTGATTTTATGGTGGATTTGTGATTGGAATATGTGATGTTATGATGGATTTGTATGTGTGTTTATACAAGGCCTGCTTAGTGGTTGTGCAAGCATTTCAAGTGCTTGGTGGGGTCACAGTGTTAGGGCTTACTTTGGTTTAGGCATTTATCTTGATGAATTTATGTTGATAGTATAAATGTTTTTATTTTCTTCTCTGATTTTTTTTTTGACATCTTATATTCTCGTTCTTTACAAAATTTATAGGAGGAAAAAGGTTCAAATGAAATTGTATTTAAGGCGATGGGAAGAGCTATCAACAAGACTGTGACGATCGTGGAGTTAATCAAGGTTACATTCACCCATTGTGTATCAGTGCACTGAGACTTGGGCATAATTTTTTTTTATTGGGATGAAAATATGCTTCAATTGGTTCTTTTTATTTTTATGCAGAGAAGAATTGTTGGTCTTCATCAGAATACTTCAATTGGATCCACAGACATTACTGACACATGGGAGCCCCTGGAGGAAGGCCTCCTTCCGTAAGAGGAGTTTGAACCTTATCTTAAGAAAGAACTGTTGAATTGAAAATTAATGATGGGCAGAAAATTCATATTCATGGGTAATTAATGATTATAAGTGTGACAATAACGACTTTATTCTCCAAATTTTGTTGATCACAGATTGGAAACCACAAGGCATGTGTCAATGATAACAATAACCCTCTCAAAGAAGGAATTGAATACATCCTCTGTTGGGTGAGTTTTTACTTACGCTATCTGATGCAAAGTAACACGTGTCACTTTGTTGTGTGATATATCTCTCTATGAAGTTATATGGATGTACTTCTAGAAATTATACGCGTTCCAAGAAATATTACAGGCAAGAAGGAAGAAACTATCTAGATAATACTTTATTCAAAGAGGAAGAAGAACTATCTGGATCATTAGACCATGTTTTAAAACTAAATTCTAGGTTTAGTTATAAGTAAAAATATGCACCATTGAGGTTGCAAATGGCTAGATTAGTAACCATGCAGTTGACTTCCCTGAGGTTTCAGATTGCATCAGTTTTCTTCACAGTTAACTTTAACTGGTCTTGAAATTAGATTAGTTTTTATTTTTATTTTTTTAAAACTCTGTAGGCTAGTTTTATTTTGTTATATTCTTTGATTGGTAAGTTATAAACACACTTAGTGTGTCTTAAACCCATGACTACATCCTTCACTTCTTAGGCTGGGGGGTGGGACCATGGGAGGATCTGCCACTCATTGGCTAGTTTTTGAAATTTGTTTGATCAATGTAATTTAGTTGTAACTTATAGTGTACTGTATGATTGATGATATATAGCTTAAACTCCATAAGGTTGAAAGTATATATACAATTGTTAGTTACCTTCTTACGTCAATGAAAGAGGAATAGTATATTGATATTGGTGAATTTTATCTTTAGGAATCAGGATATTAGTTCTTTGTTGTCATTAGTTGGAGTGGTTTGACTGCCTATTGGAGTACTAGTTTTCTGCACTTCTTTGGTATACATTTTTGGGATTAATGAGATAAGCTGGAAAGTAATCTTGTTATAGAAGGAAGTTGACCTTTGATACTTCATAGGAAACTTTTAAAAAGTGAATTGTCTTTTATGAATTTCTGAAATGTATCTTCACTTATGAATTGCTGGTGATGTTAGGTACCAGCCTCCAATACCTGCAGAGCAGGTGAAGGCGTCCACAGAATTTGATTATGAAGGAGGTAGTTCCACATCATGATTATCCTTTTATTTTATAAAATTATTGGACTCGAATTTTTAAATTGGTTTTTATGTTGCAGAGGGTTCACCTAGAGGTCGAGGCTGGGGCCGCGGTGGCAGAGGAAGAGGAAGGGCTAGAGGTGTGTCTCATTTGAGATTTCTTTGCACAATGATAATTTTCCTGATATGAATTCTACATTTTATTACAGGTAATGGTTTCATGGGGCCTGATTATGAGGATGGAGGTTGGGACCGCAGTCGGGGCAATGCTAGGGGTAGGGGTCGTGGGAGAGGACGTAGTTTCCGTGGCCGTGGAAGAGGATGGTACAATGGACCTCAAGGTGATACACAACAAGATGGAGGCCGTGGAAGAGGATGGTACAATGGACCTCAAGGTGATACACAACAAGATGGAGGAGGCCGTGGAAGAGGATGGTACAATGGACCTCAAGGTGATACACAACAAGATGGAGGAGGCCGTGGAAGAGGATGGTACAATGGACCTCAAGTTGATACACAACAAGATGGGGGCCGTGGAAGGGGATGGTACAATGGACCTCAGGTTGATACACAACAAGATGGAGGATACAATCGTGAACCACCTGTTCAAGGCCGCGGTATTTACTTTACTTTTTTGTTTATAATCTGGGTATAACTTGAGACAGGTGGCTGTAGGTTTATTCTCTCAGTGCCCTTTTTAAAAACATAGGGAGTGGGTTTAGTCAGTTTCCTCTTGTTGCCATTGGTTATTTATTGGTACCACCACGGACCTGAACACTATTAATTACGCTGAATCCAACTATGACTTGTGAGAAACTTATAACCCATAAACATTTCAAAAATGTGTTTGAGGATGGATTAGTTGCCACATAAGCTGATAGATAATTGATGGTTTTAAGAGGAAGGTTTCTGGTACATAACTTTGGAAAAATGACCTTCAATACTTCATGCTTCAAACTTTAAACTGATACCCAAGAGCCTCCAAAGGCTGTTAAGTTGAAGAAGGGTATATAAATTGTATCTCCATTCTCCCCTCCCTTTCTTTTTGTAATTCAGCCACTGGTCAAACCTTTAGTATAAAATTGTTTGGATGCTTAGAATCTGTTCAGATGGTGTATAGGCCGTGATAGTATAACTAACTGTAGAATTCCTTTTAATTTGTTATTGAACATTAAAAGTAACTTGATTTTTGAAGGCTGAGGCTTTTGTGTAAACTCTTTTATTAGAGGAGGTGTGAGTCACATCTGGTTGACTTTGTTTAATGGGATTATCATATCATTGACAACCGATGAGAATTTGGACTACATCCAATGGACCATGTGCCCAGACGATTTGATAGAACGGAAAATGAAACAACTCTTTAATTATGTCTATCTATCCATGTAGCGACCTGGTTCACTTTGTTTAATGTGATTGAATTGCTGTGTAGGTCGTGGCCGTGGGAGGGGAAATCGTGGAAGGGGCCGTGGCTTTAGATCTAATGGGCCGATCCAGGCAGCAGCATAAGGCATTGAGTGGGCTTCCATGAGCACAATGGAAATGTTTCAAGTGATGGATGCCTTTTCCAATGTGTGTTTAATTATCCTTTGTTAGTTCCTTTTTTTGGGTCTCGGACTAGTATTAATTGTAGGACATATTTATATGTTAGTGCTGTAGACTGATAGTTTGGGCTTGCTGCCATATGAGGCAAACCCTTTTTATTGTAGACTTAGGTGAGATGCTTGAAAGGTTGTAATTTTTCCATTTTGACTGAGTAGTGCATTCTTTTATTTTTGTTTGGAGAGTTTTTGGTATCAAATCCATGTCGTCTCTTTGATAGTATATCATGGTGCTTAATATTATTTATAGCTTACAAACGAGGATTACATGCCATCTGTTTTGTATGCTCTGGAGGGTGCAGTAGGAGATTCTAGGATAAGTAATGCTTTTACCTCCAATTTAACTGGTCTTAAGTCACTTGCCAATAAAAAGGTCTTAATCATGTTGATCTGTCTGCTGGTGCAAATGGAAAGGCCCTGCATGAGCCATTTCATTGTTAAAAATTAATTTTTACAGATTTAATGATGTATATGTTGTTAAATGGTAAATATGTCCACATTATTTATAAATTTTAATTATTGATACAATATTGTCAAATGTAACAAAAGGAAATTTTGACCATGAAAAGATTTTTCTGAGAACGGAGGGGGTAGAAAAAGTTGGATGGTGGAGTAAGGGAATTAAGGGGAATCAAATTTGTCTAAAATGCTTGAGTAGTGATGATGCAAGTTGACAAAGATCACTAAGCTTGCAAATAAATTCAACATAATAATATTGCAACTTTTCCTTTCCCCCGTCCCCCACCCATATTAATTCGTTGTATTACACGCCTAATATCAAATTTCCACTTGTTTTCTACGCTGTGTTTTTATAGATGGGGCGAGGGTATTGTTTCTTAATTCTTATTTTTTAGCCCATTCTTACCGCGACTTGGATGAATTTGTGTATTATTGGTTTGGCATTTTTGATGGATTGAATTTGCGAACCTCGTGCAATTACAATCTTGTTTTATCCTTCAAGGTCAGAGTGAAGCCGCATGGTGAACAATGAGTTGAGAGGAACGACGATTCCTTAATTGGCTTTGTTTGATAAAGTTTTTTCTTTAAAAATATTAACAAACAAATTCAAATTCAAATAAATTTTGTCTCCTTTATATCACATTATAACACTTTTTCAAATAAAAAATAAATAAACATTAAAACATGTACTAGCCGTCGTCTAGCACAATGATTCTACTATTAAATCTAATAGGATCTATTAAGTTTTCCATTTTATCCTTTTATATTTAAATCTTATGTTTTTGTTAGATACTTACTTATACGAGTCAATAAGGAATTAAAATTTTAAATCTTTCACACGTGTAGCACTTGTGCTTACCACTAATCTCAAGTATTTGAACACTTTTTATTTTTTGAAATATATTCTTTACTTTGTACCTGAAATTATCTCCTTTTAATTTATGTACACATTGGTGACAATTTTCACTTACAAAGAAGAATAAATTGAAAAGAATTTGAAGTTTATTTTCCTTTACATCATCAGTGTTGTATAACCAAGAAAATCTCGATAAGCTATAACAGTCATGTAATTCGTTAAAATGATACCATATCCAATTATCCATATCTTTCAATACTTCATATCTTCCTATTTCGAAATCTATTGTACTCCCTCGTTTTTTTTTTTTTTTTGAGAGATCTCAACTCTTGCATCTAATACACAAAAGCCTTCTCATATTAATTTATTTTAGCTGTTAATTTTAATTCCTTTCTTTATAGCGTGTTGTTATTAGTAGCATAGTTTTTACTATATTTATATAAACTGACGTAATAATTCACGTAGTACTTACTTGTCACCTACTAAATAATTAATTAATACTACTTTTAAGTGACTGACATAAGAATCCACTTAAAACATGTCACATCAATTAATGTAAAATAAATGTAATTAATAAGTGTTAAGATTAGAATTATTCATATGAACTAGAGTGAGAAAAAGCTATAGTACATTTTCATTTTTTATATTTGCAAAATGCAATGACTTTTCTTTTTTCTTTCCTTCTCCCTTTCCTTATCAGAAAAGAGAGAAGAAAAAAAAAAGAAGAAAAAAAAAAGCAAACACACGAATGAGATCTCTAATAATTTGCTGCTTATATTTTAAATAATAATAATAATAATAATAATTTTTTGCTGCTTAAATTACTGGTCCAACATAATTTTTATCCGAATAGGTAGCAAAACAATCTAAAATTTATTTTGAGGACTATAATAGTCTCTCAATGCAACCCAATTTAGAAAGTAAATTACCAAAATGGCAATTCCAAATCCACGCCAAAACTATACCAAAACGAAGAAAAGAAAGCGGCGGCGGCCAGTGCACGTTAGTCATTTTGTCGTTATTATTATCACTATCGTTAGTTTTTGCTTTTCCTGCTTTTAACCTCTAAACTTGAAGAGGACGAAAAGATTGATATACCACTGAAAGCACATCAAAGAAGCAAAGAAAGTATCCCCAGCCAAAGTCCAAGCCCCAGAGCTCCTCCTTCCCTCAGACGGCCTTTCTCCAGATTTGTGAGTAGTTGCATTTACGGTTTTGATAGATTCTCTTCAAGATGACTCAAGATGTGGAGATGAAAGACCACCCACCAACTCCTTCCCATATTGTTTCCTCAGCCGTCCTACCTACTTTGCAGCGTAAGTTGGATTTTTTTCGATCCTCTGCTTCTTCTTCAAATTATTGGGCTTCTCTTTTGCTTTTCAATCATAGTTTTTTTGTGGGTCTTTGGGGTTTACAGATTTGAAGGAGATAGCGTCGCTAATTGAGACCGGCTCGTACACAAAGGAGGTTCGCCGAGTCGCTCGGGCTCTTCGCCTTACAAAGTCGCTGAGGCGCAAATTGACAGCGCCGGTTCTCTCGGCTTTTCTCGAATTCGCGCTTGTTCCTGGTTCCGAAACGTATGCCCAGTTGTCTGTGTATCTTCCAAAGGTACATTGGTGAACTTTTTGACTGTTTTGGCTCCTATAGGTTTTTTTTTTTGCATATAAATTCTTGTTCTATTTTCAAGTCTTCTTATAATTTCTTCTTACGAGTATCACAACGATAGATGGGTTTGGTCTATTTGATTCGGTAACCAATCTACGGAAATGTTAAATAGGGACAAACATGAGAGATTTCGGGTTGTCCATTGATATCATCGAACTGATATATCAGTTTTTTGTATAACTTCCTATGAGAATGATCCTTTCCTGTTCGCTGATTGTGACTAAATCATAGGCTTCTGACTCCACCTATGGGGGACTAGCCTAGTTGATTCGCTGTTCACAATGAAACAATTTATGTGGAGCTTGTAAACAATAGATAATATTCTTGGGCAAGGAGCTTGGTTAATGATTCAACAGCTGCCTGAAGGTTTTAGAATTAAAGATGCGTGGGTGTAAGACTTTAATGTATAGCCAAGATATGTTTTTGTTGTGGTCAGAAGAAATTTGTGATTTATCATGCTAGGTCATATTAAAGCTTTGTGACCTGTGCGAAAAAGGTCAGGATGGTTCGGTCATCCCCGGTTACGGTTGAAGGGGGTGGCCGAACCACCCTGGCCATTTGGGGGTGGTTTTGGCCACCCCTATGCCAGCTAGAGGGGATGGCCAAACTGCCCCCATGGCCTTGGGGGTGGTTTGGCCACCCCTCATTTGACAAAAGGGGTGGTCAAGCCACCCCCATTTGCTGAATTTAGGGGGATATTGACAAAATTTTTGGTAGTTTTGGGAGACAATGATGCAATCTAAAGTTTGGGCAAACATTGACAATCGGGTGGTAGTTTGAGGGGGGTACGTGGACTTTTCCCTAAAAAGTTAAGGAACATTTAGTCTTTTGGACAGTAGAAGTATCTTAATGGTGTCACTCTTGCAGATGCTTCATTTTGAGAGTAGAAGTGCCATTTGTTTCCATGATTACCTATTAATCTCTGTGGCGTTGCCAATAAGCTTTACCAAAAGGTCCAAGATTAATCTCTGGAAATGGCAATAATTTATTTTGAAAGAGATAAGGATGAGGGCTTAGTTCGATGGTTTGACCACGATTAGGGGAGATGAATTGTGAGACTGATAAAGTATAAGTTATGCAGTTTTATCGGAAGGAAGAGTAGGGTAGTTCAGAAGGATGTGTTAAGGATTGGAAAGCTTCAACTACTCATACCTCGCTTTTAGAGACGGCTGTGTCTTCATTGACTCCGGCCACTTCTTTTGTTGAATAGGGTGATGATTCTAGGGTGAACGAGGATTCGTCCTTGGCGATTATGGATGCCATTGAATGGGACTTTCTTTGGAGGGAGATTTTGAATTTGGTGATACAAGTGCGTCCTCTAGTAGGGTGTGTTTCTTGAGGGTTTGGGTTTGAGGGCTTGTGGTTTTGGGGGTTTGTTGGGTTTCTTTCTTTTTTTAGGCTGTTTATTTTTCGCTTTCTGGCTAAAAGCTTTCTCTTATATACTTCTAGAGTACTTAGGTGCGCCTTACGCTTTTAATAAGACCAGTTTATTACTTATAAAAAAAAAAAAGATTGGTAAGACAAGTTATTATTAGCGCGTGTAACTTACCAATCAAAAAACAAAAATGATAGGCATTTCTAGGAAGTAAGCAGCATGATTTATAGATGTGCACAGATACAGAGAGTTGGGAGGGTGTGGATAGGGGGAGATTTAATTTGATTATCATCTATGTTTCTCGTAGGTATAAATTCTGATTAATTAATTATTTTGTGTTTTTGTTAGTAGAATCATTTGATGGTGAATTTCAAATTAGATTTCCTTCTAGGTTTCTTCTTTGGCTCTATTCTTGAATGTTTAATATTCTTCAGGCCAAGATTTGTTATAATATCGTGGTTAATTTAGCAAAAAGAAATGTGAATCTTTCTAGATTCTAGGTATGAATTGTGGAGTCTTAGAATCATCTATAAAGACGTTTCAGAATGCATACTGATAAGTGTATGAATAGGGAATTTGGTGGCTATACACGGCATAATATCTTAAATTTGTAATATTTTTTTTTCAAGGAGAGCCAATCAAGATCTATACAAGAACATTCTAGTTGAGTAAAATACTGCATCTCTAGCACTTGATATGGAATCACATATTGAAAGTTGAAACACATTAAATGCTGTCACAACTAAGACATTTATATCTCTAAGGAATTTATGTATTCTGGTTATCATACTCTGGCTTATCTATTTCTGGTAACGAACATCCTATCTTTTTCATTACCAAACGATGTTGAAAGAGAACTTTGTGTCCATGATGCAATGATGAGTTATTCTCCTAGACTATAGAAATGTATTTATAGCACCTTTTTCATGTGCATAGCACGCTTTCTTCATGCTTCCCCTATCAAAGATAATAAGCATATGAAGACAATGAATATTCATTCGAAGATAGCGTGCTCTCAAGGTTGGCCAGGAAATGCTCAAGAGAGGTTGAAATGGTGGTATGGAATTTGACAAATTAATGGCTTTTGTGTGATAGGCGGCCAGTAATCAATGTAGCAAGTCCAATAAGTGTTGTGGAACACGTTACATATGTATTTGATTATTGGAATGCGTGTACAGTTAGTATTGTATATGGATGATGAGAACCTCTGTTCAATGGGACAGTTGCTCTTCTTGCTTCAACTCCATCTTAATCAGTTTAATGATGAACTTTATTAGGCTTCTGTTTTATTGATTTAGACTTTGATAGTGATTGTTGTATATCTACATCGTTTAACCATACCTAGTTTCTTTGTTGAGGTTCATGGTCTCTTGGTAACATCTGATGTAACAATTTGTAGGAAGATGAGAATATGGAAGTTGACACTGTTACATCTGCTAATCAAGCTCTAGTAAAACATTTACTGCCAGAACTTGAGATTTTCTGCTACTTGCTCGTACTACTTTTTCTGATTGATCAGAAAAAATACAATGAGGTTGGTTGATGTGTTCAAATTTATTTATTTCTCTTTTTTATTCATTTTAGGGAGCTGAACCCGTTCTGGTAGTTGTGTTGTGAACATGCTTTTTATTTCTCTTTCAGGCTAAAGCTTGTTCCTCAGCAAGCATTGCTCGGCTTAAAAACGTAAACAGAAGAACTGTTGATGTTATAGCATCTAGACTGTACTTTTACTACTCATATAGCTATGAGCTCACAGGTGATCTTGCTGAAATTCGTGGGTGAGTTCTTCATCAACCCAAATGTATGTAGGAATTTTTGTATGTGTGTGTGTATATATATGTTATATTGTACAGGACAAAATAGAGAATTAGTACCTGACTGAGATTGTAAGCTTCTTCTTTCTTTCTTTCTTTCTTCTTCTTCTTCTTCTTCTTCTTTTCTTTTCTTCTTCTTCTTCTTCTTTCTTTTTTCCTTTCTTTACTTTTTTTTTTTAATTATTATTTTTTTTATTTTTTTAAATGTAATCTAGATGTATATTATTTTCAGCACTCTGCTTGCCTTGCATCGCATTTCCACATTGCGTCGTGATGAGCTGGGTCAGGTTCGTTTTTAGCTCAAATGAAGGTTGTTCTGTCTTGGGGATGTAGAACTCATATTGATATGATGCCATGATGCAGGAAACACTTCTGAACTTGTTACTTCGTAATTACCTCCACTACAACTTATATGATCAGGCAGAGAAGCTAAGGTCTAAGGCACCACGATTCGAAGCACACTCAAACCAGCAGGTGTAGTTCTCTATAAAATTGTAGTGGAATTAATTCATATGGGTTACGATTCTGCTTCACATTATCTGAATGTCTAACCTGGTCACTGCTTCATTTAATTTGAAGGTCTAAACTGGGAGAGTTTTTGTTGTTTGGTCCACATTAAAATTTATCACTCAAATACTTACAGCTATGCAGTATCCATGGAACTTGCTGTGATCTTATTTTGGTTTTATCTTGTATGTTATGTTTAGACGATGCAATTGAAATTTATATGCTAAATCTCAAATTATGAGATTTAGAATCCCATCATTTGAAATCCCAACTATTACAAATGTCTGTGTTTGGATCTACTTACATAGTCGATGAATCCATAGGAGTTTTGTAAACATCAACCATCACTGACTAGTTACACCCTACCATTGCACCCCATGGTCATCCACTGTCAAACCTTGTTTTTCCATGAATAGAATACCAGCAATCCAAATCCCAACCATTAATGAAAATCTTCTAGAGCCAGACACCTTCAAATTATGGAAACAAGAAAAGCTTTCCATCCATTGCATCACTCTCGAGTGCACATTTTCCTTGTCAAAAATGATTTTACATGTAAAACACGCACTTTACTTAGGTCAGGTGACACTTGTGGTTTGCACCTCACTCCTAGGCCCCATGAGGCCTTTGCACTTAAGTGAGCCTGGTGCTTTTAACAACACTGCATGACATATCAAAACAAGGAAGTTTCTTTGACGGAGTTTAAATTTTTCGTGTCCAAAATTCTGATAAAAGTTTCCTTCCCAAACACACTCTTAATGATTTAAGTAGGGAAGTTAGCCCTTGAAATCTATTATGATTGTAAGATTCAGATCTATAATTTTCTTTTCTTATACCCAAAGTTTCATAGAGGTGGAGTATCTTTCTCATAAATAAAGTGGTGGAATGTACTGGCATTAAAGGAGGAGGCACAAGCATGAGGGAGTGCCTCAAGGAACCCACAGCCTCTGGGTGAAGTAGAGCTCCTGCGCTCTTGATCCCCGTCTGTATTTTTCTTTTAGTGCTCTTTTATCTTCTCTGAAGTTTCTTCTCTTTCTTTACGTCTTTTAACCTTCAGAATAACCATAAAAATTCATTCCGCATTTTTTTTTTTTCCTTCTTATGCGTCCTACATGTTTGATCAATGGTATAGAGCTCTAGTTTTGTTACTGTCTGCCCAAAAGTGAACATGAATACTTAACTGTAATATAAATATCTGATGTCAGATTTCCTCTGCAGTTTTGTCGATATCTCTTCTACCTTGGGAAGATTCGAACAATTCAATTGGAGTATACCGACGCAAAAGAGTCTCTCCTGCAGGCTGCTCGGAAAGCCCCAGTTGCAGCTCAAGGTTTTCGAATTCAATGTAACAAGTGGGCTGTGTTAGTCCGTCTACTGCTGGGTGAAGTACCTGAAAGGACAGTCTTTATGCAGAAAGGAATGGAGAAGGCTTTGAGGCCATACTTCGAGCTGACAAATGTGAGCCTAACATGTCAAACTGGAAGTAATTAATTGCAACATGTCAATGCATTATGTAGAGTCATGAGTTTAAGATTGATTTACTACTTGCTAGACTATAGTTCTTGATTAATACTACAAATCGTCATATACATTGCTTGACCTTCTAGATTGGCAGCTATACCTTAGTTGGTCTAGTCAGTGTTTGGTTCTGATGTACTCTATCTATGATTTTGGAGGGTTTAACCTTGTGCTGGAACTTTCAGGCTGTTCGTATTGGTGACCTTGAGCTGTTTAGGAATGTTGCTGAGAAGTTTGCTGCCACTTTCAGTGCAGACCGAACACACAATTTGATTGTCCGGTTGAGGCATAATGTCATCAGGACCGGTTTACGCAACATCAGCATCTCTTACTTCCGCATCTCACTTGCTGATGTTGCTGAAAAATTGAGGTTGAAATCTCTAAACCCTGTTGCGGACGCTGAGAGCCTTCTAGCCAAGGCTATTTCCGATGGAGCAGTTGATGCCACCTTGGATCACGCAAATGGGTGGATGGTATCAAAGGAAACTGGAGATATTTACTCCACAAATGAGCCTCAAATTGCTTTCAACTCCCGGATTGCTTTCTGTCTTAACATGCACAATGAAGCAGTTCGGGCCTTGCAGTTCCCGCCCAATACACACAAGGAGGAGGGAAGTGCTGAAAAGAGGAGAGAGAGACAGCAACAGGAACAAGAACTTGCCAAGCATATTGCTGAAGAAGATGATGATGATTTTTAATAGTGGAAAGAGCCCTAGCCTATTTGTTTCTTATTTCTGCAATTGATTCCGCATTATAAAGCCCCACAAATATTTCCTTTTCCGATCCATGAAGAGTACTTTTTTTCTTCCTTTCACCAAGACAGAATTGTTACTTTGATTTCTTGATGATCCGATTGTACGTACTTTAAACTCGGAATTTCTTTTTTATTTGTTCAAAGCTTAGTAGGCCTGACTTGTCATGGTGCTTCATTTATAATGTAGAAAATAGATTTTGACGCACTCATGCTAGGAGCTGGGCGTATTAATTTTAAAGCGAAGTTGAGGCCATATGTGTGGTGGGATAAAGTCTTGTCTTCTTTTTTTTTTTTTTTTTTTTTTTTTTTTTTTTTTTTCAGTCTAATAAATTAACATCTGTTCTTAAAATATGTTTGTTTTATATGTTTTTTTTTTTTAAAAATAAAAAAATAAAAAATTCTCAAGTGCGTTTTTAATGGAATATATGTTATTTTAAAGACGTGTATGTTAATAGCATGCAATAAAGGAATGGAAGGAAAACTCTGTCCATATATTTGAGTGTCGACACTGGGGCCGTTAACTTTTATACTATTGGTATATATGTTTACAGTTCTAGCAATTTTTTTTAAAATCAATCGCTGAATATGTAGAAAAACAAATCTAATTATTGGTTTGAAAAAGTTAGATGAGAGTTAGATATGAGTTAAAAAAGTAGTAGGCCTCTTACTCTTTCATTCATTTATAACAACCCATATCACATCGGCTGACATGGCTTGTTTTGAGTAGCTTATATTTTTATTTTTTTAAATAATTAATATAAAAAATTACTTTAAACATGCCACATCAATTAGGTATATCATGGTCATTAAAAAAAAATAAAAATAAATTAGATGTATCATGGGCATGATAAATGGGTTTGATTCGTGAAGAGAAGTAGTATTACTCGGTGAAATCACCGTACGGCCGCATGTGATCGAATATGGCCTTGTCATGTGCACGATGTATGACTTATTTCATTATATATGCTTAAAAATTTTGAATCTTTCTAATGAAGCTATCATTCCTCATTAATTATATCTATGCCTCTACTTCTGAATTTATATATTTGATAATCCACCTTTGAAGTGTGAATGAGCGAGTAGCTCTCAAGAAATTCGAGACTTCTTATGATTGCCAGCTCCTTTTTATTATTTATTTTTCTATACTTTTCTTTCTCTAGATTGTGACGACGGGCTAATCATGGCCAGTTGTGTTTGCCCTTTTGAATTATTTGAAACTATGAACTCTTGCCATTGAATATTTTCGATCATGGTTTTGGTTGACGGTGACGCTATATATCACATGGCCAGTTTGATTCAATGGTAGATCCAAATGATACAAGTATAGAACCAACTTTAATTTGGAATTCCTTTGAAAAAGAGATTTCAAAGAAAAATATTTGGAGTACTACAGTTTTTATTACAACTCATTACAAACTGATGTAGTAGTACGTGACACTTATTATATATATTAGTCATAATCAAATTTAATTATTTAGTAGATGATATAGTAATTAAGTAAACTTAATTTTGCCCTTTTTAGAATGAATTTCTTGCTTTAAAAAATTAAGGGGTAATTACCTTTTTCCCCCATGAACTACCAAAAAATGCGCAATGCTCCCATGAACTACCAATTCGACCAAAATAGAGCATTCAACTACCAAAGATAACCATTTTTCCCCCTTCCGTCAGTCAAAGGGGTTAAAACAAATGGTCAACGGGTCATGTGCCGTTTTATATGGGGGCATGTTGGAAGATGATGGTAGTTCATGGGGGGAAAAGAGGAAGATGGCGGTAGTTCATAGGGGGAAAAGAGGAAGAAAATGAGGGTAAAACGGCGTGTGACTGACGGAAGGGGGGAAAATGGTTATCTTTGGTAGTTGAATGCTCTATTTTGGTTGGCTTGGTAGTTCATGGGGGCATCGCGCATTTTTTGGTAGTTCATGGGGGGAAAAGGTAATTACCCCAAAAATTAATGTTTTTTTTTTCTTTATTCCTTTTGAAATCGAATATTCCTTATTAATTTTATATCTATTTGATTTGGTAATTATTTAACATTCTACCACTTTTGTAGTTATTCCATCTTGTTGAACTTTGAAAATAAATAAATTCGATCAAGAAAAGGTGTTCCTAAAATTACGCCACGTGTATATATCTTTTACTAAGAAAATTGCTTCATTACAACCATGAACATTTGACATTCTGTGATTAATTCTTATATATTCTAAATCCACTTGAAGATGCATGGTAGGTTTTCCGTTGTTATCTCAAAATGTTTTGTAAAGAAATAAATATATTAATATATCATAACTTAGAGTGTTGTTAGGAGCACTACCGTTCCTTACAAATTGACATAATTGATAAAATGATTACAGAAAAAATTTAACTTGTTCATTTAATTAGCTAATGGCTGAATTAATTTTCAATGGTGAGATCATTATCAAATATTATTTTCTTACCTCTAATAGTGTACATGATTCAACGCCATTTAAACTTAACAAAATATATATATTCAACACATGATATCATGTACATTATTAGATCTATAAAATAAAACTTTAACCATAAAATGGTTCATCTTCATTTGATTCTATTCCATCGTATCGAAAGAAAATTGTAATAAAAGCTATAATACTCTTAAGTAGTTTCTCATAACTTATCTAGTCTAATGTGAAAATGGGTCATGTGATTGGAACATGAAGAATAATGCTATGTATCAAATGGGTCAAGGAAGTACCATGTGAAGTTGTATGACATGATGTACGCAAAATACACCATCACACAAAATCATTGAATTTGTCGTCTTACCTTCAAGTAGAAACTAACCAATTAATACATCAAAAAAATAAAATAAAATCACAGGGAGTGTGTATTTTGATTTATTCACGGCCCTTCTGTTGGGGGGAAAGCATGTGGGTGTGGAAGAGAAGGGAGTTAAGAGAACGTGGGAATAATTGAATGAGTACCCAGAAATCTTGAGGCTCCCACAGAGAATTTAATTAAATAAAACACCCAAGTTCTCTATACTTTCAGAGATCACATGTCAACTTGTTGCTTCTGTGAATCTGGTCCCTTATTTATAGAGGCAGTGCTTGTGCTTGGAAAGTACAAAAAAAAAATATATAGGTACATTCCCCACCCTCTCCATTGGGCTACCAAGAAATGGCGAAAATCGCTTGTGTGTCAGCAATCTTGCTTGGATTGTGCTATTTTTCTATCCATGCCAATGCATTTTCACCTTCTGGGTGGGCTAAAGGACATGCTACCTTCTATGGCGGTAGCGATGCCTCAGGAACTATGGGTATGAAACTCCAAAATTCCAAATCTAAGTACTTTTCAATTTTTATTTATTTTTAATAAACGGGTATCCAGGCTTTGCCCCATGCAAAGCGCCCCATCTACACGGGTCCGGTAAAGCTTAGGCTTTTGTGTGCTGGGTGGCCCTAAGAAATAATTTGCACTCAATGGGAGCTAGGTCGAGTCTTAGACTTGATGTTTTATGAGGCATCAGGCAGAGTGACTTACCACTCGAGTCATAATTTTTTAAGGCTGAGTCTGAATGAACGATTGTCTGGCTGCAGGAGGAGCTTGTGGGTACGGGAACTTGAATTCCACAGGGTATGGGACTAGGACTACAGCTTTAAGCACTGCATTGTTCAACGATGGAGCTTCATGTGGACAGTGCTACAAGATCATATGTGATTATCAAACTGACCCTCGATGGTGTAAGAAGGGAGTATCCGTGACAGTCACTGCAACAAACTACTGCCCTCCGAACTATGATCTTCCAAGCAACAATGGCGGGTGGTGCAATCCACCTCTCCAGCATTTCGATATGGCTCAGCCTGCCTGGGAAAAGATTGGCATTTACCGTGGAGGGATCGTGCCCGTGTTATTCCAAAGGTTTTTGACTTTGTTTTATTGTTTTTCGTCTGTCATTTTCTTTCTTCTATCATACACTTGATGGAGAAAGCCAGCTAATTATCTTATATATGATCTTAAATTGATTCTGATGGGTGCAGGGTTCCATGCAAGAAGCATGGTGGGGTTAGATTCACCATAAATGGAAGAGATTACTTTGAGCTTGTTTTGATTAGCAATGTGGGAGGGGCTGGATCTATTCAATCTGCATACATCAAAGGCTCAGGAACTGGTTGGATGGCAATGTCAAGAAACTGGGGTGCTAATTGGCAATCCAATACCTATCTCAATGCCCAATCTCTGTCCTTCAGGGTCACCACTACTGATGGAGAAACCAAATTGTTCCAAAACATCGTGCCATCAAATTGGGCTTTTGGCCAAACCTTCTCCAGCGCTGTACAATTCAGCTGAAAACATGCAGTTCAGGGTTCAAGGTTTAGGGCAGAGGCGTGCTTACTATTTTCCTGAAGCAGCCCGCCACTCTTTTTCGGATCGTCTAATGAGGTGGTTACCGGCGTACAGTTCTGGCTGGCGGTTGAGATGATAGGCAAACCCATGAACCCAAGTCTAGCTGTTAGCTTTGTGCATTTTTGAACCAAGAAGGCATTAGGCTTGCCCCTATATATGTGTGGATGTTGCATTTATTTGTTCATTTTGTTGTACACCAATAAGAAGCGCAGTGAAAATGGAGCTTCAGTATGTAGAAATATTTAAATTTACAATTTATATTCTTGTAATATGAATCCTATTGTAATAGTTATACATTCGGAATTGAAGTTAATTTCCTACGTACCTTTTTGCTTAATTCAACATGGTCGATCATATGACTCATATTCCATTCTAGAATTGTAGTTGAAAGTGTTTTGATTGGGTCCATACAAATTAATAATTTTAAAGTATTAAGGCGAGGTGTTACAGGAGGCTTTTTCAGCCTCAATCCTCTCTCTTTTTCTTTATTCTTCCTTCAGCCTATACGTCACCTATTCACCTTTAGAGGCCTCCGCTACACCCGTCCTGGCCATATGCCCCCGCACGTGCACACCACGTGTCGCACCAACGCACGTGTATTGCACATGCCGCCACCACTTTTTGGATCACGTGACATATCGCACTTTCCCTTTCTTTTCTACTGGATCTCCATATAATGATGCATGGTGCCCTCCTTGTGCTTATGGAGACCCCAAATCCAGATGCGGTATCTACAAAGCCTACTTTGCTGGATAGCCTCTCTTGCCAGACATCGCGGTGGTTCTTCTCTTCGACAGCTCGATCTGTCCAGCCAGTACCAATGCTCCCCTCTTTGTTATAGTGTTGTTATCAAGTTTGCTTGTTGCTTTAGTAGCATGTTATTTCAGACAGATCCACCTTTAAATTATCTTTACAAAACGCTGTTTTAGGCGGCCTCTTACTTGACTTTTTAAAAAAAAAATATAAAAATAAAAATAAAAATAAAATAAAAAACTGTATTGATAATTTCTTATCAGCTTGCATTCTGACCTGCCAACGTTAATCCATGAAAACCAATCATTCGAACCCAAAATACCCCCAACACCACCCCACCTTCGGTGACCTGCCTTCCGCTGGACCCGGCGGTTATCTTTGTTTTCTATTTGCAAGTATGTGAAGCGTTTTTATTAAATATGCACAAAAAAATTGGCCACAGCAGGAGTCACGACAGGTTAGTTGGCCAGACTCCCAAATCATGTCTCATATAATGCATATCAAATTATCAATTATCATGCACATGCATGCCATTCCCCATTTAGAGGAATCTTGCAATTGTACATTGCGATTTTTGTCGCAATGAAAGCGATATAAAAACTGAGTTGTCTTTGTTTTATGAAAAATATAGACAAATTAAAGACGTACGACTCTCTCGATTATTTTTATAATATTAATTAAATGATTAAAATTTTAATTTTTATTAACTTAAACTTTTAGAATAAATGATGATTTTAACTGAATATTTGTGTTGGACCTCACTAATTGAGCTCATGAGGGTGTTAGAATATTAATTGAATTATTAATATATGCCCTCAATAAAGCTAATTAATACTAATTAGAGCATGCTGTAATCTGGATTATCCCATGGTTTATTAATTAGCTATATATCGACAGGGACAGTCGGAGAGCGGTTCAAGCGGTGGAACTCTTGACCATATGAACTTAATTAGATTACGTACGCAAAAAGATGCCTTTATTCGTTCAACCCTACCCACCAAACATGGCCTTTAATTAAGGTCTGTAGGGTCTATATTCTAAAGAAAGGCCACTTTCGATCCTTTGCTTGATTTCCAATCTACAGGCCTAAAGCAAGAAAAAGTTGATCGGGCAACTCCACAACCGGGTCTCACCTCCATTATTATTTGTTTTGTATACCTACAGTGGTATCAATTTGCGTCCTATATATTCCCCAAGGTTAATGGACCGGGATGTCCTATAATAATCTGTGTAATTCTGACAACCAATTGCAAGATCCTTATTCAAGGTTCCGCGGCCCATTTCTTATGATTTTCACTATAATTTATTCCTTTGAGAGGTGACGACAAATATAATTAAGTTTGTTTTGATAGCATATGCTAATAATTTGAAACGGAGGATTGAAGTTTTAAAGTAATTAAGAGACCGAAGAGAGACAATAACGAATAGGGTAGAAAAAATCCTTGCCGCCCAAGGGAAAAAAACATAGGATTTTTCTGAAATACGAAATCTTATTTTCAAATCAAGGGTGTTGAACTAATCAGCCCACAAGTCGGGTTTAAATAGCTTAGAAAACCCGAATTTTGCCAAAAACGGTAATGCTCTAACTATTATATAAAATCAAATTGCGAATCAAAATAAGGATTCGGGCGAAATCCATTAATAAAATAAATCCATACTAAAATGAGAGAACAAATATTTAATAAAATGACAAAAAAAAAAACTAAAAATAGTGATTTGGATAAAAAAAAAAAACAATTGATTTTGAGCCAAAAAAATGACGCTCTAGTCCAGTGGCACAATGTTCACACTAAAAAAAGCTTTTTGGATGATGGTCTTATACACAATTCCAATACTTGTAGCCAAAGTTGTGCTCAATTTACCCTCACAATATTACAAGACATTGTCCAAATTACACTTGATTCCGATTCTTGTTATTTTTATGCTTATTTTCTCTATCAAAATATTTCAGTACCATTAATTAAGTATACGATACCTTAGCATCTACGGATTCTCCTGCATCAAGATCGAAGCTAACAGTTGTGAATAGTATACAACTTGGTTAATTATATTCCAACTTCGACCAATTCGTCCCTTATCATGTATTAAATAATTTAAATGATCACAACTTCAAGTGGTGTGAACTGTGGAGTGTAGAACACTTTATTTATCGGGATTAAATGATCTCAAATTTTGGCCCTGTTAATCAAACAATGACGTGGCTGATTTTTTTGTATCATTATTGTTTCATTACTTCGCTTTTTCTTTGGATAATTGCATGTCCTTTTGAGGGTCAAAACACTGATCAGCAGCATGAACTTCACTTTTCAGATAACAGTATAACAGTATCGATGTGACATGGCTTGTCCTCTTTCGAGCTTGCTTCAACTGCACTACTCCACCAATATAATGTTTTTGATCACCAAATTTGCTAACAACCATATTCTCCATAACCACTACTCCAAGTGTCCCCATTTGCTCGTGCCTCTGCTATAAATCGCATGCCCCCATCCCTGAGTTTTCACAGGCAATTAACTTGAACAACAAAAATCGCTCAATCTATTGACTAGTTTCAATAATGGCAGCCATAGTTTCGCAAGCCCTTTTCATCCTCTTCGTTTCTTCTTATGTGAATGCGGGGAATAACTTCTGTTAGGTCGTGGCAGAAAGGAAGGGTATTTTGCCAACCAATAAGAAATCGACAAGTCAGCTAAAACTCAAAAAATGAAATGCTGCTGCCCAAGAAAATGAAATGCTGCTGCCCAACCGGAAGAAATGCCGCTGCCCAACCGGAAGAGCACCATCACCGCCCCAAATCCGCAGCCCCAGGCCGGAAAGCCGCCGCCAGCGGGCCGCGCGGCCACTCCACAGAGGCCGGGAGTGGCCGCGCGGCCTCCCACGGGGTCTGGGGGTGGCTTTCGGGCCACCCCTAGATGGATCTAGGGTATGCCCGAAGGCCACCCCAGGCCCTGGGGGTGGCCGCGCGGCCACCCCCGGCCACTGGGGGGTGGCCGCGCGGCTACCCCTGGTCCATGGGACGGTCGCGCGGCCATCCCCGGGGTCTGGGGGTGGCCTTCGGGCCAACCCTAGATCCATCTAGGGCTGGCCCGATGGCCACCCCAGGCTCTGCGCTGCCACCCCTGGCCACTGGGGGGTGGCCGCGCGGCTCCCCACGGTCCATGGGGCGGCCGCGCGGCCACCCCCGAGGTCTGGGGTTGGCCCGAACCTGGGGGTGGCCTTCGGGCCACCCCTTCTGTCGGGCGTCACTCACCGTCGGGTTTGGCCTGGCTGTGACGGCATCTTCCGACCCGGACAGTGGCGGTTTCCGACCTGGACGGTGTGGTCCGGCACGGGCGTTGGTGGCGTTTTCCGACTTGGGCGTTGCCGAAAGCGTCCAGACCCACGTCGGAGGAGTTGGGGTTGGCCTGGCTGTGGCGGCGTGTTCCGACCCGGGCGGTGGCAGCGTGGTCCAGTACGGGCGTTGGCGGCGTGGTCTGGCCTGGGCGGTGCCGGCAGCGTTCGGCCTAGGCGGTGCCGGCGGTGTCCGGCCTGGCTGTGGTGGTGCGGGTTTGGGCAGGGGCGTTCTCAGCGTGGTCCAGATTTGGTGTTTCAACAACACTTTAGTTTTTTGAGTTTTTTTGTTTTGAGATGATGTGTCAATATATTATTGGTGGGCAAAAAACCCTTGGTTTTTGCCATAACCTGATAGAAGGGGCTCTCGTGAATGCGCTGAGCTCAAACTACTATGACAAAACATGCCCACATCTTGAGTCCACCGTCACCAGTGCTGTCAAGATAGCCATGACAAATGACAAGACAGTTCCAGCCGCCCTGCTTCGGATGCACTTTCACGATTGCTTCATAAGAGTAATCATCATCTTATAGTACTATTTCATAAAAGTTTTGAATTATGAAAGTAATATCACTGTTCATGATCTGTAACTAATTACTTGGCACTTGTGTTTTGTGTTTTAAGGGTTGTGATGCTTCTGTGCTCCTGGAATCAAAGGGAAATAACCAAGCGGAAAAAGACGGCCCTCCTAATATTTCATTGCATGCATTTTATGTGATTGACAACGCAAAGAAAGCAGTGGAGGCTTTGTGCCCGGGGGTGGTCTCTTGTGCTGATATCTTGGCTTTAGCTGCTCGTGATGCCGTTGCTCTGGTTAGTCCCATTGACAAACACTAAACAATTATCTTAACAACAATAATTGTCAACTTTCGAGGATATATATGTATTATATTTAATTTGGTGATCATCATCAGGTAGTTGTATCTGATCCACTTATAATTGGGATTATTAAGCTAACAAAAGTAGAATTTTTTTTTGCTCTGGTCTTTTCGTTTTAGTCTGGAGGTCCCACTTGGGAAGTGCCAAAAGGGAGAAAAGATGGAAGAATCTCAAAGGCAAGTGAGACCAGACAATTGCCAGCTCCCACCTTCAACATCTCTCAACTACAGCAAAGCTTCTCCCAGAGAGGCCTTTCCTTGGAAGATCTTGTTGCTCTCTCTGGTATAAATCATTCTGAATCATAGCATTATTTTTTTACAGATGACCATCTTAATTATCGTTGCATGTATTTACAGGGGGGCACACTCTTGGATTCGCTCATTGCTCATCTTTTCAGAACAGAATCCACAGCTTCAGCGCCACACTCGACGTCGACCCGTCACTGCAGCCATCCTTTGCAAGCAGTCTACGAAGCGTATGTCCCGCGCACAACAAGGTGAGAAATGCGGGCGCCACTCTGGACTCTACCTCGACAGCATTTGACAATGCATACTACAAGCTGCTTCTGCAAGGGAAGAGCATATTTTCTTCGGATCAGGCCCTGCTCACTAACCCAACAACTAAAGCATTGGTTTCTAAGTTTGCCAGCTCCCAGCAAGAGTTTGAAAACGCTTTTGTGGAGTCCATCATCAAGATGAGTAGCATCACTGGTGGGCAAGAGATTAGGCTCGACTGCAAAGTAGTTAGATGATGGATGATCACGAATCTCACGATCCCTTTCATTTCATGTTTCAGATTAAATTCCACAGAACATGGATCAGTAATGAGATGGAATAAATGTACGGCGTGTCTAATGTGTAATGTGTATGTGCATAGTTGTAAGCAAGGTTGTGTTGTTTTTGAGACCGTTGAAGTGAACGGTGCTAAGACTTAAAAGTTATCAATGTATAAGCATGCGTATTAATGAACATGTATTTATTTGTTTTTCATCATGTTATAATTTGTTTGATCAAGCTAGCGCCATGTTTTGTAGTCGATTTTGACCAAGCATGTATGTCTCCCTTCCTAAGAGGCAGGAGAAGTTTTTAAACATATGACGTAGGTCTTGGACTCGATCTAGTGTTATCCAAACAAAAAAGTCCTATATATATTATTGTGTTTGTGTCGATCACTTCAATCAATATCAACCCAACTGGTATCACTTTACACCATAGCACCATATAATTGAATGGAATGATATCCATATTCTATTCTTCTTCTTCTTCTTCTTCCTCTCTCTCTCTTTTTTTTTTTTTTTAAAAAAAAAAAAAATTATCATTGGATTTGCTCATCCATTATATGGATATGGGTAAAAGAAGAGATAGAGAATGATTTCTATATATGGTTTCTCAATTCTCATAATTGAATAGAAAATTTTCATGGGATTGTATTTAAATCAAATTAAAGAATAGAAAACTATTCCCAATTTTACATTAGATGCATCGAAGGTTAAAAAAGAAGAAGAAAAAAATTATACAAGGTAACTCTTGAGCTGTAAAAGGTAACTAAATACTTCTTGGAATAAGCAAAAAATACAAATAGGGTCATACCCGCTGACTAAGCCGGAGTCTTATCCGATCTGTGTGGAGGGATGCTTTGCATAGGTTCAAAGTTTGCCCGATAGGGAGTGGATACATGAAGTGGCCATGCCTTGGAGGGGTTTACCGTCATAAAAAAGAAAAAGAAAAAAAAAATCATTATACCCAATCATATTGTGACAGATGTCATTTTAAATAAAAAAAAAATAAAATGATAAAAGAATAAAGAAATAAAATAATAAAAAAAAACGAAAAGAAAATAATTTTGAGAAATAATTGTACCTCCTTTGGCCAAATTAATTAGGGTGGCCGAATCATCTTCAAATGGCCACTGGTGGTTCGGCCACCCCTATTTAGCTAAATGGAGGTAGCTGAACAACCTTGATAGTCATGGGGTTTGGCGATGGCTATCAATTTTTTATACGACTTACAAACCCAATACGAACACAATATGAAATTATAAAATTTGAGAAAAAAAAAAAAAAAAAAAAACTAGGCTAAACCTGTTGGCTGTTACCCTAGATTCACAATATCACATTTCGTCAATTTCCTAACCCCTCTCCAAGCTCCAACGGCGCCACCCTCTGTCTCCCCCCCAACTCCCAAGTCTCAAGGCTCAAAGTCGTCTGAACTGTCCGGCTCTCCCTCTCTCTCCAAGCTCCAGGCCGGTTTGTACTTTGTAGCCTACTTTTTGTCCTATGAGAAAAGAGTAGAAAAAGTTCAGTAGAGACATACATTCAAATTGATATATTGTTCTTCAACTCTTTTTCTTTTCCCCACATTTTTTTACAATATTCTTGGTGTAAGAAGCGAATGTTTAGAAGTCAGAGTGTGATATATGAGCCTAAATTGAAGCGACGATTTTCTTGAGTTTTTAACTTCAGATAATAATTTCTGTTAAGACCCCAAAAAAGAATTATAATTCCTGTTATGAAATTTATTTTTTTTATTATTCATTTCTTTTTATTAAATATTAAGAAGTCTAGCTCTAAGCGAAAGACCTTGATATAACTTGTTGAGACCGTTAGGCCCATGAGCTTTCCTGATCGAGAAACAGACCTACTTAATTAAATTGGGTGCAATATTAATTGATTAGAAGAAAAGTTCAGAATTTTGCTCTTGCAAGTTAGGCTATTGCATCCGGATATTTCTGCGTGAGAAAGTGTTAAATGAAGAAGAGAATGCTCTCCATAAAAAAGAAAAGAAAAGAAGAGAATGCTCTCCATTAAAAATTCGGATAATTTTTAATTTTTTCGTTATCCTAATCCTAAAAAAGAAAATTTCCTAAAAATAAAATTTGATCATTCGGGTCGTGTCGAGTTACCCGGCTTATAAATATATCGTGTTCAAGTTTCGGGTGTCAACCTGTTTAACTAATCGTGTTGGGTTATGATTGGTCTTAACGTGTTGGTAGGTTAATCTAAACCTAACACGCCAATCCGTTTTGCTACCTCTAGAACTTTGGCCACCCCATTCAACCAGTTTGAAGGTGGCCGAACGACCATTTTAATTTATTATTATTATTATTTATTTTATTATTTTTTTCTTTGTATATGACACACGTCACAATATAATTAATAATACTGCCTCACTAATTAGTAATTCCTAGTCAACTAAGATGGGCCTGCAATGCCATTTAAAAGGCAGAAAGAGGTTGCTAAATTCAAGCCCAACTAAGGAGTAGCTTTACATAGCAGAAGCCCAAAAACCAGCTTACCCTAACCAAACCCATATCCAATTAATCATCGACTCAAAGTCTGTAGGCTGTAGCGACTCAAATTTTAATCTTCGGATACTGGGGTTTGATTTTTGTGAGATTAAAATTAGATTCTAATATTTTAAAGATAAAATAATAATTTGGGAGTATTTTGGGAAAAGTGTGGATATTTATGAAAATGAATATAGGTTTATGGAACTTAATTCATTGCCCCAGATCTTATTAACGAGAAATTTATATTAGGTTATGATATTATTCCTGGAATAATTAAGTAATAGAAGATTTTACTTTGACTAACGGGTTTAGAAAATTAGTTCCTATTAAAATATTCCAAACTAAAATGCTAGTGATAATATGATTTAAGAACTGAAAAATTGTCTTCTAAGGGAATAAAATTAATAATGGCTATGTTAATAAATAGAATGATTTAAATAGTAAATTAAGAATAATAGTATTAGTGTGATTATAGTAGGGATAGAAATAAGATCAAGCTTAGTTTTATAACTATGGCTTATTATAAGATTAAGCAAAGTCATGGGTAAGTGATATAACCAAGAAAAGGATTTAAGAAAAAAATGGATAAAAGAATTGGGGCAAATTCGTATATATTATAGTTAGGGGTTAAATAAATAAATAGGTTTTTGTTAAAAAACGCCCCCTCTCCCCCTTTCCTTTTCTATGGGTACTAGGGGCGTTACAGAGTCAGAAGCACTGTCTACTCGATTCTGTTCCAAGTTCTAATAATCCCAGTTAGATTTCGATGACGGACCATAGCATCGACCAAACAGAAAACCCAGACACCTCGTTGCAGAACACTCCAACCGAACATCATCAAGAACAACAAAAAGAAGACGAGAAGTTACATCGGCTTCTGGTGCCTGATGTACGCGATCTTCCTCTCACTCCTTCCTCGGCCGTTGAATCCAACTTTGTCTCCTATTTCGCCCCAGGTTCTCTCTTCTCACAAAAATAAGGCATTGAATAATATTCATGTAAAAATCCAACCATATGAAGTTATTGTTGTTGAAGTTTACAGATTTAACGAAACCAGGACACGATCAGTACGTTTACCGACACGCGAATGGGTACATTCTGGACTTCCCAGATTTTCTTTTATGTGTTTAGTTGTTAAATTAGAGAAATTTCATTGTGTTGATGGTTGTTTTTTTTTTTATTGAAAAAAAAAAAAAAACAGACTCTGTGTGATTGGCTTGGCTCCGGCTCACGTAGCATTTAAGGATAAAGGTGGCATCACGGCCGTCGATTTCAACGTTGGGAAGTCTGATCGCAGTGTCATTAAGGTCACCGGGAAGCGCAAGAAGGTATTGATGTGTGTGTGTGACTGTGTGTGTAGACGTATGTATTTGAAAAAATTACTTTACTGTTGTAGTTGTGATCATCATTTGAATTCTGCTTTGGGTTTTGAAGGTTTTAACGATAAGAAAGGGAAGTTTCAATTTTTTTTCCCCTCTTTCTAAGCATCAAATTCATAAACTAATTAATTCTGTGTTTTCCAATGATTAGTAGTTATTTTCAAAATATTATTGAAACTTCAGAATACTGTGTGTGGCGGATACTAGAAAAGTTCTGCTGTGCAAAATATCAATCTCAAGATGACAAAGTAAATTTGAGTTTCCCATGTTTGTGCAGAAGTCAAAAAAAGTTACAAATTAAATTAGGGCACCTTTTGATGTACCACGACATTCTGTATTGTTTTTTATGCAGCGCACTAATGGGTATAGTTTGACTTAAAGATTTCATGAAGTATTGAAGTTTGAGAGTTCTGCTGTTTTATGTTATGGCAAAGACATGTACAGAACATAACAGAGTAGTTGGTTGTTAGTTTTGAAATTAGTAAAAAGTGATGATGTGATATAAAATAAAAATAATTTGTATAAAAAAGTGAAAAAGTTTTGTATTGTAGTGAATTTTTTTATTTGAATAGTAATAAAAAATTATTGATTTGATATAAAAAGTGAAAAAAGTAGGAATGTTTTGATGTTGATTGGTGGTTGAAAATATAAAAAAGTGATGAAAAAATTACATGAACAGTAACAGCACTATGCTGTTCTGTTCCGTCCCTAAACAAACAAGCCCATAATTCTTGAAATCCAAATGTGCTTTCATTGTCTAGCTGTTCAAGAAGAGGCTATAAGATAGCTTGTAGAATCTAGTTCTACTACACCATAACTTGAGCTGGCATCTTGTTAGTTGTGAGTTCTGACCATATCCAACCCATTTTTATAAGCAATTTGAGACCAATCTGCCATCCTGCTTCTGTGTAAATATTAAGTGGGTAGAAATTAGGAAGCATAGCTGCTTAGTAGCAATCTGCAATTCTGCTGAGATTACTCAATTTACTTGGCACTTCCTTAGTTACTAAATGGGTCAAGCTGATATTGTCGATATCTGGTGGATTGGTGAGTCTGGTATGGTAACCCCTTTTGTGTATCGCTTTTAATTACCACCATCAAATGCATCCGATTAAGTCATTTGTGATAGACTTCATCGATTGTACTTTTAGAGGCTGAAACTGTTGTGCTCTTTGATGTGTGACTTCAAATATGTATGAAATACTTTTTTCAGGTGCACTCTTTCTTTTTCTTCTTTGCAAGATATATTAATTCATGTCCACCTCAAAGCTTATGATTAAAGTTGGAGATGTTTTCATGCAGAATGCGCAACACTTCGAGTCCAACACAGCTTTGTGTAAAGTTTGCACCAATGATGCTTCTTACATTGTGAGGTTGAACTCTTCTTCTTTAACTCCATTTTCCTCTTTGATGTTAATTTCATTTGTATTTGCTTCTTAGTTCTTTGGATGTGAAATTAAAAGGTGTAGTGGCTTGACAGATGTTGTGTGAAAGGTTCTTTATTGGAAGTCAATGACAAGTTAATCGAGCAGCCAGGATTGCTTAATTCATCGGTGAGAATAGTTAATACCCTTTAATTCGAGTTATCTTATTATACTATGCAAAGATCACTCTAACTCAATTGTTCATATAGTGTAATTAGTATAATATCTCTCTGTCTTTACTTGTTGGGGTACTCCAAGTCCTCCTCTAGTTTGTAATCATTTTTCATATTACATTGGCTTTCTCATAGGATGATTTACAAATTTTTAAAAAATTGGAGCATTATGCTATTGCCTGGTAGTTTGAATTCCCGATTTACTATCAAATTGCTTGCTAGTTTGTACCAATCCTACTCTTCATGAACTTTGTCATTGATGCTTCAACAAACATGAGGTTGGTATTCTATGAAGCTAATCTAACCATATGCTAGTCCAACAAAGTCGAATGTACTGTTAGGTTCAGCTGTGTATAAGATTATCTAGGAGACTACAAGACAAAGGATTCAAAGTGTCTTAGTGTATTGGAAATCAGTTGATTTTGAGATGTAAGAAATAAAAAGTTTACCAGTTGGATGAGAATTGTTGGAGTGGAGGTGGTGGTCATGTAGGATTGGTGATTGTTGCACTGTTCAATGACAGGCAGTGGTGATGATATTTTTTGTTTTATTATGAGCAATAAATACTATGAAGGAGAGCCTCATGTTTTCGGAACTTCATCTCTCTTTCCACTCTGAGTTCACTCAACTGAGGACATCCTCAGTCAACATGGGCATCAATTGCCTTTATTTTTAGTTCGTGTCACTGTACAGAAGCATATATTGCTAGTTGATAATTCAAGTGCATTTACCTTTTCTTTTTCTTTTTCTTTTTTCTTTCCCTCAGGCTGATCGAGAAGGATACATAGCCATTATCATGCCAAGACCAGCAGATTGGCTCAAAATCAAAGGATCTTTTCTGGGCCTTGAAGAGTACAGGAAACTGAGAGAATGTTAGATCATTGGAATGTGATGTTACAATTAATAATGAGCCTTGAGGGATAAAAGGAGTCAAGAGAGAAGTGTTGCTCTCCATGGAAGTGCTTGATTTCGCGTTCCCCCCCCCCCCCCCCCCCCCCCCCCATCATTTCATTTGATGGCCCCTGGTGACGAGCCTGATGATGTTAATTAATGCTGCTGACATTTAAGTCATAATCGGGAAGCTTTAATTCCTCTGTATAATTTTTAATTATTTTGTCACGAAATAATTTTCACATGTTTTCAAAAATAAAAATAGAAGTCTCTTATGTTAGTATTGTGTTTCTCTTTCCCATTTAATTCTACTCTGAACCTCTTTTGCCGAGGTCATGAGTCTAGCCGAGGATCAGGAATATATTATTTGTCCTATTGTCCTTGCTGATTTTTAAGGTCAATATTTTGTTTTGTTAGTTCTAACGTGATACCATTAAAAATTTATGTGAATTTATGAGGTTAGGAATTCTTCTATAGTCTGGGAAAAAAATATTTGTATTAGTTAGCAATAATTTTCTGATTTCTGAGGGCTTACAGATTAAAGAATACCTTTTCATTGGATCCAGACCCAAGACCGTGGGCGGACTATCCAAAACTTGCTTTGTCCGAGTAGTAGAATTGTTCTTCATCACCATAGTAAATTTAAGTGCGAATTGAACAAGATGATTGGATTATGAAATTGCGTGCTCATAGTGCCCAAAAACTGAAAAATATTAATTGAATTTTATATATTTAAATGTTGTGTAAAGCCATCTTTCGGCATCAATAAATTACATTTCTTTTGGCATCAATAAATTACAATTACAAAAGAATGGCTTAGAAAAAAAAAAAATTACAAAAGAATGAACGATGCTTCAAAATAACTTGAATAAATTATACGTCTGTACAAGTTTTCCTTGCAAAACGGCAACAGCTTCGGGAGGCGTAGAGTGGAGTGGATCATCTGCAAGCTAGTCAGTCTGAATAATCTTCGTTGTTGATTGACGAAATCTATTCCACGAGATTGTGAGGAATTTCGTCTCAAATTTTGCTCTTATGGATCAACATGATCGAAGTAGTATCAATCATCATCACAAAATTAACTGAAGATCTGTCATGGTGGGCTGCCAATTATCTCTTGAAATACAAGCCTCCTGGATCTGTTTATTGTGAGAAAGCACAAGTAGATGTGTTCTTCAAGCTCTTCTAATTGTTCCATAAACCTTGATTCATTGACAAGAAACTCCCCCACAACCTCCTTCAATATTTCACATCTTCCATTCTTAACACATATACCAGCGGCAGCTTGGCAGTGCTCTACCTCGTCATGAAGCCTCCAAACCAGCCGGCTCATCGTATCGAAATCATTGATCAGTATATAAACCCCTCTGGCGGCGACATCAAGCTGCTCGCCATGTTTTTCAAGCAATCTTGTCTTAAGCCCTCCACAGCCCACCTTCATCTTCTTCGCAGATACGCCTACGGAACAAGCAAGCAGGGCTGGTGCCGCCAGAACCCCCACCGTGCTATGGATTGCAAAGATTAGCAGCATAATCAGAACAACACTATGTGAAACAACAAGACTAATCCCCCCAACCCTGTTCCAAATTCTACGAGATCTTGCCCTCCTTTTTATCTTTCTATGTTTTGTTGTTAGCCTACGGAACAACCCTACGTGGCCATCACGAAGATCACGAAAGGTTACAGGGCTGATATTTGATAATGGGTTTTTCAACTGTGCATACGCAGCAAGCTCTCCAAAAATAGCCTTGCATTGGTCACCAGTGTAATCTACAGAATCCTTCACGCTTCTGCTTAGCTTGATAACCCTTTTGATTTTCTGATAATTAGCGCGCGTTTGGTGGATGGCTTGAAGGAGTAATTCACAAATTTTACACGCTTCTAAGCTAGCTCCGAAAAAGTCAATTAGAAGGGAATGAAGATTCATGCCTTGTATCACGTCCGCTAGGGTTTCTTGCCGTGGTTCAAGTAAATTCTCGGAGAGATGCTCATAGATATCAGGAAGAACAGATGACGAAGAGCGTCTACCAATGCTTGTTCTTCCCACCTGGCCATGGACTTTGTCCCATATTTCCATGTAAGACTTTGTTCTGAAAGCTTCCACGTATTCTTCATTCACGCTTGACTTGCTCGACGACAAGTTATTGGCACTTTCCTTCCGTGATCTGCCTGAGACCACAAAACAAACAACAGTGAACAGAGAAACAAAATTAATTACCCTGCAATCACTTCTCCATTTATTATCACATATTTATATGTCAACTATATATATATAACATTTTTCTCTGTGTGATTCAAAACAATCACGCATGAAAAAAATAACCCAATATACATATCTTCAAAACATAGAAATCCATGGAGGAATTTGACAGAAAGATTTGAAATATCCTTTTGAAAAGGTAAAAAGGAGAAGAGAACAAACCACAACTTGTGAAGGGAGATTTCAACTTGTGCCAACTAATCTTTCTCATCAGGGACATGTCGAAAGAAAATATTAACCAGAAACTTGACGATCAAAAACTCCGAGTTGGATCCTATCTTCGAATATGGATTGAAAGATGCAGGTTTCGTATCTTTGGGTCTATATATATATAGAGAGAGAGAGAGAGAGAGTTTATGGCGTGGGGAGAAGCTAAGAAGAAAATAAGTTGGCAGTCACAGCACCGCCTTAATTCGTAATGGCTTTTGTTACACGTTAGTCTCCGTCGATCACACGGTGAGTTCTCTGCGTGTAAAATGCTTCGAAACCGGCCTGATCATATTTGATTCTATCTACGCTTAATATATAATATAATATATTCTCCCCTTATGCTAATATTACATTTTATTTTACAATGCTGATATGATAAATACAATCAAATTTTGAATTAGTTCTTATTAAAAAAAAAAAAAAATCAAAGGTTGATTAGTTCTAGCTATTATGTTAATATTATTAAATAATTGTAAGATAAAAATGTGATATATAGCAATTTTCAAATTAACATGACCTGATTCAACGATTGATTAGAATTGTTACGTCAGTATTAATGTAGGATAAAAATGTTATATATATATATATATATATATATTGTTAAAATTAAATTATATTTTTAACAAATGCTAATCTAATTAATGAGTGCTATTAAACATTGTGACACCAGCAAAATGAAGATATAAGATTTATCTTTAAATTAAGAATAAGAGGAAGTGATTGTTGGATATATATAATTAATGATTGATAAGTGTACGCGTTTTGCGTGAAGCACCTGTATCACATGCTCCAAAGGGATCGATGAGGTGGTCATTGATGTGGGTCTACTTTGCTGACTAAACCAGTAAGCATTCACCAAATCAGACCGATCGAGAAATGCTTACGTGCACATATATCATTCATTAACATAACAGGCAATAGCTGTCACTCATCAAAGAATTTGATCATTCTCGATCATTGACTCATGTCCCAAAACTAGTTACATACATGTCTCATAATATAATACTAGTTAGATGTGTCTCTTTGGCTATGTACGTATTTTCGCATATTAGGAGTGCATTTTTAAATAAATTGTAGAGAGTAATTTTATTTGGGAGTTAGTTTTTAAAAAATAACGGTTTAAAAAAATCATTAGTTGGATCTATCTACTTGTTTCTGTCAAGTTACATGAAAAATTATTAATTTGTTCCATAGGCTACATTATGATTTGTTCTCACTGACCCATATGAGATTGTAGCCTTCTTCTTTTTTTTTTCTCAGATTATTTTTGACCGTCCCAATTTATCTTTTTGGAGATTATAAGGCTATGTTTGTTAAAAAAAATTATTCTGTTTTATTTTTTATTTTTATTTTTTAAAATAATGATATTAACAAACAATTTGAAACATAAAATATTCTCAATTATTTTTAATTTTATGTCACACATCAAACACTTTTTTCAAAAAAAAAAAAAAATCTATCAAAAACAACAGAAAATAGATAAGGATCAGTTTCGGCCACCTCAGCAAGATTTTTAAATCCAAGCGATATTTATTATTGGATTGTCAGCTGGTTCATGCAGTGGATTGCAAGCCAATTCCAAAAATATCCTAAAATTTGGCTGGCTTTCTTTGTTTGGCATATATATAACATGATTGAAATCTATAAGTCATATCCTTGCTTTCACTCCTTCATCTCTTCAAGGCCGACACAATTTAGCCTGAGACTAGGGTTTTGCCACGTTGTGGGAGGATATACCATTCGTGGCTGATAATTATTATTATTAATTTTTTTTTTTCTATGATTGGCGTGGTTCTAGGAGTAGTGCACTAGTGATCAAAAGGGCCCCCATAAGCGACGGTTTGTAGAGGCATTCTAGAGGCGGATCTACCTATAGCAACACTTACTATACGTAGCAACTTGTAAACTTAAGAACCATAGTAGGAGAGAGAGCACCGAAAGTGGCTAGATTTTGGAGCTATTGAAGTGGAACACCAACGCAATGTCCGGCGAACGAAATACTTAGCGTTGAAGGCATAGGGGATACCACATCCGGATCTATAATTGGATCTAGAGGTCCATATATATAGAAAAAAGAAAGCACCAACTATGGAGATCCAAGCGAGAGGGAGTATGGGAGACAGATATATCAGTTGTTGAAGCCAAAACAGAGGGGTGGCGTGTGCAGGCCAAGCGCATCGTGACGGTGCGTAAACTGCACGCACAGTACTGTAAGGGGTGGAATTGGCTAGCTGGTGGATCCGGGGCCGTGAAGGTGGGGTGGTGGCACGTTGGGAGCAGTGAAAGTGGGTGCACAATATAACTGAGTCTTAAAAGATATATTTTATGGCTTGTTAACTTAAAATATTAACGATTAAGTTGAGCACCATATTAATGATTGATCCAGTCAACTTGTTTTCCGCAAAGATGATACATGAAATCCTTTTTACTGATCGATGGTTTTCAAATCTGAGCTAGCTAGGATTAGTTTTACAATTTTACTAAACTAAAAAAGAAAATTTTATTCTTTTGTTTAGTTTGATTTTATCATTTTTAGTTAATTTTTAAGATTTAATAGTCTCGGTGGCAGTGGGTGCAGCGTAACTAGACAGACATTTGCATATCATCAAATGAAAGTGATTAATAATGGAATTTTTTTTTTTTTTTTTTTTTTTTTTTGTGTGGACAAATTAAACAAGAATCAAATACAAGAACCTTGGATTTATTGATATTTTGCAGATTTTCTGAAAACCTAATTGAAAAAAGTATGAATATTTCAAACAAGCTCTTTGTAGAAGTTGATAATAAAGTAAAGAGTTGGAAGTAGAGAAAGAGAGACACATAAATTACGTGGTTAGGACATAGGCCTATATCTACCGGTTAAAGTCTTAGAGATTACATATTTTCTTGATTAAATTGATTATGTATAAAACTCTATTTATAGAGCTTTACAAGTTATTTGAATAATTTTAAATATAAATAAATGTCTT
The DNA here is from genome assembly GCF_958979055.1 of Alnus glutinosa. Taxonomy (NCBI): domain Eukaryota; kingdom Viridiplantae; phylum Streptophyta; class Magnoliopsida; order Fagales; family Betulaceae; genus Alnus; species Alnus glutinosa. The sequence continues at coordinate 28,342,678 of NC_084891.1, read as the reverse complement.
AAATTAGACTAAATAAATCCCTTAATTTAGGGTAAACAAATCACCATTAAAATCATTATAAAAAAAATTATTTCCTTGTCACACGTTAAGTCAAAAGAAAGGTTAGCATTCTAATATCATTCTGATAATTAATTTAGAATTCTTACCTTTGATAGAGAGTATAGAAAAGGAAAAGATAGAAACACGTTTTTGGAGTGAAATTTGAAGGGCCTCAAGGTTCCTTCAATCATGCATGGAAACCATGCCCGGCCAATTGGTTACTTGATACCTTATTGCATGCGTTAGAAAATTAACCTAGCTAGCTAGTGATGCTTGCAAGTTTGCACCAACCAGACGAAAAATACAGCAATAATTGAGGCCAATTAACCACAGTTTCAATCTCAAAACAATGGTTGTTAATATTATTGATGTATTTTGGAAGGTGGTTTTTTGTTTTTAGTTTGAAAAAAAGTTTTATGACGTAACATAAAGTGAAAACAGTTTTGAGTGTTTTGTATTTTATGTTGTTTGTTAATGTTTTTATTTTAAAAGAATGAAGGAAAAATGGGGAAAAAAACTTTAACAAACAAACGTGAATATATGAGAGGGGATAAATCTAATGTTAATTATAAGGGTCAAACCTAATTTTTAGGCCGACATAGATTTAAAACCTTATATAAAAAATGGACAAATTTCCTACAAACTAGTTCGTAGAAAATTTAATTTATACAACTCACATATAAAAGTGACATGTGTCATTTAAATATATGAGAAACACATGTTTTTTTTATTAATACTATTAAAAAAGCATTTGAGAAGCACATGCTATTAAAATAACATGTGCTTCTCACATATCAATGGACACATGTTAATCTTATATGTGGGTTGTATAAAATTTCCTGCAAACCGGTTTGTAAGAAATTTATGTCCAAAAAAACATTTAATTGCAGTTTCTATCTTTAGAGCATGTTTTTCCGATTATGTTTCTATATATATTTGTATATTCAATTAAAGATATGAGATATGTTATCATTCCGATCCTTTTGCAAATCAACCATTTAGATCTCACAATTCAATGGTTGATTTGTAAATCTGGTATGCATATGGACAACATACAAAATGTTTTGTATCATTTTCCTAAATATATAAGCATCGAGTATAGATTAATTATAGTACGAGAAATGCATTTTTCTTTTTCTTTTTTTTTATATATCTTTTAATTGTGTATCTGCTGTCCATCTCGATACAACTTTCTTGCAAATCATGCGATGGGTTCCACAAATCCATAATTGATTTGCAAAAGAGATTGACATCAAATGTACATGTAGCAGGTCTCTTCTAGTATATTGTTATTTTATGGTTCAACAGATTTTTTAGGTGACAGTCTAGTTGTTAGATTATATTTGGGTTACCCTAATATGGTAATTCAATCCTCATCAAATACAAATATATAGCAAGTTTTGACACTGAATTGAATATACAAATATGTAGGAACATAACTGAAGCAGGCTCTAACAAAAGTTAATTACTAAAAATTACATATTCTGTTAATATATACTATACATTAAAAATGTCTCACGTGCTTTAGATATAGAAGCATGCATGATAGAAAAACTAGATCTTCTATTCTCTAAACCATGGGAGGAAATCATGTCATGTTTACTTCACGCTTCCTCGTTGCATCTATTCTCTCCAATTATTTTATAAGTCTTTTGGCTACAGCTGCTACCAATGGTGGGTTTACCATTGAGTTAATCCGACGAGACTCTCCAACATCTCCATTTTTTCAGCGTGGAATGAGGAAAATCCATCCAAATGCCGGCCAATCAGAAGTAAGAAGATACTAAAGTCAGCATATCTTGAAGCTCTCCATGGGAACACCACAAGTAGACATCTATGCCATTGCCGATACAGGGAGTGACCTTATTTGGACACAATGTGTACCTTGTCCTGGCTGCTACAACCAGATTTATCCCTTGTTCGATCCTTTAAAGTCATCAACATATAATGACTTTTCTTGTCAATCCAAACAATGTAATATACTAAGTGGCACATGTGATGCTAAAAAACTTTGCAACTATGCTTACAAGTATGGAGATGGTACCTTAGCCCAAGGTATTTTGGCCAAAGAAACCGTTGCCTTGACTTCCACCTCAGGTGGAAAAGTGTCCGTAGACATTGTTTTTGGGTGTGGTCACAACGATACAGGGACTTTGAATGACCATGAGATGGGAATCGTTGGTTTAGGAGGAGGGATTATATCCTTTGTTTCTCAAATAGCTTCCACCATTGGCAGCAAGAGGTTCTCCCATTGCTTCGTGCCATTTGGTACTGTTAAATTGATAAAAATAGATGAATGTAATTTTTAATTTATATTATAATAACTCATTCACGTGTTAGCTTAAACTCTCTCTTAATAGCTGAGGCCCAATTCATGAAAATTTAATTGATATGAGAGAATGTTCAAACTTAGGATGACTGTTTCGATATCATGTTAAATCATTATTTATCGATCCAAAAAGCTTAAGCTTATAGAAATATATGAATTTAATAATTTAATTTTATATTTAACAGATGTTGATCCGAGCATCCCAAGCAAGATGAGTTTTGGCAATGGCAGTGAAGTTTTGGGTGATGGTGTGGTTTCAACGGCTTTAATATCCAAAGACGGCGATCATTTCTATTATGTCACGCTAAGCAGAATTAGTGTTGGGGATAAATATTTGGAGACTTGCTACACAGGGGACGTTCATCCGTCCCCTGTGAGCATTTTATTATAAAAAAATAATTTTTTATTAAAAAATTGGCTTTGATGTCCCATCAAAGCCAACTTTTTTAATAAAAATTTATTTTTTTATTATATATGGGGGATGGGGGACGGATGAGTGTCCCCCATCCAGCATTTCCCAAATATTTGCCCTATGACCTTTCAGGTTGGGTTTCCATTGGGAATGTGATTCTCGATTCAGGAACTCCGTCAATGTATCTGCCGCAAGAATTTCACGACCGCTTGGTGGCAGAAGTGAGGAAGCAGATTCCGTTGGATCCAATGGTGCTATATCTTCCACGTCTTTGCTATGACACTGCTAATCAGAAATTCGACGCACCAATATTAACCGCCTGTTTTGAGGGTGCTGACGTGCTGCTAATGCCCACACAGACCTTTATAAGCAGAGATGGTATTCTCTACTTTGCGGTGTATCCTTCTGACAAGAATGATAATGATGGATTTGGAATATATGGAAACTTTGCCCAATCAAATTTCTTGATCGGGATTGATATGGAAAAAATGACCGTCTCTTTCAAGCCGACTGACTGCACCAAATAGTACTATACTGTTTGTCAATTTCAAGTTTCGTCTCAACTCACACCCATGGCCATGGAGATAAGTTTGCATGGGGATCAACTTTTCGTGCAAATTCTAATACTTTCGTTGCATGGACCTGCCCATTGAATAATTCTCTAGGCTTTTGTTTTTGAGATGTAATCGACTACTACTTACCTTCCTTCTCTTGTTTACGTTTATCAAGTCATTAGTGGCTATATAATGCCCTGTAACGACAGAAAATATCAAATCCTATGAAAATTAAAAAGTATTTGATTTCTTCCAAATATTATTATTTATAACTTCAGAAAATGCATGAAATAGAGTAACGGTAGAAACCACTCTCACTCCCAAAAAAAAATAAAATAAAATTATATATTACATTTTTATCTTACAATTATCTCATTATATATGCTAGCATGACAATTTCAATTAATATATATATATATATATATTTTAAGCAATAATTGATTGAAATTTTCATGTCAACATTATGTGATAATTATGAGATAAAAATATAATTACTAGCATTGTTCTTCAAGTAAATATATATTTTTTTTTCTGCAGTTTAATTTTAATAATATAGTTTTTCACATGTTCATTTTAAAGTTGATATTGGCTGAAATTATCATGTCAATGTGATAATTATGAGATAAAAATATAATTACTAGCATTGTTCTTCAAGTAAATAATTTTTTTTTTCTGCAGTTTAATTTTAATAATATAGTTTTTTACATGTTCTTTTTAAAGTTGGTATTGGCTTGAGAATATTTTAAATCTTTGTTATTCCACTGTGCAAATCTTGTTTTTGCAAACATGTTCCCAAGAGGTGGCATGTAGGCAGCGGGTGGATGAACAGAGACCACCAGTGGAGAGCTGAGAGGCTGGGAAAGGTGGTGGGGTGACGCGTTGATGGATGGGGGTGGCGAAAACGAACACATCTGGCTTGGAAGAAGGAGGTGATAGACGATGGGCTAGGTCAGGCTACGCTATATATGGAAGAGACGATGATGGGCGGAGGACCGGGATGAAGATGCAGTTCGACAGTGGTGGAGAAGCGGAGGAGCATGGCCGGATGCGCGCGACAGTACTGCTAGAGATGGAGGGAAAACACAAAAACAGTTGATGGAAAAAATGAGAAAACCCATTAAAAAAACATGGTAGATCTAAAGGGGGAAGTGATGCAGGAGGAAATCAGACACAACTATAGAATTAATTGGTCTATTAATGCAAGAGAAAATCATACACAAATATAGAATTAATTGGTCTATGATGTGGCAATGAGATTTATTTGACTTAAGCAAGAAAGGAAAGGGTCAACTACTCAAGAAGAAAAGAAGAGACCTTTGGCAATTGTGATTTAGAAGATATTCTCTACCGAGTTGTCAACATCCATCAAGGGAAAGACCAAGAAGGAAAGAAGAGACTATCGACAAATCTCTTGATTCATCTTTTAAAGAATTTTCATATTTATATTTACTTTGTCGTCAAGTAATATTATAGTTATTATATTTTCCCTAATATGATAATTCTTTGGCACCAAGTATTTCCCATGAATTGAAGATATTCTTTGGCACAAAGTATTTCCATAATATGCTTATTTGTATTTATTTCAAGTCTTATGAGATTTTATTTCCTTTAGTAGTCATTTGAGCTTTATTATAAATAGGAGACATTTGTAATGGAAGAACAATCAATGAATTGAATATTGTTATTTTCTCAGAGTTCTCTCTGTGTTTTGGGATAATTTATCTGTTTTCTTCCTTGCAAACTACCTGTTGAATAGCCTGCAAAATAATCGCTATTCTGTCCGGCGTCAATTGGTATTAGAGCTTCAGCACTTTCCTGAGACGAGTTCTTCATCAGTTTCGATGGCTAATGGTCGTGGTGGTCGTCGTGGGCAGGTTCCGAATGAGGAAGCTCCGCACCGTGATCGTAACGTTCAGGATGTGATGATTGAGGATTTGTAGAGGCAAGTTGCAGAGTTAACCCAGTGTCTAGCGGCACTGGAAGTCAGCAATCGTGAGATGGAGAACTCCGATTCCGACTTCACCTTTGACAACCCGTATCACAATCCTGCTCCATTCCGGGAACAGCGTGGTCGAGATGAAGAATTTGTTGATGAAGAGTTCTAAGAAGACGAGTTCGTTGATGAGGAGTTCATACATGGAGATGTTCATGATGATGTTGAACATGAAGATGTTGAAGATCCTTCACAAGGATTCGTGGATTGGGATTCTCCACCAATTTATGATATTGATATCAAGGATAAAGATCTTGTGGGAGATTCTTTGTTGTTTGATCAAGAGAAAAAATCTGTAGTAGATTTAGATTGGGTCTCTTCAACAATTTGTGACGACATCTATCCCGACGAAGAGGATTTATTGAATGAGGTAAGTTTTCTGGTTGATGCAATAAAATTTATTGAAGAAAATAATGATTACTATGTGCTGGATAAAAGTCCACATAACGAGGAATTTCAGTTGAGTAATGAGGAAATTAGCTATGTTGATCTCATTGGAATTGAAAGATTTCTATCAAATTCACCTAGTAATAAGTTGGATGTTGGTTTTGGCGTGTTAGTTGACAATTTTAATTTTTATGGTCAAGAAAGAATTGATAATTCTTTGAAGACTTTTATGGAGTGTGAATTGGAGAAAATAAATGAAAGATGTGAGAAGATTGGTTTATTTCAATTTAGTGTGAAGCTAGTCGTTGTGATGGGTTGTAACTTATTTATCTTATGTTTCAAGTTACTTTGGTATTGAAAAATATGGGATGGAATGAATTGATCGGCCATCCAAAAGATCGAGGTAAAGAAGATTCGAATTCGAGGACAAATTCTTTCCAACCCGGTGAGACTGATGCAGGAGGAAATCAGACACAACTATAGAATTAATTGGTCTATTAATGCAAGAGAAAATCATACACAAATATATAAATAATTGGTCTATGATGTGACGATGAGATTTATTTGGCTTAAGCAATAAAGGAAAGGGTTAACTACTTAAGAAGGAAATAAGAGACCTTTGACAATTGTGATTTAGAAGATATTCTCTACTGAGTTGTCAACATCCATAAAGGGAAAGACCAAGAAGGAAAGAAGAGACTATTGACAAATATCTTGATTCATCTTTTAAAGAATTATTTACTTTGTCGTCAAGTAATATTATAGTTATTATATTTTCCCTAATATGGTAATTCTTTGGCACCAAATATTTCCCATGAATTTGGAGATATTATTTGGCACAAAGTATTTTCATAATATGCTTATTTGTATTTACTTCAAGTCTTAGGAGATTTTATTTCCTTTAGTAATCATTTGGGCTTTATTATAAATAGGAGACATTTGTAATGGAATAACAATCAATGAATTGAATATTGTTATTTTCTCAGAGTTCTTTCTGTATTTTGGGATAATTTATCTGTCTTCTTCCTTGCAAACTACCTGTTAAATAGCCTGCAGAATAATCGCTATTCTGTCCGGCGTCATGAAGGGAGGAGCGATCTCTCCCAAAAAACCCGCAAGAAGGGGTAAAAGTTTTGTCTACTAGAGAAAAGGAAGAGCTTCTTTCTCTAGAAAGAGAGAAATTAAACTTGTGTTTCTCCTCGATCTCCATTTCTGTTTAATTATAATTGAACGTATCTTAAGAGCGTATGATTTTCGAAATTGAAAAATTAGAGACCAAATTGAAATCAGACAGAAATTTACCGAGTAAATATAATTTTTTCCCCCTTTTGAGACGTCGTTGCTTGCGCACCAGGTATAGTATAATATTATAATATACATTTCATTTTTCTACCAGCCAATAAACAATAACTCGATAAATCTCTTTGAACAATGGGCAATTTAATGACCTTTTTAACCCAAGCTTCTATGGACCTATATCAATATGGATTTATTTTATTGAAACTACTGCCATGGGCTTCCGCGGGCTCGTGCTGAGGGAGAGATTGTGTATTCTATCCCTTTGATAGTGACAAAAGTTATGAATTGCATCCATTTCTATACTAATTTTTATGAGTTCTGTTACGACACCTTTTCTTTTTTCATGAGCAAATAGAAAGTGATCGAAGGGTTATAGGGCCATACGGGTCCTTTTCACTATTGATCCTAATAGAAGATAAAATGGGATGTATTAAAAATGCTTTCAAACATAATATAAGTAGCGGCCCATTTGGTGAGATGGTGCGCACAAAAATTTACTCTTCTTAAAACTTTTGAGAAAGCCATTCACCCTTAGTGTTCAAGGTCAGACACAACCTCAGTTACGAAGAAAGACAACATTCCCAACATTCGACCAAATTAAATGAACAAGTCGGCCGTGGGAATGAGTCGGGGGCTACTAATGTGGATAGAAAATAAATCTATGGCCTAAGGCTCAATAACTAATCAAAATAAAGGTTCACTCTCACAAAAGCTCAAAAGAGCATTTAGGAAGCCTCAAATCAAAGACCCCTTCTCCCCATAACTCATTCACTTCTTCTCACGAGAATTTTAAACAAAAATACTAACTTTACTATTGAAGGCTTTCTCACCCGTCATGAGTCGGGTGAAAAAGAACTACAGACAACAGAAAAGATACATGAAAAATACTATCTCATTCACTTCTTCTTCTTCATTTTTGTTTTTTTAAAGATACATGAAAAAGAACTACAGACAATAGAAAAGAAAATTACAACAAACGAATTAAAGGTTGGGCAACCCAACAATAAATACCTAAGAAAGCAAGTACGCGGAGGCAATACGTGATAACACGGGCCTATTGATTATTGATATGGATGCCAAAAACCTGGGCCATCAATAAATGTGGTTAAAAGTGTGTAAAAAGTCTAGAAGACCAAAACACTTGAGTAACAATTACAAGGTGCACAAAGAAGAAATGAAAAACACAAAGCCCAAAAATACAAAAGCGAAAAAACAAACACAACACAGCACCGATCGATTGGGAGTAGACCATGTACCAGCACTGGATGACCTCTCTCCAGTTGAGGACAACGCGAACAACCACTATCCGCCAATAGCAGAGGCGGGTGACAACTAGGGGGAGGGACGTGGCCGTCACGCATCGGTGAGTGAGAAGCACTTGTTGGCACGTGCAAATCATGATTTGTGGTAGGGTGGTCTGGAAGGAATGTGGCTGGTGTCGACGGAGGCGGAAGATGACGGGGAGTATGGTGGAGAGGCACGTATCGTTCTGAATCTAGAGCTGGAGTGTAGATTTAGGATCGAAAACTTTGACCCAAAATCCAAACCAAAGCCGGCGGAAGACCCATGGGAGGTACATTATGGAGATCATGACGAAAAGCATGAAAAACAAATCAATTGCCTCTGAAGTGGCGTATAGGGATAAAGAGAACTCTAACTAGATAGGGGTCTCATAGGAGGCATTAACCGAGGGGAAATTGAGGAAAATAAGAGAAAGAAGGGGCTTAGAGAGTTTATCAAAGGTTTTGGGCAGAGAACAGAGGTTTTTCTTACTTATGTCGCACTTTCATTTTCACTTGTATCAGTTATTTGTTCACGTGTTTGGCAAATGTTTGTACAGAATAGAGTAGTGGGTTGTTAATTTTGGAATTAGTAAAAAATGATGAAGTGATATAAAGTAAAGAAAAAAAAAATTGTATAGAAAAGTGAAAAAGTTTTGTATTATAGTAATTTTTTTTATTTGAATAGTAATAAAAAAAATTATTGATGTGATATAAACAGTAAAAAAAAATTAGAATGTTTTGATATTAATTGTTATTGAAAAATGTTAAAAAGTGGAAAAAAAAGAAAAAAAAAAAAAAAAAGGCATGAATAGTAGCAAAGCAATACTTTGACCAGGACATGTCGTTCCCAAACATAGCCTATAGAGAGCAGGATGTGTTATTCCAACATCACATCACTCTACATCAATCTTACACCAAGACAAATTGAGTGTGGAACCCATGTATATGAGATTCACATATATGAGACCTACATGTATGGGTCACACACCTTATGTATCTTGGTGTAGGATTGATGTAAGATAATATGATGTAGAAAAATTATTTCTCATAGAGAGCTGATTGGTGCACAAAAGTTGTGCAACTATTGTGCACTTTTGTACACACATGACCACCCCATGTGTTGACAAACCTACACATGTGCATGAATCTTTTCTCTATGAGATGTGTTATTCCTACATCACATTACCTTACATCAATCTTACACCAAGACACATTAGGTGTGAGACTCATGTATACCTACATATATGAGACTCGCATGCATGAATTTCACCCCTTATATGTCTTAGTGTAAGATTAATTATTTTCCTTTTCCTGTAGCATATATATATATATATATATATATGCAGAAATCCGAGAACAGGGTCGGTGATCAATCAAGTCGTACGAGGACGATCACTATTTTATTTTATTTATAGACTGGTACGAGGATGATCACAATACAGTCGAGAAAGGACAAAAAAAATAAAATAAAATAAACAAATCACATACACTCGTACGCATAAAAGAATAAATAAAAATCACAACAATCATTTTTAATCGCTATTCAAACAAATATATATATTTACCAAACATACCCTTTCTTTTTGTTTCGAAGGTTACCGCAATCCAATCAGACGTCCAAAATTTGGCATTTTATGTATATACAATTCTTTGTTGTGACATATGGGAGGCATCCGATTAAATATGTATTCTTTGTCAAACAGCCGATATTCTTTTTCAAACTTTAACTTATGTTGCTCATTTCTTTCTTTCGATCTTTTTTTCTATTAAAATAAGGGAAAAAGGGGAGGGGGATGTTGCTCTTTCATTTCACGTCGGTGTATATTATATTATATATATATATATTAGACGCACAAATCCAATATGTGAGAACAGGACACAGAACGAGAGATAGTGTAGCCCCACAACAAAGATCGTAACCATCAATCATGTCGTACGAGGATGATCATGACTATCTTATTTTATTTTATTTTGTAAGATTAGTACGAGGATGACTATACGTACACACGAGAAAGAACAAACAAAAACAAAACAAAATATATCACATACACCTGGACGCAGACATCTACGAGCTAGAGGAACAAACTAAGAAGTGAGGAGAAATATTGGCCTATTTGGTGGGGTTGGTGGTGAACGATCCCAAAGCTTTGATGGCAGCCGTGGCTCTCAGAATAAACTGATGATATAGCGCTGCAGCAAGCGCTCCCACAAAAGGTCCCACCCAGAAAATCCACTGTTTATCACCATCACCACCTCAGTCAACAACAAATCAAATCAAAAGTCTCAATTAATTGATGGAGCTAAAAAACTGACCTGATCCTCCCAAACTTTGTCGCTGTTGTAGATTAAAGCAGTCCCAAAACTCCGAGCTGGGTTTATTCCTGTGCCTGTGATGGGGATGGTCGCCAAGTGCACCAAAAATACGGCAAACCCAATTGCCAAGGGAGCCAAAACCTACAATTTTAACACACAAATATTTTAGTTATTATAAGTACCGCCCAGGTTGGCGTTAAAAAATTCCAACTAATCTACTTAATTACGTACTGGGACGTGGGAATCGCGGGCGTTTCGCTTAGGATCCGTGGCAGTGAAGACTGTATAGACAAGTACGAAAGTCCCAATAATCTCAGCTCCTAAAGCGGTTCCCTTGGAGTAGCCCGGAGACACGGCGTTAGTGCCACCTCCAAGAGCGTCGTAGTAGTCCTTCATGATGCCCTTCACCAACGCTACTCCACATATTGCTCCCAAGCACTGAGCCACTATGTAATAAATCGCTCTTATTAACGAAATCTTTCGTGCCAGGAATAAACCGAACGTCACGGCTGGATTAATATGACCACCTGTACTCATATCCAGAAGAATATATATGGCTAAGCATATATGTCGTAAAAAATCTATAAAATAAATTTAATAGAGAAGAATATGCATGAGGGGCCGGTACTTCGGAACCTGATATTCCTGCAGTGCTATAAACAAGGATGAAAATCATGCCCCCAAAGGCCCAAGCGACGCCCAGAAGGCCAACTGTCTCGCATGGATCGGTTTGCTTCTTGTAACCGATAACGGTGGCAACAGTTATGTAGAGAAAGAGAAGGGTCGCAATGAACTCTGCGATAACTGCTCTGTAAAGGGACCAGACAGCAAGCTCTTTTGCGTCAAAAAGTGGAGCTGGTGGTGGGTCAACGTAGTCTCTGATCACAGGCTGAGAAGCTTCTCCTTCTTCAGTACTCACTTCCTTGGACATCTTTATAAATTTTTTAAAGGCAAAAGTTTAGAGCATGTAGTTGATTAGCAGCTCTTGATGTTATTATCTTCTCTTTGCATGTTCTACGCTGCTGAAGACAACGAGAACTTGATGAGGCCAGGGAGTGTGAGTGCAAGATTGAATTTATGTGTGCGTGATAATGGAACAAAATGTGATGCTGGCAGGGAATCTTTTCTAGTCCCAGTTCGAGATTATTGCAAGCTGAAGTGTAACACGTACCCTGCGTCTCATTTTCAAACGGGACAAAAGAATTTTTGTATTTTTATTTGATAAGAATGTTCTCGTAAAATCAAAAGATAATGATGGTAGGCGGTTGGCTGAGTAAATGTTTAGCTAATATTTAGTTGAAACACGCTTTCTTTTCTTTTTATTTTTTTATTTTAAACTATTCAATATTTTAAACTATCTGCATATTTTAACAATCGACTTTTACGAATTCATTTAATTTTTTTTTATATCTATTTTAACTATTCCTAAAATAATAATAAAAACATCATATTGATTTTTTTTTTATTAATTTTTTGTATGCATTGTTGAGCTATAGTACTTATAAATTTAATGAATACTACTATAGCATCGAACCAATTTCTTAGCCAAATAAAAAATTAAAAAAAAAAAATTGCTATTTTTTATAATAGAACTAATCAAAATAACCTTTTGTCGATTTTGACAAGCCCGGTATGAATTAATGCTCAACCCACCATTTTGTTAATTAATTCGTCTGTTTAATCGTGAAAGCAGGTACAAAAATCTTCAGGAATGTCAAAGGAAATAATGTTCAACTTTAGTGCTTAAAACTGTGTCCTTACGCACTAGAGTGATTGAGATTATTCTGATGGAACAACCACATTCTCTGTTGAAACATGAACAACTTTGTGATTTACACAAAATATTAATGGTCTTGTATTGTTCCTAACAATAATGTTAGACCAGTTCTTCAAAAACTCTTTTAGAATTTGTTGACACGTGTCAATAACATTATCATATAATTGGTGACTGGCACAATTCTAATCACTTGCTAACGTACACGTGCCAACAAGTTGTAAACCTGTTGTAGGTTTAACTTTACTTTTTGTAACCTAAGGCAAAAAGTAAAAAATATTGGACATTTTAAATTTTAAAATATTAATATAATTAATTTTTATATTAAATATTTGAAAATTAATTTAAAAAGTCATTCTTTTAACTTAAAACTTACTAATCAAATTTTTATGTTTAATTTTCGTAAATATGTTGTTCTCAATAGATAATATGACTAATCTATTTTATATTTGTTGTAAGATATATAAACAATTGCAAGTAAGATTTAATTAGTTTGTACTAAAATCAATGACATGCGAACAGAACTAGTAACAACGACAACCTAAAATGAACGACATGTGATAGTAGATATAAAATATAAAATATCAAAAAAAAAAAATGATAGAACCAAAAAAACAAATTATTAGAAGTGAAAGAAAATAAATATAAAAATAAAGTGGGTCGTACTTTAGCTTGAAATTTGTAAAGATTTTAAACATGCTACATATTTTTTTCATTTACTTTTTTTCAAGTCCTTTTATCTTTTTCACTTTTTTAACAAATTCAATATAAAATGCCTTTTTAACGGCCGTCTATAAATTAAGGACGTGGAATAATTGGCCTAGTCAATAGTCATGGAGAGCCGGCCCTGAGAGAGAGAGAGAGAGAGAGAGAGAGACCATGCATATGTAGATATGCTATAGAATGATGAAACAAATGTGATACGTACTGCCAGGGCATCTTTTCTAGCTAGTACCGGAACTGGCGAGAGTTTAATTTATTGGCTAGCTGAAGTGTTACTCGCACCCTCTGTCTCAATTTTCAAACGAAAAAAAATATATATATACAATTAGTCCACCTGATTCTGTCAATTTACAATAAGCTTCGTGTAGCAAAAAATGTTTTGAAATCGAGCTTTTTATAGTATGCAAAAATAAATAAATAAATACCTGCATGCATCTTAGTTTTGTCTACCTTTTAAATAAAAACAGTCAAATGATATATTAAGTATTAATTAAATTGTGACATGTGTCACTTATAATTAAAAAATATATAACTTGTATTAAAAAAATAAATAAAAAAACCTAACCGGAACCCCTTTTGGGCTTTGGCAAGTGGCTATCTGGCCACGTGGCTACAATAATCACTACTGTAGCCACGCGGTGAATAGCAATATTTTTTGTAATGACCCCTTGAAGCAAAGGCACTTCTCTCACCAAATATTAAAGTAGAGATTAATCTTTCCAGCACCTCTAATCTAGTCAATATCATAGCAATCTATCCCGTTGTGGCATCCAAAAGTTCCATAATTTGTTGCCGCAACAGGCCAGGTCATGACTCTCCAAGCAGCTCATCGATCTCTTGGGTTGTTTTCAAAACCGCCAATTTGATGGCTCCGTTCTTAACTTTCAAGTCAGTAAGACATTGGATTTTCAACTTCTTTTTTCTTTTTTTATGTTTTTATTGAGTTTTGTATTGATTTTATTGTGATATTAATTTGCAAGACCACATGGGGCGGTTTTGTGGAAGGCACGTGCTTTCTGTTTATAAGCGTGTCCCGGAAGGGCAGCTAGCACTGCCTAGCCTTTTGCCGAGAATGGCCTGGTGTCAAAACCAAACACCGATCATCCTGCATGCTGCCGACGCTTCTCAAACTTCTGCTTCTTATAATTGTACTATTCTCTGAATATCTCATGCTTTCGTCCCATGCGTGCAGATACACACACACACACACACACATATATATATATATATATATATATATATATATTATCGTTTGTCCTTTGTGGAAATGTTTTTGTGCTTTTCGTATGCAAATGTTTGTGCTTTTAATACAAGTTTTAAGAGAAATGGACCACACAATTAATCTCTCTGTTCAAGCTTTAATTAATGTTGGGTGTTTATACACAGGAACTGGATAAGGATGGACACAGCATATATAGCATACAGAGGCAAACAATTTTCCTTTGAAAAAAGGGCTTGGACCATATTATTCCATTATTTCATAGCAATTTTTTCTTTCTTTACCATAACAGATGGAGCTATTTACTCGATTGCATACATTTTTGAAACACTTCTAATAGAGAGACAAATAGTAAATTTTGAAAGAACTTATTGTAAACCTCATGTAAATCTATCTGATTTATAGGGGAAGATAGAACTTGCAGGAGGTCCGTTTGATATCCAAAAACTGCTCAGCAAATAGTCAAACCAGTGAAAAATGTATGTTGGGGTAAACCAAAAAAATTGAGTAGAGCCCTGTAGGCCATCCCATGACGATGGTGAAGGGAGTGTCCTAATTGGTAAGAAAAAACAACTTGCAAACCTACGAGACTACCAGAACTTGAAAGGAAAAGTAGAAAAATGAATAAATATAGTGATAATTTGATTTTTCATGGTAAATAAGATAGGAGATCGAGAAAATAGAAATATGAGTAATTCATGGTGACACACTAACTAAAAAACCATTTTGTAGCAAGCAATTTATGAAGAATAATAATAAACTTAACACAAAAGTTGAGAAAAATAATAACAATAACTTGGTCTCAAGCGTCTACCATTATTAACCCGTAGTCATATCACATACACCTGTACACACAGATAAGTACGAGAGGAACGAATATTGGCCTAGTTGGCGCTGGCTCTCGTGATATAGAGCTGCAGCGAGCGCTCCCACAAAAGGTCCAACCCAGAAAATCTACTGTTTATCACCACCTGATCAGTCAACAACAAATCAAAAGTCTCAATTAATTGATGGAGCTAATAACTGACCTGATCATCCCAAACTCGGTCCTTGTTGTAGATTACAGCAGCCCCAAAACTCCGAGCTGGGTTTATTCCTGTGCCTGTGATGGGGATGGTCGCCAAGTGCACCAAAAATACTGCAAACCCAATTGGCAAGAGAGCCAAAACCTATAATTTTAACGCACAAATATGTTAGCTAGGCAATTTTTTACGGGTATAAACCGACACGAAATTAACTGATTAAAGTAGAGGATTTGAGTCGTTTAGTTCAATAAATTGGATTAAGAGACTGGCGTTGTAAAATTCAAGGGACTTGAGCTACTTACTGGGACGTGGGAATCGCGTGCGTTTCACTCAGGATCTGTGGCATAGAAGACTGTATAGACAAGCACGAAAGTCCCAATAATCTCAGCTCCTAAAGCGGTTCTCTTGAAGTAGGCAGGAGACCCGGCGTTAGTGCCACCTCCAAGATCGAGCATCGTAGTAGTCCTTCATGATGCCCCTCACCAACGCTACTCCACATATTGCTCCCAAGCACTGCGTCACCATGTACGACACAGCATTGTTCTACCATTGTTCTACTTCGTCGTTCGGTGCTTGGTTCCACACAGTGCTACCATTGTTGTTCCCACCATTCTCGTTCTCGTGGTTGTTAGCTTGGGTGCGTGTTTGGGGAGCCATTTCTACGATCCATGTTATAAAATATAAACAGTTAGAAAATACTCCCCTATCATCTAGGAGTAACTCCTAAGGCACACTCTATTTGGCCGGAATATGGCTTTCCATTGCCCCCACTAAGCCTAATATACTGCTATGGCTCCTAAGAGTCTACAAGACCTTATAAATTTTGCTTTGATACCATAATTGTAACACCCCTAGTTTACTAGGAATAGGATCGTCAATTAACTCTCTCAGAAGCGTAAAGATTTCTAAGGTTTACTAGAGCAATTACTACATGTGATATTAAATGCATGACAGAATAAAAACATCAAATTTGAAACTTTATAAAACGCAGAAACGTTTGTTCAAAGACATATAAATAATTTTCTTTTTATTAAATAAGTCATAACCTTGACATTGTGCTAATGCATTTATTTAAAACAAAATAATATGCAACTCAGATGGATTTAATAATTAACCCCACCCCATTCCGGCCTCCTAACTCAAATTACTAGTCACTTGAAAACAAAAAATAAACTGAATGAGCCGAAAGCGCTTAATAAGTAAATTCTCAACCATAAAATAGTTGTGATAAATTTATTTTCTTTAAAACCTTTCATTTAAAAGGTTTTATTTCGTATAACACTTCAAAGCATATTTATCACCAAACTCTAATATTTAGGCCAAAATTAAATAAAACCTTATTTCTTTAAAACATCTCTACTCACACGTCTATGAACCAAGGGAGACATATTCAGTCATTCAGACAAGACGAAACAGATATATATAGTACAAAAGAGACAACATTCAATGCAATCATCACCAAAGACGAAAAGGCAACTCCATGCACACCACCAAATTAAACATGAACAGCAATTGCTATGGAAATCATAAGAAGGTGGTATACACTATACAGTGGAGCCGAGTAGTTTAATACAATAGTCAATAGTGATGTTTTACCTTTGCACGCACAGTGAAAAAGAGGAAGCACTTAGAAATTGCAACAGAGAAAGACGAAGGCAGAGAAAAAAAAATAGTTGATTGACGGCTTTAGTTTCTTCTAACATCTAATAATTAGGGTAGGAGATAAATTAAAGACAATGAGAGGAATATATAGGGCAGCAACGAGCTTAGGTTTTTTTTTTCTTCTGGATTCGGACCTGGCGGCTAGGGTTGGGGTTTAGTGAAGTAAAATATCAGTTTTTAATTTGTTTAAGACACACCAAAAGAAATCGTATATAAGTAAAATGTTATAAAATTCATTATTATTATTATTCTTATTATAAATTTATATAATTTTTTTTACAGCATTTCTTATTTTATTTATATCCATATAACTATATTATGCATGAAATTATCTATTCTCATTATTAGATTGAACATATCCTTTCCTAATGTTTCAACTATCAATAAATTATTATTTTCTCTTTAAAAGATGATCAGTGTCATTACATGTCAATTTAGCTGTCTCGTTGGCACCATCACTTCAACTTGACCATTTCATACTAGAAGGTGATTCCAATTTCTGCTCTCCAAAATCAATATGTTGCTCAAGATTGGAGGATCTCCTCCTTGATCTTGAACACAATTGGATCCATCACAGCCTCTTCCTATTAGAAATCTCACAAAATTAATAAAAAGTACAAACTTTTGTACTCATCATGTGACACATTGGGTAGCAACCAGATCCTTTTCTGGTAGCATTCACATCTATCCCCCACCATTACACTACAAAAAAAAAGGACAATTAAGGACGGTTTTTTTCTAGGTGGTTTCTAAAACCGTCTAGAATTAAACTGTTACAGACAGTTTTAAAACAACCGTCTGTAAATAAATAAATATGGACGGTTTGAGTAAATCGTCTGGAAATTTACATTTCCGGACGGTTTGTTTCAAATCGTCTGGAATTATTGATATTAAAAAAAAAAATGGTGACAAAAATCTCATGGATTAAAAAAGAAATTATTAATTATGGACGGTTTGAAAAAAATCGTTTGGAAATGTAAATTTTCAAACGGTTTGGAACAAACCGTCTGGAAACTTATAGGGTAGTCAAATGACGCGAATCGACACCCTCAGCCATAGATTGAAACACTTTCGACGGCTTAAATGCGTCTAAAGAAAATGACGCGGATTGGGAAGAAGAAGAGCAAAATGTGAACCCAACCCCTCTAAACCCCACATCGCATATTCACTAAGCAAAGAAGGCGTACAGCCCCTCTAAACCCCACATCGCAAATGTGAACCCTAGCCCTCTAAACCCCGGCCAACCGAACAACAACCTTGAGGCTTTGCTATTCAGTGACTTTTTTATTTTCACACGGGCGACTGGATTGGATGGAACGGTGGGATCGGGACGACAAGAGAGAGTGCTGGAGATGGAGTGCCGGATCTGTCAAACCCACGCTGGTGTGCGTGGGTTTTCGGCCGAATCTGGCGAGGTCTTCTGGGTTTCCAGCCGAATACGGCAGAAACCCATGCTCAGCCTCTTTCTCTGGCAGGATACAGAGAGAGATCTGGCCGGAATACCACTTATTCCGGCCGGTTCTCTCTTCCTCTCTCTTTCTCCGTCGCCGTTCGGATTTCTCTTCCTCTCTCCTTCTCTCTCGCCGGCCGGCGTATGAAACGTTCAAACCATTTTTTTTTTTTTTACGAAAGGTATCAGACCATATTAATTAGTTATAATATCAAAAAGCTAATTAATATAAAAAAATAATTATATTGATATTAATGATATTAGTATAAAAAAAATTATTAATTCTGGACGGTTTTCCCAATCTGTTCAGAAATAATTCTAGACAGTTTTGCCCAAACCGTCCAGAATTAATTCCAGACAGTTTGGGAAAACAGTCCAGAATTGGTTATGGACAGTTTGGGCCAAACTGTCTGGAATTGTGGACGCCTTGGCCCAAACAGTCTATAACCCGGATTAGCGACCCATTGTACTGGACGGTTTTAAACCGTCCAAACAAAATCGTCTGAACAGTTTTTCAAATGATTTTTTTCAATTTCTAGACGGTTTCAAACTGTCAAGAATTCTTGTTTTTTTTTGTAGCGTTACCTTCAATTTCCATTGTAAATGGTAAGGATCTTCCTCCCCTATTTCAAGAAGAAGTTCCTCTCACCGAGCTTATTTCCTTATTATTTTGTTTCAAAGTATCTTTGAAAAAAAAAAAAAAAAAACAACCACCCCAAAGAGAAGAAGAAGAAGAAGAAGGAGAATAAAAAAAAGAACCAAACAAACAAATGTGATACTGCCAGGGCATCTTTGCAATAAGCTTCATGTAGTAAAAAATGTTTTGAAATCGAGCTTCTTGTAGTATGAAAAAAACAAATAGGTACCTGCATCTAAGTTCTGTCTAATTTTTAAATGGAAACAGTCAAATGACATATAAGTATCAATTAAATTGTGATACGTGTTATTTATAATTAAAAAATATATAATTTGTATTAAATTAAAAAAATTAAAAATTAAAAATTAAAAAAACTAAACTGGAACCCCCTTAAGGTCAAAGCCATGGCCTGAAACCGCTTTGATTCGTCTGGAATTTCTGAAGTTCTTAGGTTTGCATACTTGCTAAAAGTTTTGCTTTCTTAACATGAAATTGAGGACAATTAATACACTTAATTGGGACACCCTCCATGCATTCAGCAGTAATCTCCGAAGAGCATATATATATATATATCCGCCGCGTTCAGGATGTCATGACCTTCATAGCCTCATAAGAGTCTTGTTTTCGAGGACAGATGTACCGTACACCACCTTCAACCAGAGAAACAAAAGACGTATGTCCAAGGTACGTAGGAAAACTAGTATTACTCATTCATCGCTACCTAGCTAAGCCGCCGGTTGCTTCATTACATACTAAAAAAAAGAAAAAAAAAAAAAAAAGAAGACAAAAGACAAAAATTGAGTGCAGAAACTTATTTGTTGTTATTTTTGTATATCACAAATACCTGTCAGAACATTTTTATATCAGATATCTTTTTTATTTTTATTTGATAAAAAATGACCCGTAAAATCAAAATATCATAAGAATTGCGGAAATCTCTCGCAGACCCTGCACTTTCATAGCCCATATATTGGGATTCAATCAAAAGATAAGGCATCTCGATTAGGCAGTGCTTTGAATTAAAATCACTGGCCACTGATTTAATTGCCCGGCCCACTAAATCACTGGCCAGTCAATAGGGGAATCAACCGTGTCCAAAGCAGTTGTTTTGTTTTTAATTAATTGCCCACTGACCCACTGATTCAAACCCCAGAAAGAACCTTTTTTAGCCTGTTAGCTAGTACCTTCGAAATAAGCTTATAAAGAACATTACACAGGCTTATAGGCCGGTAATCACACACAGAAACAGCACTAGAATTTTTAGGGATCAAAGCAAGATAGGTATAGTTAATCGAAGGATCAAAAATACCATTGTTTAAAAAATTTAGAATAGCTTGCTGAACCTGAACGCCAACAATATTCCAGTGTTTCTGATAGAAACATGCTCCATAGCCATCCGGTCCTGGTGCTTTTAGGGGCTGCATTTGTCCAAGGGCACTTTCAATCTCTTCCCCAGTGAAGGCTCTAAGTAGGAATGAGTTCATGGCCGGTGTTACCTGTTGAGGAACTGAATCCAGACACGATCCCACCTCCTTTGGCCCCTCCGAGGAGAACAGGTTTTGGAAATATGAGGTAAAAGCCTCATATATATCTTCATTGGTCGTCCTTGGTAAGCCCGCCTCATCCAAAACCTTGAAGATTTTGTTGGTTCTTCTTCGTTGTGTCGCCCATGCATGGAAAAACTTCTTATTTCGATCACCCCCCTTAAACCAATTACGCTTGGCCCTTTGTTTCCATTTTAGATCCTCCATTTGCAACAAAAGGTTGATTTCTCCTTGTAATGTCCGAATTTGTTCTGTGTCTCCAGCCCCTTCATCTGCCTGCAGAGCTTCCAACTTTTTAGTAAGGACTGTGAGACGTTTAAGGTTATCTCCAAATTTTTCCTGATTCCAATTGGAAAGAGCCGTGGCACATTGCTCCAGCTTCTGTTTGGTCATGGTCAAAAGATTATCACCTGTCTGAGCTTTATCCCATTCGGCCTTGATCACCCCTGCACTCTCTTCATCAACATTCCAACTTGCTTCGAACTTAAAGGTTCTAGGAGGTCGACTATGACATTGAGAAAGCCGAATCCATAAGGGCTTGTGATCGGAACTCCTTGCTGCCATAACTATCACTTCTGCATCCAGAAATTGGGTGCACCAACCTGCATTGGCCAGGGCACGATCAAGCCGCTCCTTTATAAATTCTTGCCCTTCACGGTGATTGCACCAGGTGAATTTTGATCCTTTGAACCCAAGGTCTCCCAACGAGCATTCATCAACAGCTGTTCTAAAAGGTTCT
The DNA here is from genome assembly GCF_958979055.1 of Alnus glutinosa. Classification (NCBI taxonomy): domain Eukaryota; kingdom Viridiplantae; phylum Streptophyta; class Magnoliopsida; order Fagales; family Betulaceae; genus Alnus; species Alnus glutinosa. The sequence continues at coordinate 28,321,296 of NC_084891.1, read as the reverse complement.
AATTGAGATGCACTCTTTGGGATCCCGCCTACTTTCTCCGAATTATTCAAAATCTCATTGAAATCTCCCAAACAGAGCCAACTTAAGGGTGTGGCCCTACTGAGGTATGTGAGCAATTTCCACAACTCCCCCCGAAGAGCCACATCGGGATTTCCGTAAAAACCAGTTAATTGCCAAGTAGAATCTGACCCCCGAAAACAAACCTTCGCCAAAATATGACGGAGGGAGAAATTCTGTATAGAGACTTCCTTGGCATCTTTCCAAAGCAGTGCTAACCCTCCGCTCTTTCCAATCGGTTCAACTGTCAACAAGCCTTCAAACCCCAGGAAAATCCGCATTTTATTTCTTTTAAGTTTCAGATTTCTTTCAAAGGTAATGTCTATTGCTCCTTATGAATAGCCGAGGGTGAGCATCTATAGTTTTGAGGAATTTTTTACAGGGGATGAGGAAAATTTTTGGGGGTTGAGGGGGAGGGGGGTGGGGGCATTTGACCCCCCTCCTTCCGCCCGAATCCTTTGTATTTGCTTACGGAGAAAAAGGGCATCGACCATATTATTCCATTATTTCATGGCAATTTTTTCTTTCTTTACCATAACTGAGCTATTTACTCGATTGTAGACTTTTTTGGAACATCTCTACCAAAGGGACAAATAATAAATTTTGAAAGAACTCATGTAAATCCATCTTATTTATAGGGAAAGAACTTGCGGGGAGGTCTTTTTGATGTTCAAAAACTGCTCAGCAATAATCAAACAAGTAGAGAATGTGCGTTGGGGTGAACCAAAAAAGTTTTGAGTAGAACCGAATCTAAGTGTTGGCTACTTCTAACCCTGTACGTAGGCCATCCCATGAGGATATATGGTGAAGGGAGGGTCCTAATTTGTAGAAGAAAAAAAAACCTGCAAACCCTCGGAGTCACACTATTGCTATACATAATGAAAAGCAGAATTTGCCAATTGATACGACACATCGTATGGTGGGCATAAATTGTGACGGCAACATAAGTCAAAGAGTTTTTTTTTTTTTTGAGGATTTTTTTAAAAAAAAATTAAGCCAGAGTTTGACAAAGAAAACAGATTCATCGGTCCAATGTGACACAATAGAGAGTTATGTGGATATATATATATACAAATTAGACGCACAAATCCAATATCTGAGAACAGGACACAGCACGAGTGATAGTAGGCCCCACAACCAACATCGCAACCACCAATCATCAATACCTATGTACGAGGATGACTATTGACTATACACACGAGAAAGAACAAAAATCACATACACCTGTACACACAGATAAGTACGAGAGGAACAAATATTGGCCTAGTTGGTGGGGTTGGTGGTGAACGATCCCAAAGCTTTGATGGCGTTGGCTCTCAGAATATGCTGATGATATAGTGCTGCAGCGAGCGCTCCCGCAAAAGGTCCAACCCAGAATATCCACTGTTTATCACCACCTGATCAGTCAACAGCAAATCAAAAGTCTCAATTAATTGATGGAGCTAAAAACTGACCTGATCATCCCAAACTTTGTCCTTGTTGTAGATTACAGCAGCCCCAAAACTCCGAGCTGGGTTTATTCCTGTGCCTGTGATGGGGATGGTCGCCAAGTGCACCAAAAATACTGCAAACCCAATTGGCAAGGGAGCCAAAACCTATCATTTTAACGCACAAATATGTTAGTTGTAGGCAATTTTTTTAACTGGTAGAATCCGACACGAAATTAACCGATTAAAGTAGAGGATTTGAGACGTTTAGTTCAATAAGTCGGATTAAGATTGACTTAAATAATCTTATACCAATTTTTTCGGTAGGACGTGCCAGGTTGGCGTTGTAAAATTCAAGGTACTTAGAGCTACTTACTGGGACGTGGGAATCGCGAGCGTTTCGCTTTGGATCTGTGGCGGAGAAGACTGTGTAGACAAGCACGAAAGTCCCAATAATCTCAGCTCCTAAAGCGGTTCCCTTGGAGTAGCCCGGAGACACGGCGTTAGTGCCACCTCCAAGAGCATCGATATCGTAGTAGTCCTTCATTATGCCCTTCACCAACGCTACTCCACATATTGCTCCCAAGCACTGAGCCACCATGTAAGAAATCGCTCTTATTAACGAAACCTTTCGTGCCAGGAATAAACCGAACGTCACGGCTGGATTAATATGACCACCTGTACTTATATCCAGAAGAATTAATATGACTATAAAAATCTATAAAAGAAAATAAATAGAGAAGAATATGAAAGATCGGGAACCTGATATTCCTGCAGTGCTATAAACAAGGATGAAAATCATGCCCCCAAAGGCCCAAGCGACGCCCAGAAGGCCAACTGTCTCGCAGGGATCAGTTTGCTTCTTGTAGCCGATAACGGTGGCAACAGTTATGTAGAGAAAGAGAAGGGTGGCAATGAACTCGGCGATAACTGCTCTGTAAAAGGACCAGACAGTAAGCTCTTCTGCGTCAAAAAAAGGTGCTGGTGGTGGGTCAACGTAGTCTCTCCCAGGCTGAGATGCTTCTCCTTCTTCAGTCACTTCCTTCGACATCTTTATAAATTTTTTAAGGGCTTAAGTTTAGAGCATGCAGTAGATTAGCAGCTCTTAATGTTGTTCGATCTCTTCTTTGTTCTTCGCTGCTGAAGACACTGAGAACTTGATGAGAGAGTTAGTGGAAGATTGGAATTTATGTGTGCGTAAATCGTAATAGAGAGAGCATATGCTATAGAATAATGGAACAAATTAATTAAATTTGATGCTGGCAGGGAATCTTTTCAGGTCCCGGTTCTGCTAGATTATTGGCAACCTAGCTGAAGTGTCACTCTCATATAACCTCAGTTTCAATTTTCAAATGAAGACGAAAGCATCTTTGTTACTTTTATTTGACAAGAATTTGCTCGTAAAATCAAAAGACAGTGATGGTTAACCCACCATTTTGTTAATTCATCTGTACATTTAATCGTGAAAGCAGGTAAATTAAAAATCTTCATCAGTCTCAGGGAAATAATGTTCAATTTTAGTGGTTCAAACTCTTTCCTTATTCAGGCACTACACTACTGAATGGGATTTTGCTGATCGATGGAACAGCCACTTTCTTCGTTGATCGAGTGTTATTCTCCAAATATAATTTTCACAATTTTTTTTGTTTAGTGCTGGAACAGAATTAAGAACTTTGTGCAATTTTACAATTCGTACAATAATGTTAAGAGTAATTTTATTTAGAAGATTTTAATTTGTACAACTATAAATACAACTAAATAGCATTACTCTAGTGATCATGACCTACAACTAATCAACAACTTATTGACATGTATTAGCATATGATGGGAGGATGTTAATTTAATGACCGACATGACTCGAATCAAATTGTAGGGGTTGTGTCTAATAGCTCTAGGTAGTAGATTCAATTTTGCTGTAGTTGTCCTGTGCCCACAAGATTTTCTGAAGAAACTAAATGCTGTGGGCATAATTCAGTAACTGATCGAAGAACGATTTTGATCATCCATCAACATCTATCTATAGAATCTTCCAAATTTCCTCTTACTTAAGAAACGATATTACTAATAAGAAAATGATTGTGACTGGATCGGAACAAACTAATATGAAGTATCCATTAATTAAATAGCCTAGATTACCTAACCTAATCTCACACTTGCATGATCATATTTACTTTTTGTACGTGTACAAAGCACAGATGTGGCAAGCAAAGATTTCTAAATGAAAGAATTAAGCAAAAGATATTCCTACTTGTAATTGGCATATTCTCTTCTCCACAATTATCTCTTCATTAATATTAATTCAATTCCCAACATTGGGTATGCTAACTTTAATCATTGATAATTTGATTTGATATATAGCCAGATGATAGAGATGTAGAATATGGTGGTCGGCAGTGCGGCCACTTTCAAAGTATACTAATACTAAAAGGGAAAATTATACCTGCCTAGAGGTTTTATGAAATTACACCATATTCTCTCTTCTTTTTTTTTCTTTTTTTTATATATATATATTACACACTAATCTCCATTAAATTGAAAAAAAATATTACATATAGAATTCCTTCAAGCTCAAGGTACTAAAGTCCATTAAATAAACCAATTAATTTATTGCTAACATAAAAATATCAAATAGAATATCAATTAAGATGTTTAAAACGCCATTTTTTCTTCTAAAAGTGCTCCGGGTATAGAAGAGTACTGATGTACAATCACCCCAACCACCATGCATGTGAGGTAGTTACGACTACTAGATCTGACATTAAGGGTGGTACAATCACTCCCAAAAGTTTGGATTGGGTGATCGACCACCTTCAAGTGGTAGTTGACCACCCATATCATGAGAGGCTGGACAATTTCTTTTTAGGGAAGTTGGCTGATGTGGCAATATCACGCCACAATATATTTTTTGGATTGACAGTAATTAATTATCCAAATTGCTAAGCTATTTTTAGGTATAGAATCTATGCTTAGTGATTGCTATATTAAAGCAAGCAAACTTAAGATGGAATAAAATTCTCTCAATTTCAATCATTTTATGGTCAGAATTTAAAGTTGATTCATCTAATAGTACAGTGTATATAAAGTCAATGTTAACACATCTTTTTTAAAATTTTAAATAATATGAAATCATGTACACCGCTAGATACACCAACTTTAAATCATGACCATGAAATGAATAAGTTGTATGAATTCCTCCGACCCATATTTAAAAAGTGTCATGTGTCCCTTGAGTATGCGAGAAATACATATTTTTTTATTAATGCTATTAAAATAAATATGTTAGAAATGCTTAAAGATCTTCCACTCATCCCCCCCTCATCACCCTCTTTTCCTTAAAAAAATTAATTTTTATTATAAAATGGTGATAAGGGAGGAATGAGGGGAGGATGTGTAGAAGGGCTCTTTTTTCCCATACTTATTTCACATCAAATAGACCTAAAAGCCCGCAATAAAGAGGTGTGAAAACCGTCCATCAAACACAACATAAACAGATCATTGTTGATAATTGATCATTGGGATAAAAAAATTATTTATTTTTTGAAATAAAAAAAAAAAAAATAGAAGCCCACAAATAATAAACATTAATTAATTAATTAATTACTAGGTTGGAAGAAAGATTACTGGTTTTTGGATCAGGAACTGTTTGTGCGAGTTGTGTCACTGATAATTGATGGAGCTCACTAAAAAGTCACAGAATCGTATAATTTGTTTTGGAATGAGCATTTTCTTGTGCTCTTAGTGCCTCTTACTCTAATTCCTTCTTCTTCTTTTTTTCTTTTTTTTTTTTAAGATGTAAAAGTATGGCTTGTTCTCTTTCTAGGTAACCTGTAGTTATGGAATCTTTAATTTGTTTGTGCTAATTAGGTGACAATTGGTTTTGACTCCTCCATGCTAAGCTATATGCTTATGCTGAATTGCATGTGTTCAGTGTTTGTTTTTTGGTTCTCTCCTTTTTTGCCTTAATTAAGCGTTATTTTCAATGTTGTATTTGAAAAATTGATTGCAGTCTTTATTGTTAGGCGTATTGATAGCTTATGTGTATTTTTATTTTATAATATTGATGTGACAGTCTCAATTAATATTTGTATTAGTCATTATTAAAAAAAATCTAAAAATTAGTTAAGACCGCAACATCACCTTTATAAAATAATTATAAAATAAAATATGATTTGTAGCTTTTAATTTTTTCATTGTTTTCATTTTAGCAGTGTCAATGGGCCTGTTCTACGGGCCTACTTGTTTTAGGAGTTGTCTTTTACTCTGTTTTGTCGCTAAACTTTATTCAGGAGTTGTTTTAGATTTAGAAAAGAAAAAAAAAAAAAGGGAAAGAAGTGGATTTTGTAACATTATTTGTTGATAATGAAACTGTGGCGTTTTAGAGAGGGAATATGGTGATATAGTTACAATTTAATTTGTTATCAAAGTCATTCTAATCCAAATTGATAATGAAACTTTTAATCTTAATTAAGGCATATCACCATCGTCAAAGATTACATGTTAATCTTATTGCTTCTTCCCCATTTAAATTTCTTGGTTGCATCTAAAAAAAAAAAAAAAAAAAAATTTGGTTGCAAATTCACTCATAAAGATTTTTTATTTTATATATATATATATATATATATATATATATAAACCAATTTGAATAGACTCAAATAGTCACAGAGAAAGATATCTTAAGTCCCAACAGTTTTTTTCAAATTAAATGATTAAAATTTTGTGATATCCGCATCTATCACTTTTAGAACACAATAAAATATAGTAATTACTAATTACTGTAAAAATTTGTAATAAACTATAAAATGAAATGAAAAAAATAATGAAAGCAAGAGAGAAGGAAAACATTAAAAATTTGAGGTAATTCAGCCTTAAAAGCGTATATCCATCACTAATAAGTGCTATATATAACTGCTACAACCTTATTATATTAACTTGAATATGATTGTTTTAATTACTTTGTGTTGTATTTAAAGAGAAACTATATATTTGTATATTCAATTCATTTATTGTGACCCGATACCATTAAGCATTAAAGATATATAAGGGTAAGCATTGAATTAATATAGAGTAATTCTAGCATATTGTTATTTTATGGTTCAACAGATTTTCCAAGTGACAGTCTTGCGTGGTGTGCCTAATTTTGAATATACAAATATATAGGAAGTTTTTACATTGAATTAAATATACAAATATATATGAACATAACCATAACCACGATGTAATAAAGGTTAATTACTAAAAATTACATGTTCTATTAATCCTATTAATAATGTCTCACGTGCTCTAAAGATAGAAACTGCATAAATATACACTAACAAGTAAGAATTTGAAGGTTTGTCCTCTTCACTATTGGGTGTAAAAGGAAACAAAAGCCTTTATCAATCCATGCTAAAATTTTGGTTAGATTAAGAAGTCACAAAAATTAATCGACTAGGGTAATCAATTCATCAACCAAATTATTCATAATTTTACAAAATTAGTGCCTACGCAATCATGGTGTTAGAAATATTCAGATTTATTTTCTTGTTTGCCCGATTTCACAATCCGATTCTATTGTGATTATTTGTCATTCAAAGAACAAATCATATAATGATCTATTTTCTTTAATTGTATTTTCTATTCTAAGTGTCTTATTCAATTATAAATAGGCTTGGTTGTCTTTGTGTTTACATCAAAATATACCATTTAGAAAGCTTTTATTCTCTAAATTATATATGGGAGGCAATCATGTCACATTTCCTTCACAATTGGTCATTGTGTCTATTCTTTCCAATTATCTAATATGGTTTTTGGCTACAGCTAGCGGGTTTACTGTTGAGTTAATTCGACGAGACTCTCCCAAATATCCATTCTACAATGCTAATCAGACTCCTAAAGAGCAGTTGAATGCATTATCCCCGAAAGTCCATCCAAGTACCGCCCAATCAGAAGTAAGAAGATACGAATATCAACATCTCCTGAAGCTCTCTATGGGATCACCATCGATAGACATCTATGGCATTGTCGATACAGGGAGTGACCTTATTTGGACACAATGTGTACCTTGTGTTGGCTGCTACGAGCAGATTTATCCACTCTTCGATCCTTCAAAGTCCTCAACATATTCTGGCATTTCTTGTGAATCCAAGCAATGTCATCTACTAAAGCGTGTCACATGTTCTTCTGAAAATATTTGCAAGTATGCTTACGGGTATGTAGACGGTTCCTTAACCCAAGGTGTTTTGGCCAAAGAAACTATTGCCATGACTTCCACCTCGGGGGAAAAGGTTTCCTTAGACATTGTTTTTGGGTGCGGTCACAACGATACGGGAACTTTCAATGACCATGAGATGGGAATCATTGGGTTAGGAGGATGGACACTGTCCTTTATTTCTCAAATGGCTTCCACCTTTGGCGGCAAGAAGTTCTCCCATTGCTTTTCGCCATTTGGTACTGATCCTAACATTACAAGCAAGATGAGTTTTGGCAATGGAAGTGAAGTTTTTGGTGATGGTGTGGTTTCAACACCTTTAATATCTAAAAATAACGTCCCTTGGTATTTTGTCACACTAAGAGGAATTAGTGTCGGGGATAAATATTTGCACTATAACCTTTCAGGTACGGTTTCCGTTGGAAACGTGCTTCTTGATTCAGGAACTCCGCCAATGTATCTGCCACAAGACTTTCACGACCGCTTGGTGGCAGAAGTGAAGCAGCAGATTCCATTGGAACCCATTTCGGAATATCTTCCGAGGCTTTGCTATATAAGTGAAAATAATCTCGACGGACCAATTTTGACTGTCCATTTTGAGGGCGCTGACGTGTTGTTAATGCCCATACACACCTTTCCAGCTAAAAATGGGATTTCTTGCTTTGAAGTGTATCCTCGTGATAGTAGTGTTGATGGATCTATAATATATGGAAACTATGCGCAATCAAATTTCTTGATCGGGTATGATATGGAAAAAATGACAATCTCTTTCAAGCCTACTGATTGTACCAAATAGTAATGTTGGTCAGTTTCTCGTTGGCGAATTCTAGCTTGGTCTCAACTACTACCCATTTAATGTCTTGTAACACATAATATATCGATCATTACGAGAAGTATTTGATTTGTTTCGAGAGTTCTAAAAAAAATATTCATTAACTTTAAAAAATGTGTGAAATCTAGTAATGCTGGAAATTATACCTTTATGTCACAATTATTTGACTCCAAAGACTTGACAGTGCTAATTAGGACAAAATTTATGACATTGCCGCTTTAGCAAAATGAGATAGTGGTGAGATAAAAATATAATTTATAACTTTATTTCTTTAAATATGTTTGGTATTGCAAATAAAAAACACTTTTACATGTGACCCAACTACTCTAAAACACCGATATGCTTCTATTGATTATACCATGTGGAAATGTTTATTTTTTATTATTATTTAAATTATATACAAGTTTGGTTTTGGATTTTATTTGAGAAATGATATATTTTTCAAAAAAAAAAAAAATCAAAAATTGATTTCCAAATGACGTGTCACCATCCCATGAAATCTAAGATCTCACGGGAGATCTAAGATCTTGTGGAAATGTTTTATTTTTTTATTATTATTTAAATTATGTACAAGTTTGGTTTTGGATTTTATTTGAGAAATGATATATTTCTCAATTTTTTTTTTCAAAAATTGATTTCATGACGTGTCACCATCTGAGATCTCATGGCGACCGATGTGGCAAGCTTGTCGATACAGAGCTGATATTATGTCTATGACATGTTAAATGTGGCGCATGTGGCAGACGAATAACTATTAATTTTGATTGTAAAATAATAAAGGGATTAATATAACCTAAAACATAAGATTTGTATTGATCGACTCCCGTGCCTTTTGTACATATCTTTTTTATATATTGAAATTTTTTATAAGTTGTATTATACTTTATCTAAAAATAAATAAATAAAAATAACGTAAAAGACTATAACTAGGATTCTAGGACACAAAGTTCTACTTCTCCTAGCCAACTTGATTGCAGTCTCCTTTGTCTAGTGGATCTCCTTTGGTGGTTCAACGCATGATGACTTCTGCTTAGATAATTTTGTTGCAATAGGGATTTATTTGAAACTTGAACAAAATTCTATTACAAGCCCCTCACCCTTTTTGTCAAGCATTTTTTTGATTGCACTGTGTGATTGTTTTAGGCCAGGCCTCTATGGACCTATATGGATTCATTGGAGTTACTGCCTGGGCTTCGGGCTCTTGTTGAGCCCATTCTCCTATATTTATTCGCTAATGGGCTACTGGCTATGATGAACTTGAATGTGATAGTGACAACAATCATGATTTGCATTTATTTCATTACTAATTTTTATCGCGCGGTTTAGATATTATAATTTCTATTTTTAAATTTTTTATAAATTGACATGATAATTAATGTGACATTTAATATATAACTACTAAAATGTGGACTGTCATGTGAGAATTTACAAAACATTTACCATATTTATAAATTAACATGATAGTTTATGTGACACTTGCTATGTCAGCCACTAAGATATAAATTATCACGTGACAATTATTTTAATAAAATGTGAATTTTTACGTGAGTTTATAAGAAATTATAATAATAATAATAATAAAAAATTATAGTCCTTTTGCATTTTTTTAATTTTTATTAGTATGAATATCTTTTGTGGAAATATAAGCTTCAAAATTCACCATAAATAGTTTACGTGAGAATTGTGATTCTCAATAACCTAAATGTACAAATTTCCAAGAAGAAAATTAACACCAATTCAATGGGCGTTGGGATTCCCTTCCACTATTTTCGCTTGATAATGACTCGCCTGCC